>NC_141374.1:4407393-4947466 GCF_963921425.1 Dryas octopetala | reverse complement strand
AAATTTAAGTAAAAAAATTACCATAAGCCAAAATTTGAGTTGTTACACTCAGTGAAGACAAAGCTTGACTAGGTGAGTGGCACGTGAAAAAAGGAAGGAAAGATAAAAAAAAAAAGACTGAAGAAAGAGGCATGGGGAAAAAAAGTAAGGAAAGAAAAAAAAAAGTGAAAAAATAAGGGGGTTTTGGGGCCTTTGGGCAATTGGAAAGAAAAAAAAAGTTTGAGATTTCGTTTAGTTATTTTAAACCTTAAACTCTAATACATTTTTATATAAAAAATTAATTAAAAATATCCTAAAGGGCCTAAAACCTAATATCCTAAAGAATCTAAAGTGAATAGGGTTTACTATATAAATTATAGAGTATAAAGAGTACTAGGGTATATAGAGTATATAAAGTATTAGGGTTTAAATTTTAGTGTATAATTAAATTATACAGTATAAATAATATACTAATTTTATTTATTCATTATACTAATTTTATTTAACAGTATTTGCTCCAGCGCGCATTATATTCACTTTATATCACATGAAACCTACTATATAATTTGTTTTTTCAATGTTTTTTATCAATTTAGTATATAATATGTTAAATAAACATATGATAAAGTTTCATTAAAAATTTCCGTCGTTTCTGTCTAATTTTTGTCGAAATTTAAAAATTTTCAAAATTTCCTCGAAATCGGAAATTTAATTCTTTGGTTATATGGATGATTTTTATTTGTGAATGAGAATTAATGCTATTGTTTAGCTATATAATTTTTTTTATAATTTTTTTATAATTTTATTTTTTATGCCCAAAAGGCTTATGCTTAATGCGTCAAGGCTTATGCCTCACCTTGTGAGACTGAAAACGCATTGCGTGACGCTTTTGCGTTTGAAAACACTGAATGTGATTAAAGATTCTATGAAAGCTGGAGAAAATACAATCATGTTTCTGCCCTCATTCCAGAGCTCGATGAAGCTCAAAGTGTTTCTTCGCCAATTGACTTCAATGTCATTGAGAGGACTAACTTAGGGTCTAAGTGAAGGTAAATGTTAATCTTGAACTAATAGTTCGAATCTAAGCTTGTAACACTTTCTATAAGGCTAATGCTTAATTATTCTGTCACTTTCCCATATCACTTCACTGTAAGCTTTCAGTACTTATTAAATTTTTATAGGATATTACCAAACACTTGTCTAATGCCCTTTTCTTTTTTTTTTTTTGGTCAGAAATATTTTAAAAGCCACAATAATCACAAATGGAGCCTAAAGCATAGTCATGTGTACCATGAGAGAACCAATAACCTGATTCTTTTTTTTTTTTCCTTTTCTTTTTTTTTGGTGCCAAGCATTCATCTCTATTGCTATGGTGCAGTACATTCATTTGTTGGACTATATGGAACAATGAGATGAATATGCATCACATAATTAGACATATTGAATTATAGCATTTCGGATTTCCCCACTAGGGAATTATTGACAACCTTATTAGTCTTTTTTTGTTTTTGGTGTCAACATTGACCATTACCTATCCCTATTTTGTGCATTTTTGTCTCAGGTGTTGTTATGGGGGCTTCATATGTTGCAATTTCGTCAACTTTCCATGAGATAGAAACTACTTCAAATGAGATTGATCAGTCAGAAGTGAATACTCAATGTGTGTTGAAGGCTTCCTCTGAATATGTGGTTTGGGGTGTGTATGTCAGTAAGAGTTACTGACACATTAATCCAGGACAACCAAATTTGGAAATTTTGTGAATGTCTAATTAGAAGCCTTACATTAAGTCTCTGAATTTGGTTTTGTGATGGATTAATGTGCATGTGCCAGTAACTCTCTATGAAATCCATGCATGTTTCTTCTTTTTCCTAATTAGGCTACAAAGTTTGCAGTTTTTTAAAGTAGGGTGGGCATTTAAATTGTGAACTAAAAATCTGGACCAGACCAATCCATTAAAAAATGGGAAAAAACCGTGTTGACCAAAATTAGTCAACATCGGGAAAAAAACCAACTTATCTATATTTATATTTTATTAAATACTAGATTATTAATTAAGGAGAGATAGACAATAATTAATTAAGGAAAACCGTTCTATTTTATTATATAGATTATATAAAAGTTATATATATTCAATAAAAAAGGTGTAAGCATTTTCTGCACCTGCTGGATTTAAACCCAAGACCTTTTAAGGTTAATTAAAGTGTGAATTCCCACTACACCACTTAGCTACTTGCGATATTCAAGTACATGTAATATATTTATAGGCATATTGATACTTCAAATATAATAACTTATAGAATTAAATATATTTTATATATCATTTCTTTGGACTTGAAGATATTATTTTAAGTGTATATTTAAATATTATCATTGCAAAAAAGTCTAAACATATTACTAGTTTATATTTTATATAATTTATAGTTTATATATTGTAAAAATATTACTAAAAGTTCAAAACTATAATTTATAGTTTATATACTAAAATTATTATAGTATAGAGTTAATTTTTAAGGTATAATCGTATAAGATTTTAGATTTTTTGGTTTGAGGTATAAAGTTGTGGTGTAGAATATCAATTATAGTTTATGAATATAAGGTTATGGTGGGTAATACCAATTACCGATCTTTGTGGGATTCACTCTTCATTGCATCTCAATGATCAGAACCGTTCATTTTTTAGGTCTATTTTTAAGGATCATCATCGCAAAAAATTAGTTAAATCGATAATTGTTTGATCATCTAAACTATGCAAACAAACAAATATCTTTAAATATTGTTACTGTTAATCAAATGACTAAACAATTTTCGATTTAGATGATTTTTTGCATGAATGATTATTTAAAACATAAACGATTCCAATAATTGAATGATGTGCTCAAGATAACCCCAATTGCTCAAATTCCTTAAACTCCAATAAACCCTAATTCTCTAAAGGACAATGCTTGCCTAAGACCATGGTCTTAGGAGCTCCTAAGATCCTACCCCCAAAACTCATATTTCGGCTATACCGGCTCAAAATCGGAACCATTTATTTTAAAGATCACCTATTCAAGATCATTTATGCAAAAAATCAAATCAATCGAAAATCGTTTGGTTATATAACTGTTACGAACAAATAGACGGTTTATATTTAAAGAGTGATTTCTTGACCAAACCGTCTATTTTATTCGATAACAATTATATAATCAAAAGATTTCTAATTGATTTGATTTTTTACAAAAATAATCTTGAATATGTGATCTTTAAAATGAACGGTTCCGATTTTGAGCTGGCTTGACCAAAATATAAGTTTAGGTAGGGTCTAAGGAGCTCCTAAGACCATGGACATAGGCAAGCATTGTTATTTCCTAAACGCTTTTATTTTTTTATTTTTTCCTTCCTTTCCTTTCATTTCTCACTTTCTCTTTCTCTCTGACAAATCTATTCTCTGTTCTCTTTAGGGGTGGGCGTTTAAATCGGAAACCGGGTGCACCGAATCGAACCGGGGGGAAAAAAAATCGTAAAAAACCGCTTTGACCAAAACTGGTCAACACCGGGTCAAAACTGGACCTGACCGGACCGGTCCAATCCAGTTCCGGTCCAATTTTTCACTTCACAGAATTGGACTGGACTGGATTGGACTGTTTAATTAATATGTATTTTTAATTTTTATATATATTTAATTTATATACAATTTTTATACACTTTATAAACATTTTTACATACATTTTTACATACATTTTTACACATATTTTACACATTTTAGATAATAAAATTAATATTAACCTAGCTATATTTTAGACCATAAAATATATATTATATAACCAAATGGCCTATATTCTATTTATATAATAATGTTTTAGTAAATAATTTTAGTTATACATTTTATAATAAAATTAGTATATTCTTTATACTCTATAATCTATATACTAAACCCTATATACTAAAATTATTATAGTTATAGGATATAGTATATAGTTAATTAGTTATAAACTTCTAATAGAGGAAATTATATATTAGGGTTTAGGGTTTAGGGTTTAAAGTTTAAAGGAAACCCTATAATCCAATAATCTATACCGTAAACCCTAAAAGTAATAAGTATATAACATATATAACTAATAACTATATAAGTATATAAACCCAATTGAAATCCCAATGAAAACCCAATTAGACTCATAGTCAACTCTAAGTCTATAACCCTATACCCTAATACAATTATAACCAGATATATACCCTAAACTATATTAATTAGTTAATTACTCTATTCATATATTATATATAAGTAATAAGTATATAAGTATATAACATCTATAACTATATACCCAATTGAAACCCCAATTAGACTCATAGTCAACTATAACCCTATATCTTAATACATTATAACCATATACCCTAAACTATATTATTTAGTTAATTACTCTATACATATATTATATATAAGTATATAACATATATAATTATATAAGTATATAAACCCAATTGAAACCCCAATTAGACTCATAGTCAATTATAACCCTATACCCTAATACAATTATAACCATATATATACCCTAAACTATATTAATTAGTTAATTACTCTATACATATATTATATATAAGTAATAAGTATATAAGTATATAGGCTCCTTCTATTGAGGTATACCTCAACTTATTTATGTTGAGGTATGACTTTGTTGGGGCCCACACGAGTCGCTTTGTGTCGATCCGAACCGTTCGCAAGGATCATCTTCATTGATAGATTATCCTTGCAAAAAATTAGTCAAATTGGAAATCATTTGCCTATTTAACTTTGATAAAACAAATGAACGGTTTCATCAAAAATATTTGGTTCGTCCATTTATTTGATTAAAGTTAGATAGGCAAATAATTTCTGATTTGGCTAATTTTTTGCAAACATGATCTATCAATGGAAATGTAAAAAATGAACGGTTCGGATCAATACAAAACGACTAGTGTGAGCCCTAATAGGGTGTACCTCAACATAAATAAGTTGAGGTATACCTCAATAGAAGGAGCCTGGTATATAACATCTATAACTATATACCCAATTGAAACCCTAATTAGACTTATAGTCAACTATAACCCTATATCCTAATACATTATAACCACATACCCTAAACTATATTAATTAGTTAATGAATCTATACATATATTATATATAAATAATAAGTATATAAGTATATAAACCCAATTGAAACCCCAATTAGACTCATAATCAACTATAACCCTATACCCTAATAAAATTATAACTATATACCCTAAACTATATTAATTAGTTAATTACCTTATACATATATTATATATAAGTAATAAATATATAAGTATATAACATGTATAACTATATAAGTATATAAAGTATGAGGAGTGTTCTAAAGCTAACCAGTTAGCAAGTTAATACGAAGCTAACCATGCTTTTGAGCCCATCACATAACTAATTTCATAATCCGAACCATCAATTATTTAGGTCATACTTCAAAGATCATCATTACAAAAAATCAACTAAATCAGAAATCATTTAGTCATCTAATTAAGATTAAATAAATAGACGATCAGTATTTTCGATAAAATCATATAAAGAGTTGTTGTTATAATCAAATGGCTAAATGACTTCCGATTTTAGAGATTTTTTACATGAATGATCTTTGAAGCATGGTCTAGAAAATAAACGGTTTGAATTTTGAAATTACATTGTGCAGTGGGCCCAACAAAGTAGTTACTTTTATATTAATTTACTAACTAGTTAATTTTAGAGTATTTTTGTATAAAGTATAAACCCAATTAAAACCCCAATGAAACCCCAATTAGACTCATAGTCAACTATAACCATATATCCTAAATTATATTAGTTACTCTATACATATATAAATAATAAATATATAACATATATAACTAATTAAGTATAACTATATAATCACAATTGAAACCCCAATAAAAGTTAAAACCCCAATTTAATTACACAAATAGTTAAGTGTTCAAGTGACTTAAGTCACAAACACAAACCGAAAGACTCAACCAATTTAATTACACAAATAGTTAACTGTTTCAGTTGATACTTTGACTCAACCAATTCATCTCAAAGTCTGAAAGACTGAAACCCTCACGCCGCAGTCACTCACCTCACTCAGACTGAAACCCTCACGACTCACCTCACTCAGACACTCACGCAGTCACCACCATCACGCAGTCACGCAGACAGCAGACTCACCTCACTCACGCCGTCGCGATCTTCCTCTCGCCGTCGCGGTCTTCCTCACGCCTTGTCCGTCGCCGACTCGCCGAGTTGCCCTCGCCATCTTCCTCTCTTCCCGTCGCCGTCGCCGTCGCCGTGGCGATCTTCCTCTCGCGATCAGTCCGTCGCGATCTTCCTCTCGCCGTCGCCTCTCGACTCGACCCGTGGGTAAGTTCTCTCATCACTCATCTCTCATATCTCAGTATCTCGGGTTAGATTTTGGGTTAGATTTAGGGTTTGATTTAGGGTTAGGTTTAGGGTTTTTTATCATCTTTTTATGGATCCATCAATTTTATGGTCTTGCATGCTTCTGATTATATGGAAATAATCTCAACCAGTTTAATTTTAAACTCGATCCTTTTTTTTTTGGAATAAAATTCAGCAAAGTTCAATATGCTTTCAATGTTTCATAAAATTCTCACTCTGTTTCAGAGGGGGCTCCCAAATTCCTACCCAGCTCTCCTCTCCAAATTATATTGTTAACAAAAATGTGAAACAGAGGAGACTTCAACATAATTTCATAAAGTGTTTTGTAAAGTCAATTTGCTTTAGCAAAATAATATTGATAAGACACAATTTAGTAGAGTTTGTTGGCCACACGTTTTGTACCATTATATGCTGATGGGTGGATTTTTCATAATTCCATTGTTATTGATATTAATGTGTCTTAAGAATTTTTCTCATTAAGTTCTGGTATCCAATTTACAGTGATTTATATCATTCTGTGTTTATGTTAATTTGTCTAGCTGTAAGTCTTTAACTAGACTTCAGTTGTTTGCTTGCTTATCTGCAGAGCCGTTGCTGCTTAAAAGAGCAAAACTTCCTACATGGGATCGTTGTTGACTGTCCTTGTCTTCAAAAAGAAGTATTGCACAACCTTTGTTTGCTCAAACTGGACCTCTCTCTGTGAAGAATAACTCTGTGAAGGTTTGCCAATACTCTGTTGTTTGTTTTTTGGATTGTTAATAAGTTTTAGCATTTCTAATTTTCTGTATATGGGTTTTCTATGTTGTTACCTCGTGATCGCTCTACAATATGATCCATCCATTGAAGAAATAGAGTTTTATGAAGCACTTGAAGAAGGTATTAAACTTAGTTTTTACTTTTTTTTATAACTTAGTTTATTGTATTAAACTTTCTTTGTTTATTGTATTAACTTAGTTTTTACGAAAAGTGCATTTTTTGATTTGTTTTACAGAATATGTCTTCAGCCACTTCAAAGAAAACAGTCCCTGCTGTTCAGTGTTGAGTAGGTAGCCAAAATGGTAAGTTTTTGACTTTCACAAGTTCAAAAAATTTAATTTGTTAAGTTGAATTCTATTGTTTAGTTGCTTAGTTATTTATTTATAGTGTTTGATGACAATTGGTTGTTGACATGAGTTATTTGAAGACAATTGGTTGGTGGCAGGGGGTTGATGATTGGTTAGGATATTTTAATTTGTGTTATTTTTAGTTATGTAACTTAATTTGTTTTTGATTGGTTTGTACTTTGTAATTTGTATTAGGTTGGTTTGTAATTTGCATTTGGTTTGTATTTCTTTAGCTTTGGTTGGTTTTTATTTTTTAATTACTTGCACTTGGATAATGGTGTATGGTTAGTAAGTTACTAAGTTAAGTACTTAACTTTGTATGGTTATATGTATGGTTGATGTCTTGAATCTTGATAGGTGATGAAATGGTTTGTAACTTTGAGTCTTTGAGGTTGTGAAATGGTTATTGGTTGATATTTTGTAGGTTGTGGAATGGTACAAAAAACGTGATTGTTGAATGTTGATGACTTGATGTCTTATATGTTAATTGTTAAATGTTGAATTGTTGTTAAAAAAAATGTTTTGATTTGTTGTAAAAAAAAATGTTGTGATTTGTTGTTAAAAACTGAAAAAAAACATGTTTAAAATTTTTTTTGGCCCAAAAATTTAATTGGGCTAAGGCCCAAATAGTGAGGCCCAATCCCAAACAGTAAACTGGACTGAACTGGAACTGTTTCAGTTCAGTTTGGTCCAGTTCTGAGCCAAAATTTTCAGTTCTATAGTACTGGACTGGACTGGATTAGTTATACAGTTCAGTGTACAGTTTGGGGTGAGCACTGGACTGTACTGGACCGTGCCCACCCCTAGTTCTCTCTCCTTAATTTGGCGTGATGCCGGCGAGCTAGGCGGCAAGACCACCACCAAACTCTCCCTCTCTTCCTCCTCTCCCTCCCCATGGCCTTCTCTCTACCAGATCTCTTCTCTCTCTTCTTTCTCCTCCCTCCCTGATCACCTCTCTCTTCGATCTGCCGGCCTCCGTTGACCATCTTTATAATATTTGCAGCACATTGCAGGATCATAAGAAATTTTACATGTTCCTAATCTCTATCAATTAACTATTTCTTCAGTAACAAAGGAGATTGAGAACTCCATGAAAGACTCTTTGTCAAAGGTATGAAACATGTCCTGCTTGCATTCACTTCTGGAACTCTTCTGTGAGGATTTTTTTTTGTTAATCAAGATGTGTTTTTAGATTCTTCATTGTTAGATTCACCGAGTTTTTAGATTCGTCATTGTTAATCAAGATGTGTAGCACCCATATCTGAACTGATGATGAAAGTTTCCTCTGATGTTTGCTTTGTTGATGTGAATATTCCAGGTCAATATCCCCTATATTGGAAGAGGAAACCTGTGAAGCAAACACAACCCAACCAAAAATTTCCAAAAGTGATTGTACAGTCAAATTCAAAAATAGATGTTGCAGTCATCAGAGAGGAAACTTCACAGTTGGATCTGAGAGCCCAAGAAGACCAAACATCTGCATGCATTACAGAAGAATGGGAGCAGCTGGTTGTCAATGAAGTCCCCAAGATATGTTCTCCGGCTTGCATTTCCAAGCCTAAGCCAGATAAATCAGTTCTATCGCCACCAGATGGTAACTGGCAGCTTGATGCATGAACCTCGAGGATTTTGGTGAGACTCGAGGTGCCAAGACAGTTCAAAACAGAATCAGTTTCTCCAATCGCCACAAGCAATGCCATGACGAATTCAAGTGTTCAGGTAAAGAAGCCTTTGATCCCATCCCAGCCTATTTGTGCTCCAGACCAACGCATAACCACCAGCCAACTATTGAAACCAAATTTCCAGAGGCGAAACACAACTAGGAAAAAAGCTCCCCTGTGTAAAACATGGACTTAACCTCAAGTATGTCTCTATTACTACAAGTTGCAGAACCTAGTTGCTAGTTTCGATCTATAAGTAACGTACAATTGATGTGATCAATGCTTCTTTGTGTTATAGACATTTCCTGAGATTTGGAATACAAATATTGCATAACAACTTAGCAAGCAATGATAGTAGAGACCAATAAGTCTAATACATGCCTTACGTATAATGTTTCTTATTTTCTTTCTGACAGGTCAGCATTCACATAATATTCTTTTTTTTTTTTTTTTTAGAAATTCGTTGAATATCATTTTACATGTTTACAACGTATAGTTTTATGACGTCTATACAAATTCATTGGATTTGATTAAGTTTTGCTGAAATCAAGTGGTTTCAAAATTGATGAAAATGCTTACCTTTTCCAAAAATTCATTTAAGTCCAGAATAATTAATGTTGTTTGCTTCCAAGGGTGATTGTCGTTTTTCTGTATACAGGTGAAGAGACCAAGATGTCAATTAATTACCCATTTAGA
The DNA here is from genome assembly GCF_963921425.1 of Dryas octopetala. Lineage (NCBI taxonomy): Eukaryota > Viridiplantae > Streptophyta > Magnoliopsida > Rosales > Rosaceae > Dryas > Dryas octopetala. The sequence continues at coordinate 4,937,611 of NC_141374.1, read as the reverse complement.
AACTCTGTTACCAGAAATATTCTCTCTCTTTTTGCCTATTTAATTCATAGGACTAAATGACTAATGGAACATGAGTGGAAGCTACCTACATGTAGAATTTTGCTCTACAAGTCACCTTTCTTGAAAAGTTTTTGGGTTTGCCTATTTAATATATATAATACCCTTCTAGGTAAAGCTTTGGTTGATAAATGTGAACTTTTGTTTTCCTTTGGTTGATGTCCTTTTTTCCTTTGTGTGTATTGAGCTACAAGGCAGTCTATGAGTTCGTTTTTTCTGGTAGTTTTATGATTTTAGGTGTGGTCATTTTTTACTTTGTTTCCCTCCACCTAATGCATATGAATTTAACTGTGTTAATTTTGTTGCTTTGTGTTGGCAAAGATGGCAGTCTTTGTGACAGATTTAATGACTGTTATTTCAATGGACATTTTATAGACTTCCTGTACATTTTATACACTTGCTGCACATTTGCACATTTTATAGGCTTGCTACAGATTATTATACATCGGTTAAAAATTTGCCTTTTTTCAGAGGCTTTCTTTCGATGCATTGGTATCAAATTCTGAAAGGAAGTTCATTCTTATGTTAAAGCTGCATTAAATTGGTTACAAATCTCCCTTATGAATAAATGGCTCAAATTTTTCAAGTTTTTTCTTGCACATTATCAATTTCAATCAAATAAAGTTCTTACATTCAAGTGTTTTTTTACTGCACATTACTTTTAAATTACATGATCTCAAATGTAATCATTTATTTATACTAACAAGTCACATTTTTCAAATTTGCAGCTAAGCACAAGAAAAGCCCTCTACAGAAGGCAACAAGCAAGAGCAAAGGCCCCCTGTCCCACAAAGCAAAGAAGAGAACAATTCCCCAGCACAAAATACAAAAACAGGTGAGCAGCCCACGCAAGAAGAATCCCCCAAAACCGATTAAGCCACCTCTGACCACCCATCCACAACTTTTTTTAACAATGAGCAGTTGAATACTGCAAATCTTTTGATTACTATGACACAATTGTCTCACCAACTATTATAATGTTTTTTTGAATGCTGTTTGGTTTATTATTCATATGTTAATAAACCAAACATCATATAAAACATGCCATATATGAATGCACATTTTGTAAATTAAACTTGGTGAACAATCATTCATGTCAATATTTACAAACATATTTAGATTTCCATATATATGTAAAAGTATTATCCTTCCATTAAATTTTATTAGGCCTTGAATGAACATTTTATAGATCTTCTAAACATTTTATAACCTTTTAGCACCCGCGGCATTGTGCGGGCACAATTTCTAGTATAACCCTAAAACAAAATGAAAAGCCTAATCTCTCTCTTTTCACCTGTGTTCCATAGTAAGCCAGAATACAATTGAATTTCAAGTCTATGTTTCTAATTCTTCTTTATGGTTCTGTAAAATGCAGAACTAAAGGGTACAACCACTATTTTATTGGTTTTAAATGGAGGAATTGTGATTGGCTTCGACTCTAGGGAGATGTAGGATGCGAAAATAGGTAAATTGTTGTTATTTTATCTTTCTCTATTTTTTTTTTTTTCAGGGTTTAAGGTTTGTTATTTTTACTTTGTTCAGTCCTTGCATATTTTATGTTTTTAGTTTTAGATTGTACATAAAAAGTTCTATAACTCTGTACAACAATAATTGCAACATTCTTCGGGAATGTTTACCAATGCAAAAAATTGTGCGAGTATTTGAAGAAACAGGCAATAAAAGAGCTTTTGCAAGGCTCCAAACCTGTTTCTTCTATAGCCAAGTTAGGGTTTGAGTATATAAAGACTCTCCACGTTGTTAGAGGCTATATGTGTTATATCGCCGGCATGCAATCAGAGATAATTATTCATCTTGATAAGATTGTCCATGTGTTGAATATCTATAATTTAGTTATTTAGTCTGTTAATATTAAGTATAGAAGTCAGCAGTTTGTCTTCTTGAGTATCGGTGTAACAAAGAAACGAAGAAGATTACAAGACAGCGAGTGGAGATTTCTGATTTTCATGCAATTGGCTTGGGCAGTGGTTTTGCTCACGTTGAATTGCTGAGCAGATTTCCGACATATAACAAAGTCATTCCGGTACAAGAAGCAGTTTAAGCAGTCAAGTTTGCACTACTGCAAGCATCATTGCTTGATTCTAATAAAATAAGAGATTTAAAAGGTAATCAATCTCTCCCTCAATTTTTGTACTCCATTGAGTTATAATTCAATGTATTAATATTATCTCTTCCAGTTGACAATGTTATATTTGACTTCAAATGAAATTGAGGATTCGATCCAATTACTTTCTTGTTCGATTGTATGTGGAATTTTATGATCGCTTCAACACTACTCACATGAATTCAATTTTTCTCATTTATCAATCGGACGATGTTAATGAAAAGAGACTAATGTTGCTTTCATTAACATTGTCCGGTTGATAAATGATAAAAATTGAATTCATGTGAGTAGTGATGAAGCAATCATAAGATTCCACATACAATCGAACAAGAGAGTAAATGAACCGAATCTCAATTCCATTTGAAGTCAAATATAACACGGTTAACCAAAAGAGATAATATTAATACATTGAATTATAACTCAATGAAGTATAAAAATTTAGGGAGAGATTGATTACCTTTTAAATCTCCTACTGTATTAGAATCAAGCAATGATGCTTGTAGTAGTGCAAACTTGACAGCTTCAATTGCTTCTTGTACTGGAATGTCTTTGTTATATGTTGGAAATCTGCTCTGCAATTCAGCGTGAGCAAAATCACCACCCGAGCCAATTGCATGAAAATCAGAAATCTTCACCCATCGTCTTGTGATCTTCTTCATCTCTTTGTTACACCGATACTCGAGAAGACAAACTGCTGGCTTCTGCACCCAATATTAACAGGCTAAATGACTAAATTATAGATATTCAAGACATGAATAATTACATCAAGATGAATAATTACCTCTGACTACATGTCGGCGATATAACACATACAGCTTCTAACAATGTGAAAAGTTTTTATATACTCAAATCCCAACTTGGCTATAGAAGAAACAAGTTTGGAGCGTTGCAAAAGCTTTTTTGTTGCATGTTTCTTCAAATAATCCCACAATTTTTTGCATTGGTAAACATTCCCGATGGATGTTGCAACCATTGTTGTACTGAGTTCTAGAACTTTTTCCGTACAGTCTGAAATTGAAAACATAAAATATGCAAGTACTGAACGAAGTAGAAAATAACAAACCTTAAACCCTGAAAAAAAAAATAGAGAGATAAAATAACAAGAATTTACTTGTTTTCGCATCCAGCGTCCCTAGAGTCGTAGCCAATCACTATTCCTCCATTAATGACACGAGTGAACTGGTGTGAACATGGGGTACGGGAGTTGTGGTGTACCGTGGATGCCACGTGTTAGGATCTGGTGAGGCAAACAAAAGGGTTAGACGGCCAAGATGAGCCCTAGGGTTCGGTATAAGAGACGTCGGGCCTTGATTTGGTTCACAAACATCATTGCTGTCGGTTGAGAATCAGATAGAGTTCGTGACTTTCCGGCTAGTGCGTGAAGATTCAAACGTTGGTGAAGAAGAGAAAAGTGATCCCCTCTTCAATCTGATCAAATCAAGGTAAGGTTAGTACCAAACTATGAAATAACATGAATTTTGGTTGAATTTTTTGGATCTTGAGGCTGTTTTGTATGAGTTTAGTATGAATGTTCTTGAGTTTGGGCAAGAACACGGGTGCTGGGTTTGGTTTTGAGTGAAAGGTAGGTTTAGATCGAAAGCTGAGCGTTTGTGTTTGTGGGATTGCAAATGTCTTCCGCGTGGTAGTGACCAAGTAGACTTTGGCAACGTCTTCTCCGGGGATAGTGTGCCGGAGAGCACACCGTTGGTGGAGCTCTCTAGTCCCACAACACCGAAAGCCCAAGACTTGGAGAAAGTCGAGGATGAGGTGGTAGGTCCGCATAAGGGAAGTAGCGGAGTAGAAGTCGGTGGACCACATCCCGCTGGCGGAGAGGCTGAGGGTGTTAGCGGGGGCCAGAAGGCTGTGCCAACGGTGATAATGCTGTCTGGGTCCGGCGAGGAGTCAGGGGAGTCTGAAGGTAGTGGGGGCGAGGAGCTGCAGGATAGGGTGGAGGTCGTGAGGGCGCACGTTCGGAGAGTCTCCGAGGGCGAAGCGGCCTAGAGCTCTAGGCTGGGTGGTGAAAATGCCGAATGGATGCAGGAGATGTAGCGCGGCTGGGGTTTAGGAGATGGTAGTGTGGCTGGGGTTGGCAGTGTGTCAGCTGAACCTCAACTTCTGGAGGCTGCTCTCCAGTATGTACGTGGTGTGGAAGGTGTGCCGGTTAGAGGAGACTACATACGCTCAATTCACCAACCTCTTCATGGTGAGTGGGCAGAAAAATGGCAGGGTTGGTACGGGTGCGGCTCATGGACGTCGGGGCCCTTCCGGCAGTTCTTTTGCGGCAACCCCACGTTGCAGAAATCTTGGTATAAGAGGTTCGTGTGGGCCTCCGGCAGCTGGGAGGTTGCGGAGGGTGGCCACGACCATGCAAACCTTAGTTGCGGTGCTTTACCCATGTATTGTGTCATTGGGTGTACTCCGATGATTGGATATTGCTGACCATGTGTATATTTTGTGAATGCAGGTAACTACAGTCGGTTGCTGCTGGGTGATAGAGAGCTGAAAGAGATCCAGCGAGTGGAGAAAACACTATCAGCATCCCGCAGAAGGACAAAGCTGCTGACGCTGTCGGCAGCCCTTAACTTCGCAAAACTAGCGCCGTATCCTCGTAAGTGAAGGACCGGATGGAAAGGGTGTGTGTGTGTAACGTGTCATGTGAATAAGTACTGAGCCAACTGGCTACTGTCTAATATCAGTTTATGGTCATTGTTCATCCTCAATCTGCTAATTAAGCTTGGTTTAAATGTCCAGCTAAGTTTTTCACATTATTAATTAGATTGGTTATGGCTTTGGTTTTGAATTATGTTTCTTGGTGCAATGGGTAGCAGTATTTTAAGCACTTGATTAGTGTTATGGGCCTATGGCACACATATATGAACATTAGACTTAGCTCTAAAGCATGTGAGGAGCGCTAATTCTTGTGCAAATTAAATTGTTAAAGGTTAATTGTTTGTATAATGAAGCTTTCTTTTAGTTTGGTTCTTTAATTTTGGTGAGTTTTTAAGTGACTGATGATGTTCTTTCAAAAGCTTTTTCACAATTTCCTTCCTTTTATATGGCCAGAGTAAGTATCTGCCTGACTTGCTTCTTCCCCCCTCTTTAAAGTATCTTTTATTACTAACAATTGTCTGCGTGGTGTGAACTTTTACATTTCTTCTTTCGTTTTTTTATTTTCAGAGCACAGAGCACTTAATCTTAGGTAGTGGTTAGATGGGTGACCTTATGAATGTTGACATACATTGTATAAGCTGTGAAGAATGAGTGCGTATCAAGCAGGTTTCGCTGGAGCTGAAGCGTCTGGCCTCGTTCTCGAAACAGGGTCAAGTCCCTCCTCCTCCTCCGCGACGTCATTTTGATCGAACGCAGTCGGCGGCGCCGCCTGCACTGAAGGGCCTCAAGTTCATCAGCAAGACAGATGGAAATGCAGAGTGGCCTGCGGTTGAGAAGCGGTTCGACCAGCTCACTGCTTCCTCCAATGGCTTGCTTCCTCCCTCGCTTTTCGGCGAATGTATAGGTCTGTGCAGCTAGCTATTCATTCAAAGTCTCTTTACTTTCCTAATGATATTTTGTAGATGATCTCCATGGATGTAAATGTAGGAATGAATAAGGAATCGAAAGAGTTTGCTGGGAAGCTGTTTGATGCTGTGTCTTGAAAGCACGGTATCAAAAGCGATTCCATCAACAAGGACCAGTTGAAGGAGTTTTGGGACCAAATCTCTGAGCAGGGCTTCAACTCTAGGCTTGAAACTTTCTTTGACATGTAATAACTTATTCTTAATCAACCCCCAGTTGTTGTTTTTTGGTTTTGAGAGTTTCTAAGAGAATTAAGTGGTGATTAATTACTAATTAAACATGTAAAATTTTTCAGGGTTGATAAAGATGCAGATGGCAGAATCACAGTAGAGGAGGTCAGAGAGGTATGGCATATCCAACATGTGTTTGTTAACTAATCCTGGCTACCATGTGATTTTTGTGTTGGTCTGTCAGAGTGACATATTCCAAATCAAATTGGTGAATTGTGAGTGCAGATTATGAGCTTCAGTGCCTCTGCCTACAAACTCCCAAACATCCAAAATCAAGCAGAGGAATATGCAGCATTGATCATGGAAGAGTTAGATCCAGCAAATCTGGGATACATCATCGTAAATAATTTAAAAGAAGACCATTGAATTAATTCCATCGTTTCTCTTCTTCAAAATCTTACTTTAAGATTCTAAAATTCTTATGAGACTGTGGTGAGAGGAAGAGAAAGCCGGAACTTGAGCAAAATGCTGAGCTAGAAGCTCAAGCCCACAAGAGAAAACAACCCATTAAGGAGGTGGTGTAGAAGCACCAAGTACTTCTTACAAAACAATTGGAAGAGAGTTTGGGTAATGGCACTGTGGTTTGGGGTTATGGCAAGCCTATTCACCTACAAGTTTGTGCAGTATCGAGAAAAGGCTGCATATGAGGTAATGGGGCATTGTGTCTGCATGGCCAATGCCGCAGCCGAGACACTCAAATTCAACATGGCTCTCATTCTGTTACCAGTCTGCAGAAACACCATCACTTTGCTCAGGAACAAGACCAAATTGGGTGTCGTCGTTCCCTTTGATGATAACCTCAATTTCCACAAGGTGATAGCTGTGGGGATTGCAATTGGAGTTGGTGTGCACGCGATTTACCATTTGGCATGTGATTTCCCACACCTTATTCACGCAAGCAGTGACAAGTACGAGCTGATAAGCCTTTTTTCGGGAAGGAACAACCTTCGGATTATTGGTACTTTGTTAAGTCAGTGGAAGGAGTAACTGGGATTGTTATGGTAGTGTTAATGGCAATAGCCTTTACATTAGCTGCCCCTTGTTTTAGAAGAGGTAAGCTCAACTTGTCTAAACCTCTGAAGAAGCTCACTGGCTTCAATGCCTTTTGGTATTCCCACCACCTCTTCATCATTGTCTATACCTTGCTGGTTATCCATGGTGTTCACCTATACCTCACCAAGGAATGGTACAAGAAAACGGTTAGAACCTTCTTAATTACCTCATATTTTGATCACCCTTTTAATTTGCTAATTCATCTTTCGATTAATTGTTTGATTTTATATATGAACTTTTCTATAATATGAAATTTTGCCTGGAATTGACAGAGCTGGATGTACCTGGCTGTTCCACTCACTCTTTATGCTGGAGAAAGATTGGTTTGGGCACTCAGATCCAGTATCAAGCCAGTTAAGATACTAAAGGTGAACAACTTGATCATATATAGCTCTATTATTCATATCATATTATAATATCTTTATGTTTATACTGGGGACATGTTAAATTATAAAAAGGGCCAAAATGAAAACCATCTGATTGTTCCTTTCTTAATTATTCTGGATTAGGTGGCTCTTTATCCTGGAAATGTGTTGGCAATTCATATGTCAAAGCCTCAGGGCTTCAGATACCATAGTGGCCAATACATGTTTGTTAATTGTGCTGCTGTCTCACCATTTGAATGGTAATTGAGCATCCCTTCAAATATTCTTAATGATGATTCATTATTATGGATTAAGTAGACTCATTTCAAAATGTATGGTACGTCCTTACAATCCAACAACATAATATATCAAACTCTTTGATATGAGAGCAGTTCACTATTTTCTACACTTTTTTTTCATGTATTTTCTTATGTTGCTAAGTACTTGGTTGTTGACATGTCAAAAGGCACCCATTTTCCATCACTTCAGCCCCTGGGGATGACCACCTCAGTGTTCATATTCGAATTCTTGGAGATTGGACCAGACAACTTAAAACGGTGTTCTCACAGGTGTGTTTCTGGTTTGCAAAACTTGCATACTTCAGCTAGATTTTGCTTGAGCTAGGAATCAGTTTTATGTATCAGAAGTTTGTATAAAGCATCAACCACAACATCATCGAGCTGTATTTAAAGTTGTCAAATTATGTGGTGCCAAATTGCATGGTTTGCTTATAGGGAACGAAAATAATAAGATACTGCTTTGGTACAGAAAGCCATGCTGATCATATATGTATATATATATATATGGATACACTTGAATACCACAATTTAAAATCCAAATGGGCAGCTAATCTTCTTCTATTGGTTTGTTTAGTTATGCCAACCACCTCCTAGTGGGAAAAGTGGACTCCTCAGAGCTGATTGTTTGCAAGGAGACCACTTAGAGTAAGTAAATTTAACTAATTAAGGATTAATGCTCCATCAAAATAGTTTAACAGACCAACATGCATTTCTTCATGGGTAAAAATTATAATTTTTTTTTTTACCATGAAAAGAGAAGAAAATTAATTTGTTATTGTTCAGGTGCAGTGTCCAGTTGTCAATCTGGTCAGTGACTAACATAGGCAGATTAAAAACTTCCCACAGTTGCATACTGGCCAGTGAAAGTGTTTGTCATGTACTTGCACATACAGTCAAGCCACCCCATCATCACAAACTACTTTATATATATGTGTTTCAGTATATACACTATATACTACTTTCAGAACAAAGGAAGATAAAGTAGACTATTAATGTTGAATGCATTTTATAGATATTAGATAGGGACATCTAACAAACATCTATGCAGTGGATTTTGATGGGCAAGATTGTAAAGTGATTAGAGATGTCATTTTTCTCTGAAGCAGAAGATTCTGTGTGGCTTTAGATATTCATTTTTGTATTCATTATTGGATGAGAAAGTGGCTTGGTGTCTATTAATGATAGTAACCTAATGGGTTTTCTTTTCTGCTATGATGGTTATTATAATTGAGCAGCTTTCCCAGAGTGCTGATAGATGGACCCTATGGAGCACCAGCTCAGGACTACAAGAAATATGAAGTGTTGTTGCTTGTAGGGCTGGGAATTGGGGCAACCCCAATGATAAGTATTTTGAAGGACATAGTGAACAACATAAAGGCCATGGAGGAAGAAGAGGAGGACAATGCCTGAGAAAATGGGATAAGTGAGAGAAATAGTAGTACCAAGGCAGTAACACCAAACAGAACAAAAGGAGGTGGTTCAGGTTCAGGTTCAGTTGGGGTCCATAACTTTAAGACCAAGAGGGCTTACTTTTACTGGGTGACAAGAGAGCAAGGGTCATTTGACTGGTTTAAAGGGGCTATGAATGAGGTGGCGGAATTGGACCACAAGAGAGTGATTGAGTTCCACAATTACTGCACCAGTGTTTATGAAGAAGGTGATGCACGCTCTGCTTTCATTGCTATGCTTCAGTCCCTCAATCACGCAAAGAATGGCGTTGATATCGTCTTGGGCACTCGTGTCAAGTCCCATTTCGCCAAGCCCAACTAGCGTGAGGTCTTCAAGCACATCACACTTGATCACACCCATGCTAGAGTTGGTGAGTTCCCTACACCCTAAACTTCCATAACTTTATTTTGCGTCTAATCTTATACTTACAACATTTACAAATCATATCGATATCTCTAACAATTCTACGAGAAATTAATAATATATATTAAAGAGATCACACTTTTAATTTACATTATAAACCACGTAATAACTGATGTAACAAACTAACAACTAGTCACATAATAAGTTCACTAGCTAATATTGTATTAAAAATGAGATCCTTTTAGCATTGCTCATGAGAAATGGGTAACTAAATTCCATCTCTTTAAGAGATATACGTATATTCTCTTTCTATTTTATACTTAAAAACATGTTATACCATTGCCTTTATGTGCCTGATGATAGTATTTTTTTTTTTTCCTTGGACTGATCCATGATGGTACCTTTTGTTGTGTTGTTCACATTTATTTTGTCGTTTCTATTAAAAATAAGCAACATGAAAATCACTGCTTGGACAATATTAAACTAAGTGGTGGTTCTTTTGCTGTTGGGGATGAGAGATCATATAGATGATTAAACAATTAAAATATCCATGTCTAATCATTCATTTACCAGTTAATCAGGATTTAAGGGTTTCTGTGTGTGTGTTGTGCAGGGGTATTCTACTGTGGGCCACCAGCGCTTACGGAAGAGCTACGTCAGCTAGCTTCAGATTTCTCTCACAAGACCACCACCAAATTCGAATTCCATAAAGAAAACTTCTGATGATAACAATTACACAAAGGAGAGAGGAGAGCAACAAAGTCAATTCCTCTGAGACTCCCACCACTTTCTCTCTATCATTTACAAGCAAAAAGATAGACATTCTTCATGCTTTATGTAAATTTTCACAATCTTAATTTATCTTATCCTCTGCTTTACATATATGAATAGAAATCTAACACTTGAGCAGTGGGTTGGAACTTGAATGTAGATATGGAGGAGAATAAGGTGGTGGTTTGTGAGTTGTGACAGTAACAACAGCCTCGTGACCCTCATGTATGCCCTGTTTGATGTGGCCCATTAGGGGTATAACAGTCATTTTCTATTGTAAAAGTCACAGGATGGTGAGAGATATGCAGAGTTGTGCATGGCATGTTGTAAAATGAGTGACTATCTACTATTAGTCTGTTACTATTAGGTAAGCTAAGGCATCGTTTATTTGCTTCTTACTTTCGGACTTTTACATAGAAGTGAAATGTCTTTTAAGTTATACATAATTAATGTCTAACACAGTTATATATATATATATATATATATATATATATAAGAAGTGTGTATAGCAACAACTAATGTGACAGAATTGAATATTGTGTATTGCATGCAGCTCTGTATATATGGCCCAGATCCAACATTCAGTGTGCCCAAAAAAGGGGTAGGGGTTGTTCAATATTGTTGATACCAAAGTATGATGGTGATCAATCATCCTATGGGCTTGCCAGTTTGATAGCAAATTGGCAATGCAAAGGCCCAATCACTCAGGACTCAGAAATGTTCAATGGATGCTCCCAGTTTGATGGCAAATTTGCAACGCAAGGTCCGCTCAGGAAACCAAAATGACATGCCATGGTGGGGCTTGCTCTTGATTATCCAAAGTATGAAAATTGATTAACAAAAATAATGTTAAGGAAGACTTTCATTTAAGTTCTTTAATTTTACAATTTGCTGACTAAAATCGTATGTCTTTTAAAATTTTAACTAAAGTCCAATAATATTGTAATCATTTTATATTACAAAATATTGGTTCATTAGTTTCTAATTTTTTCACACATACCAAGCGCCAAGCGCCGAGTGCTCGGCGGCTATTTTTTAGTGTTCGACAATGCATTTTTACTTCTTCATCAAACTCTGGTTTGTCAGATTTATATTATATTTTAACTCTGAGATTTTGGGCAGAGTTAAAACCTAACATGCAGCCTACACAAACCTCATTTTATATCTTAGGAAGGTATGAGGTGAACCAGTACCTATACCCTCAAAAATTAAAAAAATAATGACATATTTCTTTGACAAGACAATGGTCAAAGGGTATTATTTAGAAAAAAATAAGGGTTTTATTTGAAAAAAAAACAAAGATCATAAGTTTTTTTTTTAAATAAGAAATGTTAGAAGGATTAAACTCTAATTTTTCTTAATTTTTTTAATTATAAAACTGAGAGACGAGTTGTCATCTTATTTCTCTGCCTCCTTGTCTTCCACGGCTCCCCTCCCTTTATATAAGTGGTCACTGTGTGAAGAAAATAATTGAGAATTCCAACTTCAGACCGAGAAATTATTGTGTGTGATTATAACCCTAATTTGGTGGTATGGTCAATCCATTACAATTATAACACATGTACAATTATTAATAGAGTTCATTAAGTACAAGGTACTGATAACTTTTTAAATTAACCAAAAGTACCCAAAGAAAAATAATTACTCAAATCCCACCTTCTACTTACTTGCAGCCCACCCACCCCCCCCAAAAAAGCCAAACAAAAAACACCCGACACAAAGACAAAAAAAGACACAAAAATACGGAAAATACCAATTGATTAGCATGGTATGTGCAAAACAAAATTTAAAACCATTTATATTTGCCATGTAACAAAACACAAGGGTAAACTTGAAAAATATTGAAACTGAACTGATCAGAAAATTGAAATTGTGAACTGAAACTACATCAAAAAACTGAAACTGCATAAGAAAACTGAAACTACATCATATAACTGAAATTGCATCAAAATAATAACCAAATCTCAGTCAATTTAAAATCAAAATAATCCACAACTATTTTGGTGAATGAACCTCAGCTTCATGGCGAATAAACCTCACCATCTGCTAGATCAGCTTGGAGCTAGACATCGGTGTCGTTCATTTTCACTGATCTAGGAATTGAATCAGAGAAGATTGAAGGAACTTCACCATCTGCTAGATATGCTTAGAGCTAGACATCGGCGTCGTTCATTTTCGTTGATCTTGGAATCGAATCGGATAAGATTGATGACTCTCTGTGACTCTGTCGGGTGGTGGACGATCGGAGGCCAATTTTGAGCTCAGGACGACAAGAGGAAGAAGATGGAAGGGGTCTGGTGCCTCGTTGACACCGCCGAAAATGGCAAATTGCCGGCAAGCAAGCTCGGCTCTGCCTAGGTTCTCTATGTCACTATCATCGCGTTCTATGCGTGATCGAAGGCTAGGGAAGGGAGAGGAAGGAAACAATCAGTATCATCCCCTTCAGTGTCATCCCTTCTGGATCCCTTTCACCAAGTTCAAGATCCTACTAGTGTTGTAAAGCTCACAGAACTACAAAACGAATTTTTTTGAATTGTATCAACCTTATATATGAAGAAAAATAATAATAATAAAAATGGATAGAGGTTGAGTATGTTGAATTCTGGTCTATAAAATGGATAGAGGTGTCTAAAACAATAAAAATGCTTAAATAAGAATGTTGGTTTCATGAATACTTAGATTTTCTTCATTTTCACTTCTGGTTGGCAATTAAGTAGATGTAATTTTGACTACCATGGCTTTTGGAGGTTGAATATGATTGGTTTCCTTTTACACAGTAAAGTGACCAAAAAAAGGTTTGAAAGGGAACATCAGCATTCAGCAGTTTCAAACAACCTATAAGGCCTAGCTAGATTGCAATGAGAGATTTTTTTTTTTTTTTTTTGGGCCATCTCAATGAGAGATTTAAGTATATGTGCACAGATCATGTATTCAAGCCTATGTAACAGAACTCTAATTTGCAGGAAAATGCTTATGCTAGGGCCACCACTTCATCCAATTAGTTTTTATTAGTTTCCTGCAACAAGCAAGACAAGGCAAAATGAACAATTTCTAGTTCAATATTATTTGTAACTTCCAAGAAAAAGCAATGCAATATCTCATCTCATACTTCCTTTGCTCACCATTCAAAATAGTACTATAAAAATTTGCACTACTAGAATATTTCCTTTCTATAGCAGCCAAAAAATGCTATAAAATGGTTTTTACAGCATTTTGTCAAATGCTATGTTAGACCATGCTATAGAAAGGTTTTTATTTTTTATAGCATTTATGCCTTGCTATGAAGAAATGCTAGGAAATGTTATTTATAGCATTTTTTTAATGTCGTTAAAAGATGCTATTAAATACTATTCATAGCATTTATCAAATGCTATTTTGAAAAGATATCATAGGTTTTACATAGCATTTATCAAATGCTATTTATAAATGCTATAAATATTTGTAGTAATGCTATTTATATTGCAAATTGAGTAATCAATGGCCTGTGGAACAGAGCAAAAATCAATCTTCTTAAATTTCTTTTTTTATATATTGATAAGACCTCCCTTTTAGAGAAAATGTTAGCAAAAGGACTATAAATATACCCCTATTTTTAGTTGAGGATCCCGATTTCACTTTGATTCAATTAAGGACTATAATTTTTCAAATGGCTCAATCAAGTACATTCCGTCATGTCTGTCACATTTACCGTTACGAATTGGTCACGTGACCCTCACGTGACTAATTTATAAGGGCAAAAAAGTCTTTTCTCCCCTCCTCTCCCCTCCCCCCTCTCTTTTCTCTCTGCCCCCCAGCCAGCTCCCCCTCCCCGTCACAGTCATCCATCCCCGCCCCCTCCTCCCCCTATACCATCGCCATCCCTCCCCCTCCCCCACCAGTCCCAGCCCAGCCCTGGCCCCATCCAGCTCCACCACCCCAACCCAGCCCAGCCCTGGCCCCGTCGCAAAACCCAGTCAAACCCAGTCAAACCCACCCCCAGCCCCGTCCACCACACCCAGCCGCACTAAGTGGGCAATGCCTGCTAGAAGCTCTACTGCCTGGAGCACGGCATCCAGCCCAACGGCCAGATGCCGAGCGACAAGACCATCGGCCGCGACGACGACACCTTCAACACCTTCTTCAGCGAGACTGGCGCTGGCAAGCAAGTGCCCCGCGCCATCTTCGTCGACCTCGAGCCCACTGTCATCGACGAGGTCCTCACGGGCACCTACCGCCAGCTCTTCCACCCTGAGCAGCTCATCAGCGGCAAGGACGACGCCGCCAACAACTTCGCCCGCGGCCACTACACCATCGGCAAAGAGATCGTCGATCTCTGCCTCGACCGCATTCATAAGCTCGCTGACAACTGTACCGGTCTAGGGTTTCCTCATCTTCAATGCTGTCGGTGGAGGAACCAGATCGGGTCTCGGCTCGCTTCTCCTGGAGCATCTCTCCGTTGATTACGGAAAGAAGTCTAAGCTTGGATTCACTGTGTAGGGGGAGGGATGGCGCGTAGAGATATGAGAGATGGCGCCGGGGCTGGGTGTGACTGGGTTTTGCGACGGGGCCGGGGTTGGGTTGGGGTGGTGGAGCTGGATGGGGCCAAGGCTGGGACGGGTGGGGGAGGGGGGGATGGCGCGCAGAGATACAAGAGAAAAGAGAGGGGAGGGGAGGGGAGGGGAAGGGAGGGAAGGGGAGAAAAGACTTTTTTGCCCTTATAAATTGGTCACGTGACCAATTTTTAACAGTAAATGTGACAGACATGACGGAATGTACTTGATTGAGCCATTTGAAAAATTATAGTCCTTAATTGAATCAAAGTGAAATCGGGATCCTCAACTAAAAGTAGGGGTATATTTATAGTCCTTTTGCTAACATTTTCCCTCCCTTTTATAATGTTACAATCAATGTTGAGGGAAAAGCTAAAACCCTACTACAACTAGAACGACAACAAGCGTTTCCAAACAAGAACAAGAAAGAAAAGACATCCAAGCATAGAAAACATTACTGCTGACAAGTGAACACAACTACAAAAACAAATTATGCTTTTGCTTTTCCAGCCTGGAGAGATTGTATCCTCTGTTGCACTTTTAAATCTGCAAAATAACATATCCAATAGAAGCAACTTAACTCACACACAACATGCACTTCCACTCCAATCCATGCCACAAACACTCGTAAACCAAGAACTTCAAGTATAACATCCATCAGCTTGACAGCTTCAATTTCATTCTAAATGCTTCCAGCTTCAGTGTGAGCTGTACATGTAGCTTGCTGTCTACAACCTGAATAAAAAGAAAATAATCAATTCCAAACTACCTAAAGATTTATGTGAAATTTAGTATCTGAAAAATTATGCGGAACATAAATAGTACTTGAAGGTCACATTGTCTTGGGAATCCCAGCCATTGCAACTTTGAGGCTTGCAATCTTTCTGCAATTTTCACGGATATTAACAATCATTTCGGCATATATGTAATTCTCTCGAGACACTTAAAAACGAAAATCGAAGCATTGCATATATATAAAAGAAAGTAAAGCACACTAATGATAAACCATACACATGCAAAGGGAGTAGCTATTTGGCTGGTGATTGAATGAATCTACCATTAAAGATTTTGCATAAAACTAGACCTTGATTGGTGTTAAAGAGAGGTTATAAGAAAAGCTGCACTACTCTAACTGCAGTAAGAAATATATTCATAACTCTTAAATTTTATTTTTGTTTGACTT
Organism: Dryas octopetala; assembly: GCF_963921425.1. Taxonomy (NCBI): domain Eukaryota; kingdom Viridiplantae; phylum Streptophyta; class Magnoliopsida; order Rosales; family Rosaceae; genus Dryas; species Dryas octopetala. The sequence continues at coordinate 4,921,617 of NC_141374.1, read as the reverse complement.
TAATTTAGCCGTATATTATAAATCTGTTTTTTTATTTGACTTTTAATTTTAGCATTATATTTAAAGGTCGTATCAAGTAAGTGGCACAACTGCTTATTGAAGAATCTCTCCAAGCAAGCTTGCGGGTTTTCACGTGTCAACCATCCTACCCTAAGGATTGACCAAACCACCACCAGCTTTGGCAAGTAAGCTCAGCTCGACATGATCTTCTTCATGATGATGAACTTCGAGAGGCTCGACGCTGCGCACGGCGACAGAGTCGTCGCCGACGTCCAGAGTGACCTCCACGTAAGCTTCTTCGTCGGTGGTACTAATGACGGGCTTGCCAGCTATGTGGAAGTTGGAGCTCTTGTTACCTGCTCTCTGGTTCAGAGGTCCACTCAGTGGACCGCTGTAATTCGCCGCCATTCTTTCGCTTCCATTAATGATCACTGTGTGTGAGTAATAGTATGCTCCTCCTCCAACCTCTTGATCTGTTCCCATTTTCTACATGACCACACAAACTTCTTCTTCAGAGAAGTTTGATAAGCTCTAAGGTAAGTGAAGCTTCTCAAAAAAAGAAAGACCAGTATAAAAGTGAATACAGGGGTTTTGGAATTAGTTAGGTTCTGTTTCTTCCATTCCTCTGTGTCTTAGTGGTTGGAGTGTATGCTTGCTCCAAGTGCAAGGCCTCACAGCGTAACACACAAATAGGGAAAATTAGAGTTAGCTCTAAAAAAAAAGAACTCCACCAGAGAATTGAGAGAGTTCTCAAGGTTTTCTGATTAAAATAATAGTTTATTATAATAACTTTAATAACTATAGTTTTAAATTTGTAATGTTATATATAATTTTAAAAATTTATTATTTATGGTATTACATAGTTTACACTATTATTCTTTGCTAAATTATATGATTATAGTATTATATAATAATTTAATAAGTATATTAATAATTTTAGAAAATTAGGATTAAATACTAAATCCCAATAATTTTTTGATATAACATAAAGACCATATAATATTTTAATTGAACTACCAAATTTAAATGTAGTTTTTTAGATTAGGTCACAAATATGTTAGCCCCTTTGATTTGAGTATTTTCCATTTGACATTTTTATCCCTTGGCTCATATATGATGAGTGTTAGTTAAAATTTATAAGATTTTGACAAAATTGCCCTTGAAGCTTTTATATTATCTTGAAAATTTGCTAATGTAGTCTCAACTTCACATTTAGTTATGACTGTACGACATTCACAACTTCAAATTTAGTTGTGACTGAACGACAGTTACATCTAAGTTGTGCGACAATCACAGATAAGTTGTGACTTAATTGAATTTTTTTTTTTAGAGAAATTATACTACAATATAGTATAAATAGGAGTTAATTACACTTACACCCCCTGAGGTTTATCGTTTTTTCACATACACCCCCTGAAATTTTAATAATTAAACTTACACCCTCTGAGATTTCAAAACTGTTACGAATAACCCCATAAAAGAAAAAGCACCAATAACAGACGTGACTATACTAACTAAAATACTAAAATACCCTTCCGGTGTTATAAGACTGTTTGGATACTATTCACCTTGTTTCCTATAACCATCGGACAAGAAAAAAAAAAAACCTCTCCATCTTCCCCTTATGAGAACTCGTTGGCAGCCCTAATCTGAAAAGAAATCTCCATCTCTTAATCACCTATTCTCAGAAGGAGTAGTTCTCTCTCTGTAGCTTTGGCATTCTACTCTTAGGCTTACTTCCTTGATTTTTCTTGGAAATTTTGGGGGAGAATTCATAGAGCTGGACTGTGTTTAATGTTAAGGATCTAAAGTTAATCTCGGGGGGTGAGTCGAAACAAAGAGAAAGAGAGAGAGAGAAAAAGTGCTTGGAAAGGTTTGTTATGAGAACGAAGCTTGATTTGTATTACTTTAGTATTATGTTTTCTCAAAATAATTGAGACACTTTCTTTTTTTGTAATTATGTTTTGCATATTACTTTAGTTTGTTAAAGTCTGCTAAGATGTAAAACAACTGTAAATAATCTTGCTCTAGTATACAAGGCTATGGTGTACGGTGTAATTCATTGTGTGGAAGAATATCAAACACAATCTTATCACTCTCTCTCATCCTCTCACAATTTAGAATGAGCTTTGATAATGCTGCAATAGCAGTCAATAAAAATCATTTTAGTCTATATTTATTTCCATAATGTGTGTTTCAGATTTTCTTGTTTATCTTGGCATATGTTGATGAACTTGGTTTATTTTCTTTTGTTATAAGAAAATGTGTCTTTTATCTAACATTGTGTGTTTTTTTTTTTTTTTTTAATTAAGAGTGACTTTGGAAGATGGGGATGTTTGAAATTGAGGTCCACTTTAAAGGCAAACATGTTGGGAAAATTGGCAGTATTGACAGTGACAAGTATTCCTTACTTGACTTGTATGATGATATTTGTTCATTATGCATTAATAAAAAGGATAATTGGCAATCTATGAAAATTTTGGTTGAGTTTAGGCACCCAAGTAATGGTGTGTTGCACCCTGAAAAATCAGATGCTGATGCTATAAACATGTTTGAGATCTTTGAGTTGCACAATAAGTTGGTATTTGATATAGATTATGGTATGAGGCCATTGATATTTGTAGACAATGTACTTGGTGATGGGGATAAGGAAGATGGGGACACATCTCTGCTAATTCAATTTTGAGAGATTGGTGAGTTTGGGTGTTTGGGTGTATGGGTTATACTAATTTTATTGAATTAAAATTTGGTTGTTTGGGAATTGGGATATTTTAACCTTGATTTGGGTTATTGTACAAGGCTAATTTTGTCATATTAAAATATATTTTTGCTGATGTCATCATTTTACTAACGGTCACTTAACGAAAGAGGTTACTTGTAACAGTTTTGAAACCTCAGGAGGTGTAAGTGTAATTATTGAAACCCCAGGGGGTATATGTGAAAAGACGATAAACCTCAGGGGGTGTAAGTGTAATTAACTCGATAAATAGAAGTCAATAATACTTTTACTCAAAATAATATATAGTATAGTGGTGTGAATTGTCTCTCTCAATTTACCAAGACAGTCACAGTTAAGTTGTGACTGGATTGATTTTTTTTTTAATACAATATAGTATAAATTAATTTAATATTTGTGATGTAATATTATTTTTATTTTTTTATTGTAGTGGCATGTAATGTAATATTTGTAAATTCTAATACCGTTTACTTTATTAATTTATTTGACTTTTCAACTAGTACTTAATATAAAATACTATTTAATTTTGGTACCTAAACTAAAAAATTATTGAAATTTAGTAGTTAAAATTAATGGACCTTAATAATTTATTAGAGTATACAAACGAAAAACCTATTAAATATGTTATGATTCACCAATTTGACAAATAAACTAGTCAGATCAGTTGGTTGAGAGTTGAAGTTTGTTGCATGAGGTCTCATATTTGATTCACAACATAACCAAAATCCTATATTTTCTTATTGAAGAAGCCAATGACTATTCGGGCCAGGCCGGCCCAAATTTCAGGCCAGATCGAGCTTCAGGCCCAATGGGCCTGGTGGGCTTCGGGCCTTGGGCTTTTTGGTGACCCCTAGCTACTAACAGTGCTGACACCGAGCTTTGCATTTGCATGACTGACCCAACAACAACTACTTCTTTTCCTATTTGTTTTGAGTAAAAGCCCAAATCTACAAATTTGGAAAATGCTCTGACAATCTTTATATGGCAAATCAGCGGCACATTCTTCTCTTTGTGGGCCCACTTCTCCTTTTGTAGGCTTTGTAGCTTTGGTTTGGTGTGTGTGGTTGTGCCAAGCCCAACTCGGCCCTGGGATCAATTTCATCCTTCATCCCCATATTCTTCTTCTTCTTTTTTTCGTTTGGGTAATGCTATCCAACTGACCATGTGAGGTGTCAGCTGATTTATGTTCAACTTTTGAGACCACCATTAAAAGCTGACCATACATTAGCTAACACCTCACATGATCATCTAAATATGGTCAATTGGGAAAGTCCAAAAAGCATTATCCTTTCCGTTCTCCATTTTTTTTTATAACACATATACATATAAAAAATAATAATACCTTTTAAATCATTGTTGTTGTAAATAACATAAATATGTGGTTGTCCATTATCATATTTATTATTTATCTTATGTATTTATCTAGAACAAATTGTATAAATAATTGAGAAAAATTCAATTTAATATAAAATAGAAGATCTTAAGGGTTTATCACTAGTCATCCAATGAATGAATTGTCCAAAAAATTGCCAGAAGTTCCTCATCAACATCCAAAAAATGCTTCCCCCAAAAAAGGTGATCAATGTACTGATATTAACTCTTATCAAGTATTTATCTTTGTTGATGTCACGCACACACACTTTATTCTATCTTGCAATGTTAATTTTCAGTTTCAAATCAGATAAGCATGCAATAACTATCCAAGGCTAATGACAGTTAATTTGAACACAACATATTAAAGTTTGACAGCTAAAAAGGTTTGGCTAGTTACTTTCTCGCCATTGTTCTCCTAATGCATAAACTAAGAGCTTCTTGGGCCTTCCTTAGCTAGTTAACCTACATGTTCCCTAGTTCAAGCTAAGGCAGCTGTTACCCATGCAGGAGTCATTAAGTTTTATGAGAACGTCAAACATGCACAACATATAAGCTTTGACTATTTCCTTATAGAGGTCGCCCAACCCCACTACCAAGAATAATCCCTTATTCCCTTGTTACTTGTGGTTTAGTGTCTTTGACTATTTCACAGCTAAACCTAACAGATAAACTAGATGCAATTACCCTAAGGTGGCCAGTCAAAGGATGCAAACAACTAGTGACGGGGGTTCTAATAGATAGTGGAAATTTAATACGCGCAAACATCAAACTAACAGACCAAGAGACGGATAAACGATTTGTTAAAGCATACGAATCCATTAATCGACCTACGACTAACATGCAAGATAGAATAACTAACCTACATAATTAAATAAAACAAATAAAAACAGAAACTAACAAATAAATAAAATCCCAATTCATGCTTGTTAACGGAAATCAGAAACGCAAAATTAAAGAAATTAAAAGCATAAACAAATGGAACTCAGCAACATGAATTGAAAGCAATAAAGAGATAACTAAATAAAATCAGATTGCAAAGATTAAATAACAACTAACTAAAATCAGAACCAAAGCCATAAACTAATTAAATTCAGAAACTTAAATTAAATAAATTCAGAAACCAATATCCAACATTAAATCTGAAACTAGAAGGGAAAAGAAAACAAAAATCAGAGGTGCAACAAATGGGGGCTGCGGCAAGGAGAGAAGAAGAAGGAGGCACCTAGCACAAGCAATTGGCTCACGGCAAGGTGAGCTTGGGCTTGCGGCAGCAGGTGGTACTTCCCTCTCACTTGTCACGCCACCCTCTCTCTAAACCTCTCTCTGAATTCGGCTCACCTTACAACAATCAAAGTCTGAAACTAAAACCCTAAAACAGCAAAATAAAACTAAGAGGGAGAGAGTGATTTCGGCTGAAGGAGGAGAGAAAAGAGTGATCTCTAAAAGTCTGAATGAGGGGGTTTAAATAGGAGAAGCCTTCCTTGAGAGGCAAGGAAGAGGAAGTTGCGGCTGGCTAGGGTTTGCTCTCCTAGTTCCTTGCGGCATCAGCTAGGGCTGGCTGCACCTTGGGCTTGCGGCATGGGCTGCTCCCTTTGGGCTTAAGTGGCTCACGCCTAGCCTAGTTAGGGTCCCTCCTTGGCGCATGGGCTGGTAGTCTTGGGCTTCCATGTTGGGCTTCAGTTGCTTGCACAAGATGGGCTAGGGTTTCACTCCATGGGCTTCCACCTTGGGCTTGTCACCTTGGGCTTGCGCATGGCCCCTTCTCTTGCTAGGGTTTGCATGGCATGCATGCGCATGCATGGCTGCCATCTACCCCCTTGCGTGTGGCTTTTGGGCTGCTAGGGTTTGGGCCCATGCATGTGCATGCATGGCCCACTTGGTTCGGCATCCATAGGGCCCATGGGCCCTCCACTTTTGACTTCCCATTTTGCCTCTCATTTCCATTTGAATTCAAATTCATTTCTTCCCTTCATTCATTTCCATGGATGTCCACCACCTTCTGAAAGCTTCTGGAACCTTGAAAAACATTTCCTGGTGCAACTAGGATTTCTTGAAAATGAGAGATTCCTTATCCATTTCGACTTCTCGTAATGACCATATTGCCCCTGGGGTCTCCTAGTGTCACTAGGACTCCTTTCCCTAGTTGGGTTAGGTTTCCTAGTTCAACCAGGATTTCCTGTTCGAATCAGGATTTCACATTTCTAGCTCCGCAATGATGGTTCTGGACTTGATGTTTCCTAGTGTGACTAGGAATCCTCATTTGACTAGGATTTCTGCACTTCTCCTGGTTTGACCAGGATTTCACTCGTTTTCCTGGTTTGACCAGGAATTCTCCCAAAATGGCTCCATTTGCTTCTTTTTCTCATTTCTGCTTCATTTGACCTGAAAACACAAAAACAAGACAAGAAACACAAAATAGCGAGTTCTAACACTCTAGGTCAAGGAATTAGTATCATAAAGTGATGCAAAATGCACACTCATCAATCTTATACAAAAAATGCTTCCCCCAAGAAAGTAGTAACAAATGACAATTGTTTATCTTACACAAGGATGTTCAATGGAAGGCCCAAGGCATTATAGTCTGCTCCAAATTTTCTTAGAGCATGTACAATGGTTTTTTGCTATATGCTATGCTATATGTTATATTCAAGGAGTTAAATTTTGAAATTTTCAGTGAAATTTTCGTTTTTGGGGGTTATGGAAATTTTAACACGAGTTTGTCACTTTTTCGTCAATATTTCGTAGAAATTATCGAAATTTCGGGAAATTTCGCTCACAGAAGTCTTCTTCTTGCTGGCGTGTGATCGGACCACTGATTCTGGCCAAATCTGGGCAACCCAAGAGAAGGAGAAGAGATCGGGGAGGGAGATTCGGGAGAGAGAGGAGAAGGAGGAAGAGATCAGGGAAGAGAAGGAGGAATTGAGGAAGAGGAGGAACTGATCGGGGGGGAGGGAGAGAAGAAAGCGACTGGAACTAGGAGAAGAGAAGAGAACGAAGAAGAGATAGTCACAAACTTATCCTTTTATTTAAAATGAATGATGAAATCAGCTTTAATTGTGAATAGTTTTGTGCACATATAAAAAGCTGATAAGCTGGGAATCATTACTTTATACAAATAGTTTAGTGCCACGTACCCCTACATTAATATTCTAAACTTGTAGAAAATTTCTTAGATAATCAATTTAAAGTAACGCAATTAATGAAATTCTTTCTTAAGTATTGTATTTTATGTTTCTTTTCTTTTTCCTAACCATCTACTAATTTATAAGAACGACCTAAATATAGGTTCCGTTGCTAATTAAAATTAATCCAAAAACTAATAATGATAAATAATACATAGAGAACATTAATCAATAAGACTGTGGTTTACACGAAAACAATTATATGATGGAGGCTCACAGGAGGAAAAGGAAGGAAAGAAAAGAAAAAAAAAAAGTTTACGGTCTTGGGCCAATTGAAAAGAAGAAAAAAAAGGATTTGGGGTTGCATTTGGCTCTTTTGAAATTTCGTTTACTTGTTTTTAAACCCTAAACCCTAAACCCTAATACATTTCTATATAAAAAATAATTAAAAATATCTTAAAAGGCCTAAATCCTAATATCTTATACCATATATAGATTATAGAGTATATAGAGTTTAGTGTATAGATTATAGAGTATAAAGAGTATTAGAGTATATAGGGTTTAGTATTAGGATTTAGTATATAAATTATAGAATATATATAAATAATATACTAATTTTATTTATTCATTATACTAATTTTATTTAACAGTATTTGCCTCCAGCGCGCATTATATTCATATTATATCACATGAAACCTATTATATAATTTGGTTTCTTCAATGTTTTTTATCAATGTAGTAGATAATATGTTAAATAAACATATAGTAAAGTTTCATTCAAAATTTCCGTATTTTGATAGCAATTTTTGTTGTTTATGTTTAATTTTTGTCGAAATTTAAAATTTATCGAAATTTCTGCGAAATCCGAAATTGTACTCCTTAGTTATATTTAGCATGACTTTTAGCATTTAGTAATAACTTTTGTACTTTTTGCTCTAATGGCACAAAAGCTATAGCTATAGTTTTATGTGCTCCAATGGCACAAAACTCATCTTCATGCCTCTAGCTGCAACCTTTTCCACCCACGTGAATATCATTTTCTCTCTCTCCATATGGGACCCGGCACTTTTTCAATCAATCACTTTCTTTCACTTAATTTTTTTATTCTTTCTTTACTCATATTTTTCAGATGGTTGGTCTACTTTTTCTTGAGTTCTTCAATAAAAATTGCTAAATTTTCTGCTATATATAGTGGAAAATTTAGCAATAGCATAGAAAATGCTAAATTTAGCTATGCCATTGTAGTGAGTTTTTTTTTTATCAATTATGATATATTTAGCATATAGCATAGCATTTAGCTATATCATTGTACGTGCTCTTACATATGCCAATGAGCTGAGGTCGAACTCCATGACATCAATTTTAGCATTGGGGATTTCTTAAAGGATTGCTTCTTTGACATTTGTCCCAGCCTCCATGTTCCTTACTGCCATAACTACATGGACACCACGTAATGCTACATATTATGACCATATTGGTATTGTCATGTGTTACATAATAGGAGGAATAAAGCTGAAGGGTATATCCCAGAAGAGACATATCGATCAGTGTAACAAAAAAATAAGTTATAAAAGATAAGGAACCACCTTGATTTTATTTAGATTCAGAATTTCATATGATCATCCAAGAAAATAACAAGAATCACCGAAATAAGAAAACCCATTGCTACTCACTATGCATATATCACTCCAAATCACTGAACCTTTAATTTCATTTTCTCATTCTTACAGTTACATGGGAAAATGCTTTAAAGAATCCTTTATCAGTTTACAGTGGTGCTAAATATCTCATATTTTTATACCACAATTTCATACCACCTTATGTGGCAACTTACATGGCATTCATACATTGGACGCTAAAAAATAAAAAGAAAAACTCAAAAATGAAAAGAAAAACTTTGTCCAATAAAGTAATGACACATGAGATGGTATAAAAATGTGGTAAATATAACATTATTCATCAATTTATTTGCCTAAGACTCTAAAGTCTAAATCCTTGCGATGCTAGGTTCTTATTCTCTTTGTTTGGTTACATAAGCTAGTGTTGGCACCCTCCTAAAATTGGGCATGACCCACATAAATGTTTATTGGAATGTTACTTAGTAATTAGAATATTACTCAGTAATTATTCTCTGTTCCCTATCATTAAATGGGCTGTTGGCCTTATGCCTCAGGAAGGCCAAAGGGCGTTGTTGGCTTGGGTTGTGTAATAGTGCCGTTAGTGCATTAATGGTGTTCAGTTGGCTGCTAGTGCAGACCTCTATTTGTACCAAGAGAGTGTTTCTTCTCTTTTTATGATGTTAATGAGAAGTTGATTCTCACAGTGGATGTAAGCTGGAATTATCTCCAGCTGAACCACCTAAACTGCTTGCCTTCTCTTTTGTCTTTGTCCCCTGTTTTTCTACATGGTATCAGAGCTGTAAGTTCCTTTAGCTTCTGACTGCTGTTTCATCAAAATGGGAGAAGGCAAAAAGAAACAAACTCTGTCCTTAGGAAGCTCTGAATCAGAGTCTAATCCAAATATGCGATTATGCTCCATTTTGCTAAATGGACTTAACTACATACCTTGGTCAAGAGCGATCACACTGGCTCTTGGAGGAAGGTCTAAACTCGGATTCATCAATGGGAAAACTCTAGCACCTGACTCTGATGACTCAAAATTCGAAGAGTGGCTCTGCAAGGATCAACTAGTTATGTCATGGGTCCTTAACTCAATGGAATCACAGATCGCAGAAATCTTTAGCTATTCTGATTCCTCCTATCATCTATGGGAGTCTGTTAAAGAGATGTATGGTCAGCAAAACAATGCAGCTCGTATCTTTCAACTTAAGAAAGAAATTGCAAACATAACCCAGGAAGGGAAATCCTTTGTTGAACACTTGGGAAAGCTAAAGAGTAGGTGGAATGAATTGGCACTCTATAGGCCTCATACCACTGATACCAATATACTTCTCAAACGAGCAGAAGAAGATAAGGTCTTTCAAATGCTAGCCAGTCTTGACTCCGAGTATGAAGACCTTCGTAGGCACATACTCATGAGCACAGAACTTCCTTCCTTCTCAAATGTCTGTACTACGATTCAGCGCGAAGAAGTAAGAAAGAAGGCCATGAATCCCCAGGAAAAATTGGTGTCTGAACCTTCAGAGTCTAAAGCCTTCGTTGCTGAAAAACAAAAACCAGACTGGAAGAACTTCAAAGGAAAGCGAAATCCAATCAGTTGTGAGCATTGCGGACAGGCTCGGCACACCAAGGACAAGTGTTGGATCCTCCATCCTCACCTGAAACCAAAGTTCAACAAAGATAACAGGGGCTTTCCCAAGTTCACAGCAAATCAAGCTCACAATGATAGTAGCTCCACAAAAGAGAATCCCAACTCATCTGCTCTAATCAACCAATTAGCTCAACTGCTTCAACAGTTTGGAAAGAATGATACCACCTCCTCGAATACCTCTGCAGCTCCAGGTACCTTTCATGCCTTTTCTTCCTTATCTCATAATATTACCTCTGATGTTTGGATTGTGGATTCGGGAGCAACAGATCACATGACCAACAGTAAGGCTTGTCTTTATGATTTACAAGTTCCAAATAAAAAACAATCTGTTTCGGTAGCTAATGGATATTCAGTTCCTATTCTTGGTCGTGGGAAGATCAACCTATTTGGTTCAAACACAGCCTCTGAGGCTCTTTATGTGCCATCCTTCCCTTTTCAGTTGTTATCAGTGGGAAAATTAACCCACACCTTAAACTGTGATGCCTTTTTTTCTTCACAATCTGTGATTTTTCAGGATCGAATGACCAAGAAGAAGATTGGTGAAGGAACCTACACCAATGGGTTGTATTTGATTAATCAACCGCTGAACAAGTCCCAGGCGTTTCAAGTCAATGCCATGCCAACAACGCCCTTTGGCCTTCCTGAGGCATAAGACCAACAGCCCATTTAATGATAGGGAACAGAGAATAATTACTGAGTAATATTCTAATTACTAAGTAACATTCCAATAGTGCATTTAACTCTCATATCAAGGTTTTTCGTTCAGATAATGGCACTGAGTTCTTGTCTAATACATTCTCTGAATTTTTAGCTGAGCAAGGTATATTACATGAGACAAGCTGTGTTGGCACACCCCAACAGAATGGCGTTGCGGAAAGGAAAAATCGAGACCTCCTAGAAAAAACAAGATCTCTCATGTTCCAAATGAATGTTCCAAAGAAGTTTTGGTCTCATGGGGTTCTTGCTGCCACTTACCTCATTAATCGATTACCAAGTCGTGTTCTTCATTTCAAGTCTCCTCTTGAGATCCTTAAAAAACGAACTTTAAATTTGTCTCACTTACGTGTTTTTGGTTGTCAATGCTTTGTCCATATTCAGGCCACTCACAGGGACAAGTTAGAGCCCAGAGCAACCTCATGTGCATTTCTTGGTTACTCTTCCACAAAAAAAGGGATACAAGTGTTATGATCCTTCAACTACAAGGATCATTATCTCTCGCGATGTACACTTTGACGAGACTAAAGCCTTCTTTGAAAGACCGTCTGGGGTCAACTTTCAGGGGGAGTATCTTTTTGATTCAATTCCTTTACCAATTGTTGACAACTGCTGCCATCCCACACCATCTATTCCAGGTGCAACCGAAGTCACTTCAGAGGATGTTCGTCAAATAGATCATGCCCCCGAAACCACCTCATCTGGGGATCTTAGAAGATCCAATAGAACACGAGTTCCATCCACAAGACTCAAAGATTTCGTCACTTTTGCCTCCAGGTACCCAATTGCACAATATATTTCCTATCCTAACGTGTCCTCTTCTCATGCAGCGTTCGTCAGTAGCATTACTCAAAACATTGAACCCACTAGCTTCAATGAAGCTAACTCACTTCCCATTTGGAGACAAGCAATGCAGGAAGAACTTCAAGCTCTTGCTGACAATAAAACTTGGACAATTGTTAAAATTCCACCAGGAAAGCGACCCGTTGGATGTCGATGGGTGTACAAGACGAAGTTTAATAGTGATGGGACTATCGAACGCCACAAAGCCAGACTTGTAGCTAAAGGTTTCACACAAACATACGGTGTTGACTACAAAGAGACCTTTGCTCCTGTTGCAAAGATGAATTCTGTTCGTGTACTCTTGTCTGTCGCAGTTAATCACCATTGGACCTTACACCAAATGGATGTAAAGAATGCATTTCTTCATGGTGACCTTGAAGAAGAAGTCTACATGACAATCCCCCCTGGGTATTCTACGGCCAGTCAACCTGGAATGGTCTGTAAGCTCCATAAAGCCTTATATGGCTTGAAGCAGTCCCCTCGTGCTTGGTACGCAAAGCTTAGTTGTGTTCTTACCAGCATAGGATATAAACGGAGTGGTGCAGATTCCTCTCTTTTTGTTAAGAAGGGATCGTCTGGAATTGTAGCAGTCCTCATTTATGTGGATGATCTTATCATCACGGGGAATAGTGCTTCTGAGATAGCTCAGTTGAAATCATTTCTCTCTCAGAAATTCTCCATCAAAGACTTGGGCAATCTAAAGTATTTTCTTGGCATCGAGGTTGCTTCCTCCAGCAAAGGCTTATTCCTTAATCAAAGGAAGTATGCCTTGGACCTTCTCAAGGAAACATGAATGCTTGGAGTCAAGCCCATATCCAACCCCGTCACTAGCAAAGGACAACTTGGTCTGAATGGCGAACCTTTACTTGATGTCAGTCACTATCAAAGGATCGTAGGCCGCCTCATCTATCTCACTATCACCAGACCTGACCTCACTTTTGCTGTCAGTCAAGTGAGCCAATTTATGCATGCTCCTCGATCATCTTATTGGACAGCCGTCAAACGCATTCTTCGCTACTTGAAGGGATCTCCCAGTAAAGGTATTCTTATGCAAGCTCCTGGTCATTCCCAAATTATGGGCTATTGTGATGCTGACTGGGCTGGCAATCCCACTGACCGCAAATCAACCACTGGGTTTTGTACTTTTGTTGGGGGCAATCTTGTCACCTGGAAAAGTAAGAAGCAACAGGTTGTTGCTCGTTCCAGTGCAGAGGCCGAATACAGGGCCATGGCATCTGTCACTAGCGAGTTGATTTGGCTTCAGTTCCTTCTCACAGACTTAGGTGTCACTTTCACTCTTCCTATACAGCTTCATTATGATAACCAAGCTGTTATGCACATTGCTTCCAACCCTGTCTTTCATGAAAGGACTAAACATATCGAAGTCGATTGTCACTTTGTTCGTGAAAATGTTCAGGCCAATATCATCAAACCTGTATTTGTCAGAAGTGGAGCTCAACTTGCCGACATTCTCACTAAAGGGATTCCCACTCATCAGTTCCACCATCTTCTGTCCAAGCTTGGCTCTGTCAATCTCCCCGCCCAAGCTTGAGGGGGAGTATTGGAATGTTACTTAGTAATTAGAATATTACTCAGTAATTATTCTCTGTTCCCTATCATTAAATGGGCTGTTGGCCTTATGCCTCAGGAAGGCCAAAGGGCGTTGTTGGCTTGGGTTGTGTAATAATTCCGTTAGTGCATTAATGGTGTTCAGTTGGCTGCTAGTGCAGACCTCTATTTGTACCAAGAGAGTGTTTCTTCTCTTTTTATGATGTTAATGAGAAGTTGATTCTCACAGTGGATGTAAGCTGGAATTATCTCCAGCTGAACCACCTAAACTGCTTGCCTACTCTTTTGTCTTTGTCCCCTGTTTTTCTACAATGTTATTTGGGTTCAAAATATCTTCTTTGTTGCTGAATGAATGAGAGCTTAATTGATGGGTATGGGAGCTTGCCACGTGAAGGAGAAGGAATGTGTGTGACATCCGCCAAATCACATGGCCAAGGCCAAATAAATAACAAGGATTTAAACCAAACATCAATACAAGAGCAACAATTCATCTCGGCTGACATGCATAAATCTTCTGGTTGGGCAGTGTTTGCTTTATCTCAAAAAGTGACTCAGCTCATTTTATCATCCTTATCCTTTTGAACAATTGTCTCACTACTCAAAAAGCTGTCTACAGCTCTCTACCTACTTTCAAAACCAATTCATTTCAAACTACACATGTGTCTACCAAAACTTAGGGACAAAGAAAAGACTTAATATAAAAAGAGAAGTTACAGACAATTGAAAAGAGGTCTCTCAACACACAACAACCTCAAAAACTCACTACAATGTGATTTTCAATTCAATTCCCAGCAACTTTTTCATTTTCAAAGCTTTCTTTATTTTCATTGTCATAGCCTTTCATGTTAATTTATTTTTATATTTCTCCAAGCTCCCAGCCTTTTAATATTTTTGTTTCCTTTTTGTTGTCTTGCTGAAATCAAACTTTTTATTTAGTTTACGTTAATGTTATTTTCCACTTCCAGTGAGCTTTCATCTACAGTTCTGTTGCTTTATTATTTATTTTTTGTTGTTCATTTTCAAAGTCTTAGATCGTCTTAGGCAAGAAAAATACGTAGATAGATTTTTCCCGTTCCTTTTCAATCGCACAATCGTCTTTTAAAAGTTAAATTTTTATTTAGCACTCCAGATTTATTTTCGTTAATTTTTAATTATACATTTTCTATTCGACTACTCTAAACCGAATAGTGGCACACCCACATCAAAGGTCGGAAGCCTCGCCTCTCACACATGGGGAGGTGTTTTTGCATAGATCTTGGCCCTCCACGTGCCCATTGCATTTTTGTGTCTAAACAGCTAGCTCATCTTAGACAAAGATATGAAAGACATGGCAAAGCATTAATATCGTATGTTTACTAAAGGTTGAAATAGATCATGACCTGTAACAATGGCAGTAAGGGCAGTTCCATCAATCCCTTGAGTAACTTCCTCTGCTGTGGAAGAGGTAGAGAATCCTTTTTTTTTTTTTTTTTGGGCAAATACAGTGGAAAGTGTTGGTCCGACTGGCAGAGTCTAGCGGGCCATGGTGGGTCAGGCCAGCACCGACCCGTAGTCTTTCTACTGCAAAGAGCGGGAGGTACTCGCTGCTCTGTGAATCAGCCTTACGCAGTGCCCTCCACTCTAGAAACCAGGTGACCTGAGCCTTCGCCCAAGCCACATGACTCGACTCCTCGCTAAATAACCCCATTAATTTTGCAGATGATAATTATGAAGTTACAACATATAGAATGCAAACCAAATCAATTCAGAGAATGCTAACAAAACCAGCATAACATAGTAAGTTCCATTCTTAAAATATTAGCAGCAATAGTGACTGCTAATGCCAAGACAACTAGACAAAGCCATTTTGCCAAAAAATTTAAATGCATTGCTCCAAAAGTTATAAACGCAATATATATTTCTTTGGAAGCATGACCCATGGTTTTTTTACGAAAAATAAATCATCAGCAAGGTTGAAAATTTGCCATTTAAAAAAAATCAATAATATGTTTTGAAATAGAACAATACTTAGGTCACTCCTTGGGGGTACCTCAAGGTCACCCCACCCCCTTAAATTTTAATTTTAACAATGTTGGTGTATGATCAGAACCGTTCACTTTTTAGATAACATATTAAAGTTCATTTTTGCAAAAAATCAAATCAATCGAAAATCATTTAATTATATAACTGTTGTCAATTAAAGAGTGATTGTTTTACCAAACTGTTGAATTTTTTTATTTAATCGACAACAGTTATATAACCAAACGATTTCCAATTGAGTTAATTTTTTGTAAAGAAGATTTATAATAGGTAATTTAAAAGTGAATGGTTCCAATTATGCGCCGGTATTGCCGAAATCAGAATTTAGGGGGGTGGGCTAACCTTGAGGTACCCCCAAGGGGTGATCCAAGTATTGTTCTTTGAAATATAGGGGACAAAATTTACATAAATTTACATTGGACTTGTAGATATAATGTTGTAAAAGCATTTAAAGGAACCAAACAAAATTTTTAAAGCCATTATACAACTTATAACGCAACAATGACTTGATTTTACCTTATATGTGTGATTTACAGGTGATTGGACAAATCTGAAGGTTACTAAAAGGCTAAATACCTGATAAGGAAGCGAATCGTGGGGTTTCTCCCCTCATCCAAAGAAAAAGTATAGATCTTGATGCTCTAGGTCTCATTACTTTCAAAAGAGCAATTGAGCATCTTGAATTGAGTCATTCTAGTGTACCAACAACTGTATGTGTGACTGAGCATAACAATTTTTGTGCATAGGGGGCAAAAATGCAAATGTAATAAAAGTATTTCAATACCAGCCCAATACGGTAGAACAATCCATTGAATTACATTGTCACGGCCTATTTTAAAACAAAGCTCAATTACAATTTACTCCTACAAACTATATGGCTGATTTCAGGATGGTCAACAAACAAAAAAATCTTTCAAGCGCGTCCACCAATTTTTGGAAATCATGCAACGTTAGTGATTCCGTCAATATATAAAACTTTTAATTGCTTACATGGCTTTGTTAACTGATATTTTTTTAGTGATGTGGATGCCATGTGGAAAACAAAATAATAAAAAATTACAAAACATAAAAAAAATCTCATTTCCCTTTTTCTCTCTCCTCCTTCATATCTCTCTCTCTCTCTCTCCCCCTTCCCCTACTTAGTGAAGAGGGAGGGTCGTCGAGGCTGGGTGGGGGAAGGAAGAGAGATAGAGTCTCATAGAGATGAATGAGGAGTGAGAGAAATGAGAGAGAAAGGGAAATGAGATTTTTTTATTATTTAATTTATTGTCCACATTGCATCTACATCACTAAAAAATTGCAATCAACAAAGCTATGTAAGTAATTAACGGTTTTATTGACGGAATCACTAATGTTGCAGGATTTCCAAAAGCTAGTGGGCGCGCTTGAAATTTTTTTTTGTTTGTGGAACATCTTGAAATCACCCCTATAGTTCAAAGAGTAAATTATAATTGAGCCTTAAAACAATACATTCTTCTGCAAGTAAGCAAGTGGGACACCATGGTTATTACAGTTTTTAATTTACATGGTCATACAACATTGTAGCTTCATCTTAAACCGGTAAAAGGCACATTGAACTACAATTTACAAGTTTGACCAATGTATTGTTATAGGCTTATTCGCGTCAATGCCCTCTGAAAGTAATTTCGATTTTCAATTTGTTCCCTGAAACTTCATTCCTCCCAGTTTGCCCCTCAAACTTTACAAAATATCATATTCCATTAAGTTTGTCTATGAGTCCGTCAAAAAAGCCTACATGGCGCTTATGTGGAATAGGGGTGTAAACGAGCCGCGCCGAATACCACCGTGCTCAAGCTTGGCTTGTTTTAATTTTTTCGAGCTTGAGCTTGGCTTGGCTTGGCTTGTTTCTTATACGAGCCGAGCTCGAACAAGCTAAAAAAGAATCGAACCCGATACGAATTCGAGCTGTATCGAGCTTATTCACATAATTTTATCGAAGATATTTTATTAGCTATTATTTTTAAAAAATATTAATTTCTATCGAATATTTTCTTCTTGAAAGCATTATAATATGTTAATTTAACTTAGAATTAATATATATTTTTAATTAAATTAGATAGGCACCAAAGACTTCTTTAAAACACCATATAGATGAATATAGTTTCCATGAAATACAACTGTACCAAATAATTTCATCTAAACATTGATAACTTATAACAAAAAATTTGTAAAAATTCTCATTAAAAAAGAGATGTAAGGTAGTAGAAGTTTTATAACCAAACAATACAAAAACAAAGTAGGAAATAAAAATAGAAGTCCTCATATAAGTTATAGAAAATGAGGTATGAAACATATAAACTAGAAAATACGAGCTGCTCACGAGCTTTTCGAGCCGAACATACTAAAACTCAAGTTTGGCTTGTTTCTTAAACGAGCAAGCTTCGGCTTGGCTTGTTTTTTTCGAGCGGAGCTTAAACGAATCAAGCTCAAGCCGAACTCGATACGAACTTGAGCTGTATCGAGCCAATTTACAGCCCTAATGTGGAAGGGGCAATAAACTGTCACGTCAGCTTATTTGACGGAGCTTGTAACGGACTTGACGGAATATGATATTTTATAAAGTTCGGGGGGTAAAGTGGGAGGAATGAAGTTTCAAGAGGTAAATTGAAAATCAAAGTTACTTTCAGGGGGCATTGGCGTGAATAATCCTTGTTTATGTTATACCCTAATGTTTACTTTTGATCCATAAATCCCAATTACTTTGGATCTGTCAGGCTCAAGCTGAAATCCCACAGCTTCTTTGCCAATCCTGCATCTTTAGCCTGAGAGGTTGGATTGGCTTTGTTGTTGTCCATAAAATACTCGCCGCTGACACCCTTAACTTGTGGATGCAATGCCACATAGCATTGAGTTGCTGCTCCCTGAAGTTATGTCAAATATATAAAAGGACAAGTAAATTGCAGTGAAGCTGCTTGAGCGTATCATATTAGGGTTCAAAGATAAACATACCTGCTGAACACTTTTACACACAAATATGCCGAACATATTGAAAACGACTGCATTAAGCCATAACAATGAAGATGTAATATGAATCCAGACAAATACAGGAGATGATGAAAGTTTAGGGAAGATGGTTATAAACACAGGATGAAGATCTTAATATTACTCAGTTGACTGTATCATAGTGTATGTACTTGGAAGTTGGAACATGTCATTATTAAATGCTTCTAAATGATGCTAAATATTAGCATATATGTACTCAGAGTGAACTGATATGGTAGCGTACAAGAGTTGTAGACCCTTGCCTTATATTAGGTCATTTTGTTATGACCTTGTCATTAGTGACATAAGATACAAGTCACCCACCCCCCAAACAAGATATAGATAGAATACTATTTAATTATAACAATTTTACAGACAACTTAGAATGCATGACCTTAATCACCCATCCCAAACAAATGAGCATATTTGTCATGTGGACCCAACAACTACATGTCTAAGCATATCTTGAAGAACATTACTACATATTTGTCAATAGTTCAAAACTTTACCTTTAATATAACCGTGGTTGCGCAGAAGATTGGTACGAACTGATCCAGGATGAAGGGAATTAGCAGTTATGTTAACACCTTCTGCCTGTTAAACAAGACAATTTTAAAAGATAAAAAAAAAAAAATTGAAACACCAACATCAGATTAGAATTTCCCTTGCATGATGACATGGCTTGTTTGGAAGTATGAACTGCAGGACTGCTTATGAATGTTGAAAACACCAATGATGTAAAGGCTAACACCTTATGCTCTTTGAAACTTTTGCTTTTTGAAGATAGGAAGAATAACAATCAACAATGTTTGCAACCACGTACCATGACCATTTGAGAGTCAATTATCTCTCAGACTTTTAGTGGTGGATCCTCAAATTGCAAAGTCATTCAGTATAGATATCTTTGGGGGAAAAGAAACAAAGAAAGAAAGAAAGAAAATACTTGCACACTGAAATTATCCTGTGACTCTTCTCTCTTCTATTGACCAAAAGAGACATGAACAGAGCCCCATGGCCCTGCACATGCTCAACCATTTAATTTTTACACTGTCACAGGAACTTGATCCATTCATAACCAAAAGTCCTCTTTAGATTTATTATTTATTAACCAAGAAAAAATCACATAAAATTGATTTATATCATTAAATTCATTGGTAATCAAATTGATGATCGATCTTATATGAATCGAGTACCTTCAAGTGCTTTGCAAGCTCATTAGAATGCAATATGTTGGCTAGCTTTGATTGCCCATAAGCAAACATTTGGATGTATCTGTAAATTTTCAATACATCATGTGGACATGTCAAACCATAAAATTATAGATCACTGCACTACTGTAGCAGAACTTAGTGATAAAATTCAACAGATGGTCATATATGTCAAACTGTTACCCTGATTCATCATTGATTCTATCAAATCGGATCCCTTCGCGATATGTAAATCGGTAAGCATCTGATGACACATTCACAATCCTTCCCTCTTTGTTGCTTTCACTTGCTGTCTTTTTCATGGTCTCCAATAGAAGTTTTGTCAAAAGAAAATGGCCTGTAAAATAGAGGTAATTAAGAACTCTAAGATTCCAGTTTATAAAGACAACATGACAGGGCATTTCAAATCACTAGAATTTTTCTATAGCGAAATAGAAACCTTATTCAAGGTCAAAACTTGAGTAAAGTTGAATTATCTCTCTCTGAAAACTGAAGTTATTCAGATCCTAATACTGCAATCCAACTATTTCAGATTTCTGGAAAGAAGAACAGCAAATTGGGAATGCCAAATAACTAAAATTTTCCCTACTCCCTCATTAAAAAGTTCTTATAATTTTTGATAAAAACATCAAAATAATTTTATGTTTTAAAATTAGATACCTATATGGTTGGTTGCAAACTGCATTTCGATGTTGTCTTGGGAAAGCATGAATGGAGTTGCGACCCCTGCATTATTACTTCAAACAGAGAGGAGAAATTATAACAACCATATGGTCATAATGACACACAAGTCAGATGCATGCAAGCACATGTATCCACTGATATATGCATTGACAACTAGAGAAGAGAGATTCAAATAACTATAAGAAAATGTAACATAAATAATTATACTTGTCGAATTTAGATTTCTTACATTAAGATATTCAATGGAAGAGCAGATGAGATATAATCCGATGCAAATTTTCTTACGGATGCCATTGAGCTGAGATCTAGTTCCATCACATCAATGTTGGCAGTGGGGATTTCCTTAAGTATTGCCTCTTTGACATCCCTACCCGCATCTGTATTCCTTACTGCCATGATGACA
The DNA here is from genome assembly GCF_963921425.1 of Dryas octopetala. Taxonomy (NCBI): domain Eukaryota; kingdom Viridiplantae; phylum Streptophyta; class Magnoliopsida; order Rosales; family Rosaceae; genus Dryas; species Dryas octopetala. The sequence goes on along the minus strand of NC_141374.1, from coordinate 4,900,671 downwards.
TGAACACCACGCAATGCTAGAACGCGTGTTGTCTCCACACCAATACCACTTGACGCTCCTGAAATCAAATCTATGTGTAAGAACTGAAAAAGGCCAAATGTACCAATTCCACCAATTGCCAAGCCAAAATCAAACAAGTCGATCATTCATAAAGACTTATTACTCAAGCATCACTGCCATCACATATTTATTTGATTCTTTACTCTAAACACTCAAACACGTACCCATGATTTACATGAATATATAATCGAAAGAGCATCAATAGTATACCCAAAACTCGATCAGTAACGATCACCAACAAGAAAAGACACTTTTAACTTTACATTGCATCTAGAACATCAACTAATCCTAAAGCTTGCCACCTTCAATCAATAAAACCAACCAATGAAATACTAAAAAATTACCCATGATAGAAAACTAGAATACCCTTTGGTTGCTCAATTGTCGTTGTAAATTAAATAAAAGACAACTAAAAAAGAAAACTTCTTCCTTCTTTCCCAGTAAGTCTCCCATCAACCAAACATATTATGGAATATAAAATGACAGGAACTGACCAACAAAAAAAAAAAAAACCAGATGAAAAGAAAAGGGAAGATGAAGACCTGTAACAATTGCAGTGAGACCAGTTCCATCAATCCCTTGAGTGACTTCCTCAGCTGTAGAACGGTATGAAAACCCAGATGGCCCTTTCCGCCCAAATATCCACATGGTTTCAGATTTTGGTCAGACGATACCAACCAACCCAGAATCAAATCCAAAAAATTTCACAGAGCTACACTTCCAAAACCCAATACAGTAATCACAGCCAGCAGTATCAGTTTAGTACTATGTAATGTGTTTATACCCATATTTATATTAATTTTTTGCTCTTATAATTAAGAGTAATGGAGGAGATTTACTAGGTGGCATTGGTATACGATATATGGTTGTTGATTAACAAGTGCAGAATGAGACAAAAATAATTAATGATGAGTACGTGTTTTGCATGCATGAGTGATGCTTTTGGCCTCATGGTTGTTGTTTGCAGGGTTTGTTGATTAACAAGTGGAGAATGAGACAAAAATAATGATGAATACATGTTTTGCATGCATGAGTGATGCTTTTGGCCTCTTGGTTCTCTGCAGAGAGTTGTTTAGCTAAAGAAATTGAGAAATTGAAGGCTTGAGGTATATCTTCGACCACCATAAAGTGACCCAACCCATTCATAGCTCATACCCAGCTCATTTAAAGCTCAGCACCCGTTCTTTTTTTTTTTTCTTTTTTTTAAGTTCATCACCAGTTTATAAACAGTTTTTTACCACTCAAAGTACAAGTCATCTTAGCTAGACATATGGCTGCATCCTATTGAATGACTTAGAGCAAAGCGATTGGACCACTATATATAAAAGAAAGCTCACAAGGCAATTTCTAGAACTCTCTCCAACACACAACCCCTCCAACAAAGGACAAAATCTAATCAACCCAACAACTTTTATGTTATCAAGCTCTCAATATTGTGATCTTTTAAAGCACCTTTTATATCAGCTTCCTTTTATATTGTCGTCAAGTTCCTTTTGCAATAAGATTGGAAGGAAAAGTTGACTCAATAGATAATCCCAACCTCTCTCCTCTTTCTTTTTCAGATGATGTGATGGATCCAATTTCTTGAACACAATCAACTCGATGTTCGATTACTGGATGGAAATTATTAGATTGAACCATCTTTTGGCATTTCAAAGGGATCTCTAAGGATCTACTACTGCAAGTTAGAGCTCTTGTGCCTGATAGATAGTTCTTTTGATGCTGCATTTGGACATTTTATCTGTGGAACAGGATTGAAAATTTGGCTTAACAAATGAACCCCCAACTCTTCTCTTGGTACGTATCTATTAGAGTTAATTAAGGCATTTGCCTGATAACCAAGTTTCCTGTTTTAGCTTGTTAATTAAAGTGTCGTTGCTTAGTTGGCATTGCCTCATAGGGTAGTGTTTGTATTGTTGTAAGAGCTCATAGGCTCGTGTGTGGCAACGGTCATTTTGATTGTTACTGTGTCGTTTTGTATAACAGAATTTTGGAATGGAATATAGCTTGCTGTGTGTGTGCATCTTGCACATGTGAGCATGACTTTTTCGTGCATCATCTTCTTCCTTCTCTCATTGCTCTGAAATCCTCTCTGTAACCCCAGTACCCTTCCTGCTTACATTCCTGGTTACATTCCAGGTACATTATCCAGTAAATCCAACATGGTATCAGAGCCCAGGTTGGTTCTGTGACTGGGCGTTGTACTGTGTGTGTGAGCTAGAGTCAAACAGAGGTACAAAACCATCTAGATCTAGGCATGGCTGGGTCTGGGAGTGGTGAGCTACGGGCTCCCATTTTTGATGGTACTGAGTATGAATTCTGGAAGGTGCGCATGGTGACTATCTTCAAGTCACATGGCATCTGGAAGTTAGTTGAAAAGGGGATTACAATCCCAGAAGCAAAGAAGAAGAAGGAGAAGGCTAAGAAGGAAGGAGACTCCAGCATCGATGAGGAGGATGAACTGGAAGCTTACATGGAGGAGCAGAATATGAAAGATGCAAAGGCATTGGGCATCATTCAAGGGGCTGTATCCAAAGAGATTTTCTCTCGGATTATCAACCAAGACACTGCCAAGGGAGCTTGGGATCTTCTACAAGCAGAGTATCATGGTGATGAGCAATCCAGGTCAGTTAAATTACAAAGTCTGAGGAAGGAATTTGAATATATGAGGATGAGGGAGAGTGAAGCCTTGTCTGAATACTCAACTCGTTTCTTTGATTTAACTAACCAAATGGAAAAATATGGTGAATGTTTGTCTCAACAAAGAATGGTGCAGAAGGTCTTGATCAGTGTAACTAAGGTCTATGATCCTATGTGTGTGGTACTCGAAAGAACCAGTGACTTAAACTCTGTGTCTGTAAATGAAGTTTTTGCCTCTCTCAAAAGCTATGAGTTAAGGCTAAGCAGGCATGAAGAAGATGATGAGAAGGTGGAAAGGGCCTTTGCTAGTATAAGTATTGGCTCCAAAGGACAGAACAATCAAGCCAAATCTCACAATCATGATGGGGGAAAACGAAACTTCAAGAGTTGGAAGGGAAAACCCAAGAAATGGGATAACAAGGTTCAATCTAATTTGAGACCAGGAGGTGACACTGGGAAGGCAAAGTGCAAAGTGTGTGATAAAGTTCACTATGGAGAGTGCTGGTTCAAGGGAAAAGTGAAATGCTACAATTGTGATAGGTTTGGGCATGTAATAAAAGATTGCCATCAACCACACAAGAAGGGACAGATTGCTAATTATGCAAACCAAGTCCATGAGCCTGCCACCATGTTCTATGCATGCCACAAAGCCTCTGTGGAGAAAGATCAAGGTGTTTGGTACTTAGATAGTGGCTGCAGCAATCATATGACTAGTCATGAGTCACTTCTGATCAACATTGACAGAAGTATGAAATGCAAAATAAAAATGGGGACTGGAGACATTGTGGAATCAACTGGGAAGGGAGTCTTGCCTGTGCAAACCAAAGGAGGAACAAGGTACATCACAGAAGTTATGATTGTGCCAGGACTAGATGAAAATCTTCTCAGTGTTGGACAAATGGTGGAACATGGTTATTGGTTGGTATTTGGTGAGTACATGGTGACCATTTATGAAGATAAGAGTATGAAAGCTTCTGTGGCAGCAATTCAAATGAAAGGGAATAGGTGTTTCCCACTTGTACTCGAAGACATAAGTCCAATGATGGCAAAGAAGGCCACAGTGACTGGTTCAAACTGGAAATGGCATAAAAGGTTTGGCCACTTGAATTTCGAGAGCATGCTGCAATTGCAAGACAAAGAAATGGTGATTGGCTTACCAAAGCTCACAAAAGGAGAGCATGTTTGTGAGGGATGTGCTTTGAGCAAAAGTCACAGAGAAGCATTTGATAAAGGGAAGACTGTTAGAGCTATTGATTTGCTAGAATTGGTCCACACAGATGTCTGTGGACCAATGTCAGAAACCTTGGGAGGAAACAAGTATTTCCTCACATTCATTGATGACAAGTCAAGAATGTGCTGGGTATACTTTTTGAGACAAAAGTCAGATGTGTTCTCTGTATTCAGAAAGTTTAAAGCAATGGTAGAACTTCAGTGTGGTTACAAAATGAAGAAAGTAAGAAGTGACAGAGGGGGAGAGTATACCTCAATGGAGTTTGAGAAGTTTTGTGAAGACTTTGGAATAGAAAAGCAACTCACTGTTGCTTATTCTCCTCAGCAGAATGGAGTGGCTGAGAGGAAGAATAGGACAATTATGGAGATGGCAAGAGCTATGTTACAAGAGAAGAAGCTACCTAATTATTTTTGGGAGGAAGCAGTTAACACTGCTGTGTATCTTCTGAATAGGTGCCCCACTCGAGCCTTGATTGGTCAAACTCCATTTGAAGTTTTCAGTGGAAGGAAGCCAGGAGTGAAGCATTTGAGAATCTTTGGTTCAATGTGTTATACAAAGACCTAGCAAACGGGTCGTTTTTTGCGGGTTCGGATCAAACACGACACGACCCGTTAAGCTTAACGGGTTAACACGACACGACCCATTAAGTAACGGGTGACAAAACCCCCAACACGAACACGACACGAATTAAAACGAATAAACACGACACGACCCGTTCTACCCGTTAAGAAAATTAATATTTTTTAAACAAAATTACAATTATTATATATCTTACAATACTTACAAAAATTACAGCCCAAAATTCCATTCATGCAATATTCCAAAATAAGTAACAGCCAATAATTACAGCCCAAAACAAAATTCAATACATATATACAATGTTCCAAAATGAATAAACAGCCAAAACCAAAATTTATCACAATGTTCCAAAATAAAACAGCCCAAAATTCTCTAATTCTCCCCAAAATAAACAGCCCAAAATTTATCACAATCTTCCAGCCATAAACAGAACACCACTTCAATTAATGATTAATTCCACATTGCCACACCAAGAACTTCAATTAATGATTAATGCCACATTGCCACAGTGCCACACAAAGGGAGTGATACCTGCAAGACATTTGGTTCTTTAGACAAGGAAGAGTAGCATAAAAGAATTACAATACAGTATTCAGTGGCTGCGTAGCAAGACAATGTCTTAATGAGGTGGTGCAAATTATGTTGACACATAACAATGACACCTAATAACAATTTCCAGTTTTAGAAGAAAAGATTGGAATGAGATCAAAGAGATCTTAACTAACTTATTCACAGCAGCAACAAAGCTCACATAGCCTATAAGTAGAAGGGAACAAAACATTCATATAGATCAGCTCTCCAGAAAGACCAAACTTTTAATAGTTTTACTTACAATTACAGTGCCCTATAATAAGAACTAAGAATGTATGTTTCTATATTTTTTCATATAAACATTGTCAGTTACTCAGTTCCATTAATATTGTGCAATCAAATGCAAACAGAAATACATATAAATTACAGCTACAACAATAAAAATACAGCACCTTTCATCAATCATCAACAGAAATGGTATTAGAACACTGTTCAGATCTGCTTCCACTATCCTCAATGGTCAAATTGAAAACATCTTCACTAAGTACTTCCAAGTCAGCATGTTCTTTATCAAACACTAAGCATAAAAAAAAACACTAATTACAAATATAACTTTATGAGAATAAAAGAACATAACAGTATAATGGCATGTAAAATTTACCTCCCTTGCCAAAAATCCAATCTCGATTACATAACAAAGCTTGAACAGTTTCAGGCAATAATGAACTGCGATATTGATCTAGTACTCTACCACCAATACTAAAGGCTGATTCGGATGCAACAGTGGAAATAGGAATTGTTAGCACATCACGAGCTAAATTAGAAAGAATAGGATAACGAAATTGCTCCATTTGCCACCAAGAAAGAACATCTAACTCTTGCTTTCTGTCTAGCCTTTCTTCATCAAAATACTTATCCAATTCAGTTTTTGTACTTGAAGCTACACCACTGTTATAACTATTATCAAAATCCTACAAAGGATTATAAAAAACATGAAATTATCAAACAAGCACTTATAAAAAAAGATAAACAATTATCAAACAAGCAATTATGAATTATATAAAAAAAACCAGCAATTACCTCAAAGATGGTGTCTCCATCTTCTGTGTGACTAGCTGTCTCATTCCTTGTACGATTTGAATTAACAAGATGTGACAAATTTTCCATGTACAAATCAAAAAGAGAAGACAAGGTGTCACTAACACGTTTGAATTCATAAGAATCTTGACCATAAAGCTTGGTATAAGCCCATTCTACAAACTGCAATTTATAACGAGGATCCAAAATAATTGCAATTGCAAGAATTAAACTGTAATCTGATCAATACTTTTCAAACTTTAAGTTCATAGAAGTTCCCAGCCTTCTCATGAAATCATTCCTATCTTCCATGGCTGTTTTGATACTGTGTTGGATTATGAACACTTTAGGAAAGAACAAATTTGATGTGGGGTACTTTGTTCCAGAAAATAAGCAAGTAACTTCATAAAAATACCCCAAAAATTTTGAAATCTTTCCTATTTTATCCCACTCTTCTGTAGAAGGGCAAAAACTGAAACTTGAATCACTTAATCTTAGATTGATAAAAGCACGCTGATAAAAAAGTGCACTGTCAAGCATGGTATAGGTTGAGTTCCACCTAGTAGGCACATCTTGTCTTAAGCCTCTCCTATTACCTACTATCCCTACTTGTGCAACACATTCAAAGAACTTTTGTTTCCTCCCAGCTGAACCCCTTATGTATTTGATACATTCACGAATCTTTAAAACAGAGGGATCAATTTCTTTAAGTCCCTCTTGAACTATCAAGTTTAAAATGTGAGCACAGCAGCGAACATGAAAGAATTTACCATTCATTAATAGTAGACCTCTAAAGTTCAATTGATTTTTCAAATGATCAACAAAACAATCATTTGCAGAAGCATTATCCAAAGTAATAGAAAATAATTTCTTCTCAATCCCCCAATCAGTCAATAATGAATTAATTTTTTCACACAAAGCAACACCAGTATGTGGAGGGGGCATATGACAAAAGTTTAAAATTCTTTTATGCAATCTCCATTCTTGATCAACAAAATGGGCTGTAAGAGTTAGGTATCCATCAGTGGTCAAAGAGGTCCATAAATCAGATGTTAAGCAAATCCTTCCTGGAACCATACTTAACAAATTACCAAGTTTAAGTTTTTCCCTTTTGAACATCCTTAAAACACATGCCTTAACAGTATTTCTACAAGGCAGCTTGATATCAGGAGATATATATGCAAATAAAGCTCTAATGCCCTCATATTCAACAAAGCTAAAAGGTAAATCATGTTTGATAATTGCTTCTATCAATAAATCTCTAAATTTCTCATGATCAAATTTTGGGGAACGCAATCCAGACTGTGATAACATTAATTGCTGCAAATCACCATGTGTTTTCTTAGGACAATTTTTCATGTGACTCAACATATTACCCGTCCCACATTGACTATCACATATATATATCACACCACATTGTCTACATTTAGCACGCTTCTTTTTATCTGGTTCCATAGGCAATGGTTCAAACAAAGTCCAAGCAGGAGATCTTAATTTACGCTTACCTACTGCCATGCCTCTTGCCCTTTTCTTTGTAGGGCTTTTATCTGCTGTATCTTCTACATGTTCAGCACTTTGACCCACATTGTTTCTCACTGAAACTTCACCAGACTCCTCAACAATATTACTTGTAGGACTAGGATTCATCTGCATTGAACATTTAATAAGCTAGTTATATATAAAAACAAAGAGCCAGATTAACAAATTCCATCAAATATTGAACTAGTAAAAACCAGGTGGCTAGCTAGAAATACTCCAATCAATTCCATTCAAATATTGAAATGCTTATATATAAACTCTGCTCTGCATATAAATATATTCATCATAAGCTAGGTAATATTCCCAATAGTAGATAATGTTCATACTCTCCATACAAATTACACAAAGAAAATAACCCTATTTTCAAAATCGTTAAAAATTAAAACTCCAAAAATGAACTCGAAAAAAGTTTGATTTGAACATTTCTTAGGGTTTCAGAGTACAAATACAAATTAAAAATAATCATCTCATCATTAGAAAATATAAAATATAAAATATCAAACAAAAAAGAGGGTTTCAGAAATCGGAGTACCTTTGAGGCTTTGAGTCGAGCTGAGGGTCGATGGAGGCTGAGGGTCGAGACTCGAGAGGGAGAGAGAGAGAGACTCTGTGTGAGATCACAAAGACTAACTGACTAAGGGTCGATTGCAGACTTGCAGAGTGAGATCGCAGAGGGAGGGACAAGAGAAAGAGAGAGATGGCAGCTGGGTTGATGAGGCTAAGATCGCAGAGGGAGAAGCTGGGTCGATGAGGCTAAGATCGCAGAGGGAGAAGCTGGGTCGATGAGGCTAAGATCGCAGAGGGAGAAGCTGGATCGATGAGGCTAAGATCGCAGCTGGGTTGTGTGGGACTGTGGGACTGTGGGGTCGATTGCAGAATGCAGAGCAGAGTTTATACTTTATATATTTGCATCATAAGAGAGAGATGTTGATTGTTGGCAGCTGGGTTGATGAGGCTAAGGCTGAGGGAGAGAATCTAAGAGGCAAAGAGGCTGATGGATCACGGAGGCTAAGGCTGAGGGAGAGATCGGCGATCGCATTTCGCAGAGATAAGGTGAGGGACTGAGCCACTGAGGGGTGGCGGCTGAGTGTGAGTGTCGAGTGAAAAAGTGAAAGTGTGAAAGTGAATTAGATTAGGGTTAGCCATTTAGCATTTTAGCCGGTTAGGAACTTAGGATATTTTGACTTTTTGTTAAGTGTAGAAAATGACTTAAATGCCCTTATTCTTAACGGGTCTTAATGGGTTTCGCGGGTTGACACGAACACGACCCGTTATCTAAACGGGTTGTTATCGGGTCTACACGATTTGAACACGACCCAATTAGCTCAAACCCAAACCCGCAAATTTGCGGGTCGTTCCGGGTCGTGTTAACGGGTCGTGATAAATTTTGCCAGGTCTAGTTATACACATATTCCTACTCAATTGAGACACAAGCTGGATGATACAAGTCAGAAAGGGATTTTTGTTGGATATGGAACTAGAGAGAAAGGTTATAGGGTGTTCGATCTCAAGAGCAATAAGGTGATAGTCTCTAGAAGTGTGATTTTTGAAGAGTCAGCAATGTGGAATTGGGATTCAAAGTCCACTGAATACATATCTGTTCCTTGGAGTGATGAAGAGGATTCTCATGCTGCAGAAACTGAATCTGAGCATGAAGTCTTGTGTCCAACTCCACAGAGTCCCTTCAATCCAATTGCATCTCCTAATGCTAATCCAAGTCCTAATACTTCACTCTCATCACCTGCTGCAGCAACTGAAGTTGACCTTGCAAGCACATATGACTCTACTCCAAAGAAGTGGAGAAGCCTTGATGAAGTATTTGCTCACTGTAAAATGAGCATTGTGGAACCAGAAACTTATCTGGAAGCAGCAAAAGACAAGGCATGGCAGAAGGCTATGGAGAATGAAATTGAAATGATAGAGAAAAATCAAACTTGGCAGCTGGTTGATAGGCCAGGGAACAAACCAATTGTTGGTGTAAAATGGATATTCAAGACTAAACTCAACCTTGATGGGTCAATACAGAAGCACAAGGCTAGGTTAGTAGCCAAAGGTTATACACAAAAACCAGGGATTGACTTCAATGAGACATTTGCCCCTGTGGCAAGACTTGACACCATAAGAACCTTAATTGCTTTATCAGCTCAAAAGGGTTGGAAGCTCTATCAATTAGATGTCAAATCTGCTTTTCTAAATGGAGAGTTAGAAGAGGAAGTTTATGTGGATCAACCTGATGGCTTCACTGTTAAAGGCCAGGAAGACAAAGTATATAGGCTGCACAAGGCTCTCTATGGTCTAAAGCAAGCACCAAGGGCCTGGTACAGCAACATAGACACATATTTGATGCAGTGTGGATTCGAGAAGAGCCCAAGTGAAGCTACTCTTTATGTTAAGAACAAAGAAAATCAGGGAACACTCATTGTCTCACTCTATGTGGATGACATAGTCTACACTGGCAGTAGCATGAACATGCTTGAAGATTTCAAGGCAGAGATGATGAATAGATATGAGATGACTGATTTGGGACTGCTACATCATTTTCTAGGAATTGGTGTAATCCAATTAGAAGGGAGCATTTTCATTCATCAAAAGAAGTATGCTCAAAGTTTGTTAGAAAAATTTGGTTTGAGAGATTGCAAGGCTGTCTCTACACCTCTAGCAACAACTGATAAACTCAAGAAGAATGATGGAAGCAAGCCAGCTAATGAAGAACAATACAGAAGAATGGTGGGAAGTTTACTCTATTTGACAGCTACAAGACCAGACATCATGTTTTCTGCAAGTCTCTTAGCTCGATTCATGCATTGTCCCTCAATGAAGCACATTGGTACTGCAAAGAGGGTGCTGAGATACATACAGGGAACTTTGGATTTTGGCATCCAGTACAAGAAAGACACTGCTGCAATCCTAATAGGGTATTGTGACAGTGATTGGGGAGGAGATGAGGATGACATGAAGTCTACCTCAGGTTATGCATTTTCATTTGGAAGTGGAGCTTTCTCTTGGGCATCTGTGAAACAACACAGTGTGGCACTATCAACAGCAGAGGCTGAGTATGTCAGTGCTGCAGAAGCAACAACACAAGCCATATGGTTGAGATTTGTGTTACATGATTTTGGTGAGGAACAAATGGAAGCAACCCCACTTATGTGTGACAATACATCTGCTATAGCTATGACTAAGAATCCTGTTTTTCATCAGAGGTCCAAACATATTAAGAGGAAGTATCATTTCATTAGAGATGCCATTAATGAAGGAAAGATTGAGCTACTGTATTGCAAGAGTGAGGAACAATTGGCTGACATTTTCACCAAGGCTCTTCCTAGAGAAAGATTCTATGAGCTGAGGAATCATCTTGGAGTGATATCAGTCAAATCCTTAGAAGGGAGTATTAGAGTTAATTAAGGCATTTGCCTGATAACCAAGTTTCATGTTTTAGCTTGTTAATTAAAGTGTCGTTGCTTAGTTGGCATTGCCTCATAGGGTAGTGTTTGTATTGTTGTAAGAGCTCATAGGCTCGTGTGTGGCAACGGTCATTTTGATTGTTACTGTGTCGTTTTGTATAACAGAATTTTGGAATGGAATATAGCTTGCTGTGTGTGTGCATCTTGCACATGTGAGCATGACTTTTTCGTGCATCATCTTCTTCCTTCTCTCATTGCTCTGAAATCCTCTATGTAACCCCAGTACCCTTCCTGCTTACATTCCTGGTTACATTCCAGGTACATTATCCAGTAAATCCAACAGTATCAAGGGTCTAGTGGATTGGCCATTATCTGCTGAGTACATAATAGCAATTATCATAACCAGCTGCTGTATTGCTTTTAACAATCCTCCCTAAAGATTCAATATCACATTTCTGAGCTCTCATGCCAGATTCAAAGTTGTTTCCACAGTGCACTTGAACATTTACTTCTTAAAAGTTGTTCTGATGGTGCACTTGGACCATCTCCTCAAAGTTGTTCTGATGCTGCCCACATACATTCTCCTCACTGCGCGCTTTCATGCTGCACCAGAACATTTTTCTCAAAGTTGTGTTGGTGCTGAATTAGAATGTTTTCATCAAATTTTCTTTTATCATGCACTCGTATATATACACTCCTCCGAGTTGGTGTTCTCCACAAAGTTGTCTCCATTCTGTAATCGAACATTTTTCCCTCCAAAACTTCCTTCTCTCCACTCAAGACGTGCATGGAGAAGTATCGTCCGCCACCAATTTTTGCATTTCCTTCTTCATACATGAAAACAAATTTCCTCTTGTCACTTTAAGATCCTCTAACAAGGAATCCATGAAGATTTTAACACCATCCAAAGCAGCAGGCTCAAAAATACTAGTTTTACTCTTTTTTTCTACTAACTTCTTTATGAGAAGCTCTCTCCACATGACTATTAGCCAAATTATTCTTTTTACTCCTACAATGCACCCTTTTGCCTTTCCCAAACATGATTGGATCCTTAGTACAGAGATTGCGCATGCCATTCTGCTGGACTCTGCAATTATCAATTGTTTCGTCACTGTCAAGTGAAATCAAACTGAAAACCGGTTTATGCTTCTTGTGAGTCGCCTCACTACTTTAGACTCATCACTTGAAGAATCAATGTCATTGTCCCTCCTCCTAAACTCCCACCTCTGCCGTTACGGCCACCTCATCGCCTATTTTAGAGCTGGGTGACATCAGAGCTTTACTGACTTGGTATCAGTCAAGAACTGTGAATGTTTCACTGCTATACAATGATTCCAACACCCTAAAAATTAAAACAGAGATTATGAGGCCCACATTTCAAAACTCCAATTGGTTTCTTGAAGCACATTAGCTGTTGGCTAACAATACTGGCGATCATTCAAATCAGTGGCTTTGGAAAAAGCACTAGCTAGAAGTCGTATTCGTCTGGCATCTTACACTGCTTTCCCTTCTCAATCCTGCAAATTTCAATTTGAATGAATAAATGGGATGGGAATAGAGTAGTCATCAGAAAGAGAGAGGGAAATCAGCATTAAACAATAACAAAAACAACCACATGATTGAAAACTCATATACTCTCGAATTTCCTACTCTCAAAGTACAAAACTAGCACAAACCTTTGATTAGTTTGAGAAATTAGAAACAGAAATGAAAAATAGATCCAATAGTTCAAATATGACCATAAGAACACTAAAATGATTCCTTTTTTTAATCTGGCACTACAGAGAAAATTGAATTACTACTCCTACAAACCCAAACCCCAATTTCTACAAAGACGCACAGTTAATACAAATAATCAAGAACAAAATTCAGATTAAGAACCCCTCTAAATCTTCTGATCACACAAGCTATAGCAGCCAAGAAAGACATGCATAAAAAAGCTCCCTTTTTTATACCATATGTAAGCCTCACCAGCTCACAGACACTATCAGGGGATTAGTAAATATCAACAGTCATATTCCAAAACTAACATGCAAGCAGAAACTTCGAAGGTGAATCAATCTCCAATAATGATCACAGAGCCAAAGATAAAAGAAACAAACCATAAAAAACAATCATATACTGTTAATAATAGTCTCCTACCTAGATAAGGTTTTGTTTCCTTCTAGTGTTAGGATTGGCTATTCCTTGTGATTGTTGAATTCTTGTACATCAAGTAGTCTGTTGCTTGCATCTTAAGTTTTAGGCTTGTATAAATATGTGTTAACACGTTTAATAGAATTATCAAATTATCAATTCCTACATGGTATCAGAGATTCTATCGAACTAAGTGGTTTCTTTCTTGCCCTCACCCTAGCTGATCCTTTCTCTCTTCTTTTTCTCTTCTCTCTTCACTCCCATGGCTGACCCCCAATGCTGCTAGCTCTTCTGCCTCTTCCTTCTCCCCGTCTGGTCCTAATGTTGCCACTTTCCTCAAGCTCTCTGAATCCAATTATTTACTTTGGGCAAGTCAGATGCGGCCCTTCTTAATTGGTCATGACTTCTTCAAATATGTTGATGGCTCTTCTTCTGCGCCTCCTGCTGAACTTCCTGCTGATGATATTGGCCTTGCTCCTGTTCGTCCCAACCCGGCCTATCTCTCTTGGTACCAAAAAGATCAACTCGTCTGCAGCTATCTTACCTCCACTCTTTCTGAGGCTGTGCTTTCTCTTGTTGTTGGCAAAACTTCTGCTCAGGCTATTTGGGAGTGTCTTCGTCAACACTTCTCTCAAATCTCGGTGGCCAATTCCACTAATCTTCGTTTTCAACTTCTTTCCATGGACAAAGGGTCCAAAACAATTTCTGAATATCTTCAGCATGCCAAATCGCTGTGTGATGCTCTCGCTGCTATTAATGAGCCCGTTTCTAATACGGATCTTGTCACCGCTGTTCTTCGTGGGTTGGGTGCTGATTTTTCAATGTTTGTCACTGCTGTTTTGAATTTTCCTCCGCTGCCTGACTTGCCAGACCTGCGCGCTTGTTTATTTTCCTTTGAGGCTCATGCTTCCCGCTCTTCCCAGGCCTCTTCTCATGCTCTCATGGCCACTCAGCAGTCTGCCCCGCCCCCTCGCGATTTCAATCCTTCGCAGTCACCACGCCCATATTTTTCCAACCATCGTGGCGGTGGCTACAACGGCCGTGGTGGTCGTGGTCGTGGTGGTCGTGGGCGTGGGCGTGGGGGTCGTGGTCGTGGCGGCTGGCAGTCGCATCAGCCGTGGCAGCAGCATCCCTCGATCGTGGCAACCGCATCTGCAACCTCCGCAGCCCGCGTGGGGTGGTGCCTCGTGGCAGCAGCCATCCTCTTCGCCTTCTCTCACCGCTGGCGTGCTAGGTGCCCCTCCTTCTTTTTGGTGTACTGTTTGGAACAGCCCCGGTCACCATGCTACGATGTGTCCTCATCGTCTTATTCCGGCCAACTCTCCTTTTGCTGGTTTCCAGACACAAGCTGCCCCTCCTTATCCTGGTCAAGTTGCTTCGTATGTTGATCCCACCTGGCTTCCTGACACTGGAGCGACTCATCACATGACGGGCAATGGTGGTGCCTTACAAGATGTCTCTCCCTATAATGGTAACAATGTTGTTCTTCTTGGTAATGGTGATGCCTTATCTATTGCCCATACTGGTTCTCTTCCTCTTACTCTTGGCTCATCTAATTTTCGGTTATCTAATGTTTTTCATGTGCCTCATCTTCGCAAGAACTTGTTATCTGTTGCTCGCTTTACGAAGGATAACTCTGTGTCTATTTCTTTTTATCCTCACAAGTTTATTGTTTCTGACTTGGCTTCTGGTCTTCCTTTATTTCAGGGCCCTTGTAAGAATGGTCTTTACCCCTTGTCTGCGTCTTCGCCACAGGCCTTCATGGCTGTTTCTTCCTCTTTATGGCATCATCGTTTAGGTCATCCATCTGTTGATGTTTTAGCTAGGTTATCTTTAGGTCGTCCTTCCAAATCTTTTTGTAGGCATTGTGTCATTGGGAAGTCTCATAAACTCCCGTTTTTATCTAATAAAATTTCTTCTTCTTCTTCGTTCTATTTGGTGCATTCTGATGTATGGATGTCTCTAGTTTCTTCTTTTTCCGGCTATAAATATTATGTTTTATTTACTGATGATTACAGTCGATTTTCTTGGATTTTTCCTATGCGTGCCAAGTCCGAAGTCTTCACTCACTTTCGCAATTTCTTTTTATTGGTTAAAAATTTGTTTCATTGTTCTATTCAATCTTTTCAAAGTGATGGCGGTTCTGAGTTTGTTAACAACGATTTTATTGCTTTTTGTGACACTCATGGCATTTTTCGTCGCTTGTCTTGTCCCCACACTCCCCAGCAAAATGGTCTAGCTGAACGGAAACATCGTCATATTGCTGATGTCACTCGTACTTTGCTCTCCACTTCTGGTGCTCCTTTTGAGCTTTGGGCGGAGGCTGCCCTTACTGCAGTCTCCCTTATTAATCTTCTTCCCACTTCGGTGCTTGGTTGGTCCTCCCCTTTCTTGCGTCTATATGGTCGTTCTCTTGACCTCTCTTCTCTTCGCACCTTTGGTTGTGCGTGTTATCCGTACCTAGGGGCTTATGTTACTAACAAATTGGCATCTCGTTCCAAAGAATGCATTTTTGTAGGTTATAGCAAGCATTACAAGGGCTATCGTTGCTTGGATCCCTCTTCCAATCGGGTGTATGTCTCCAGACATGTTCTCTTTGATGAAACGACCTTCCATATGCTCGCGTTTCTTCTACACCCGCTGCCTCTCCCACCGTCCTACATATACAACAACAAAAATTCTTGTTTTTAGCTGAAACAAAAAAAAAAAATTGTTAGCTTAGTGTATCGTTTTTCATCACTCCTTGAGGTTCGACCTCGTTAATATACCACTAGACTCGTATATTTGCGAGTAAATAAAATTTTACAACAAGGAGTGACAGAGAAAGTTATGGGTTTGTTCCCATTTCTAATAGGTTGGTCTAGGAGGATTGGAGGTGGATAAATGCAAAGCACAATCACTTAGTCTGGTCTTGCTGTTGTAAAATGTTGTTTATTTGGTAAAAAAGTTAATGATTTTTGCACTCAAATTCACAGCCCCAACACTTCTGATCCGTCTCCACCAACCCCCTCCTTTCCATGATGCAAGAAAAGTTAGCCTTACCAAGAACTTCTCTAGCCTCTCCTTCATGGTCTCTCCCTTTATTATTATTATTATTATTTTTGCCAATCTCCGTTTTTATTGTGTATGCATTCTTTTCTTTTTTTTGGTTTTGTAATAGTTCTTTGTAGGAACTGAAAAGATGGATTCAGAGAATTTGTTAATAACTTATTAATATGACCTGTAACTTATTTTTGGAGTTGAACCGTTTATTTTTTTTTATCGATTTTTAAAATTTATTTCTGTAAAAAATCAACCAAATTAAAAATCATTTGGTTATTTAATTGTTATCAAATAAATAAACAGTAAGTCTAATCGTTACTAAAATCGTATGTTTATTTGATAATATCTACATGACCAAACAATTTTCAATTTGATTAATTTTTTTTGCAAAGATGATCTTTTAAGGGTTACCTAAAAAATGAACGGTTTTGATCATAAATTTACACAATAAAACACATAGTTTTAATTTATTAATATGAGATTAGCACATAAATAATTAGTAGAGGATGCAGATCCGTTGGTCTTGTCCATAATCATTATTCATGTTATTCTAATTTAACCATTAAATAACATAGACTCGTCAATCCATGAAGTCCTCACACATGGGTACATCAACATAGGTGTAAAGATTAAATCTTCGATACTTGGGTGTCGCAAAGTTTCTAGTTTTAAAGATTCCCGATTTAAAACTTCTCAAGAAACTCTTTTTCCCTTTGGTTTTAGATAAAAACCCTTAAAACCATAAAAATGGTTTATGCAAAATCAAATAAATCAACACTTTGATTATACCAAACATAACCAAATGACCTTTACTAGGCTTATGGAATTAAGTGTATACCAGTGTGTTAAACACTTCAAATCAAATGTCTTAGTTTCATCTACTTATAAACCAAAGTAATGGGTATATAAAAATTTGATAAAACTAAGTTTCATAAAACTTTCCACGAATTCATTTTTATCCAAACCCATAAACAACCAAAACATATTAATGCTCTAATGCATCAAAAAAAGAAAATATATATATATATCAAAACCTAGATAAAATCAAACAACCAACATCCATAGGGGGTTCGGCTATCACCATGGGGTAGTGAAGCCGAAACTCCCACCATGGCCGAACACCATATTCAACACACACATGTGAGTTTCATGCTTTTTTATGTCATTAAACACTATTTTCCATGTCTAACAAAACTATTGACTCTCGATACCAATTGAAAGGAAGGATGGCCAAAACTTATAAATCAAAGGTTTTCATTTGGTAAAGCAGAATCTATATTTCATTAGCCATTTAAAACTTGATTTTAATAATTCCTTTAAGCCTCTAGGATCTAGTTGCCTAGCACATGAAAAAATAAAAACTTTAAATAAAAGGATTATAGGTTCTCACCCTTAAAGAATTGATCTTAGAGTCGGGTCTAAGTGAACTTGCTTCTTCTCTAGGGTTGACACACTAAGTTTGGCCTCAGCATGTGTTTAGAGTAAACTTTGTTTAGCAAAGTTTAGTACTCTAAGCAAAGAATCGATCCTATTAGGATAGGTGATGATATTCTTGAGTTTTTCTCAACACATGAGGATAGGTGATGATATTCTATAATGAGCTCTTCTTGGCTTATGGAAAAATGAGTTTTGAGAGGAAAAAAGACTCTTGGAAAGTTGGAGAGAATAGAGTGAATTAAAGAGAGTGAGAGAGTATGAATGCACACACAAAAACAACAAGACATAAAACCCCTTGCCATGCCACACCCTCCTAGAGGGACATGTGACTAGTGATGTCACATGTGTGACAACACTGTAATCACGATTTCTACAAAATTAAATGAATAAGAACACATGTACAAAAGAAATGTATTGTATTTATTTATGATTTAGGGTTACAATCTCTGGTTCTTGCTTTTCACAAGAAAAGACTCCTCTGATTCGATCTTCAAGGTTTTGATCGTAATTCAAGGGTGATCAACACTTGATCTTGAACAAGATAAGTGGTGAAAGAGCCGGCACTGTGTAATTGGGCTTGATGGCTTTCTCACAAACTTGATGAAATGTGTAAAGAGAGTTTTTGAGTCTTCTGGACATTTTCTTTGCCAAAAGATTGTGGATCATTCCTCTGTTGTGAAGCCGTGTATTTATAGGCACTTCTGGGCTCTTGATGGACCTTGGACTTTGATTTGGGCTTTTGATCTGAGCCCGTGTAATTTAATCCTTAAAGTGGCCCAATAAGATTTAACTGCCATGATTTGAAAATTTACAAACTAATTGGACTAATTTAGATCAAAGCCCATCAATTTAGTTTAATTGGCAAGACCCACCGAATATTGTTATGTGCTATCTTCGGGCCCATTTTGTTAGAGTAGTCACACACCACGTGTCATAATTTCATAGGTCATGTAATCCATGTAGACTTGATTTTGACCGGTCAAAATTTGATTTATTGACCACCCAACAATTGTTTGTGATTTTTTTAATCACCAAAATTCATGTGTCTACAAACACCTACTCTATTCTCAACCACTTGTTATGAATCTAAATCATGGCCCTTGGTTTCTTATCAGTCCATCAATTTCATCCATATATTCGAATCACCATATTTATTATCATACATACACACAAAAAAAGTTTCAATGGATATGGTGTGAGATTACCCCTACCTAGAATCCAAGCTTAATCTTGTGATGCAGTTTTACAACACCAATGTCCTTAGTTCCTTCTTTGGGTAATTGAAAATCTAAGTTCGATAATAATTTTGATAGAGTTTCGACATGACATTTCCTTTCGATCATATGTTTCTAGAAAATTCCATAAACCAGTTTGACTTAGATTGAGTCTTTGTATTTTCAGGGTCCCTTAAGGTTTCTACTTAAAACCAATTTTAAATTTAGTATGGAAGTTGACCAGTTAAAGTCCAACAACATGACCAAATCAAGGCATGGGAGACTGGGGGAGCTCTGACCCAGTGTTTAGCGCATGTATGCACACGCATTGACCTCGACATCACATCGTTCAGTTACTCTTACTGGTAAGGCTTTCATCCTTTATTAAGTTGATTGATTAACATGTAAGTCCGGTTTCTTAAAGTGCAAGTAAAGTAAATAAGTTCCAACTTGTTACTAATTGCCACTGTCGATCCAACTTGTTACTAATTGTTGTCCAGTAGAAATAATAATAAATAAATAAAAAAACCGCCGAGAGCTCGGTAGGGTGGCAAGCGCTCGCACAAAAAACACAGAGTTTGTTATACCCTGGGTTTATTTGTCAAAAGGTTGACTTGTTAGTCATTGCAGCCTCTTTTAGGTGGGTTTATTTATTATTCAAAGTTGTAAAATGGACTATAAGGCCTCGTTTGGAATGCGGGACAACACTACGCGAGATAGGACTAAGTCCTCTGGACAGGACAGGACTATAGAAAACCTTGTCCTATGTTTGGTGCAACAAACGACTGGACTGGATTGTAAATAAAATTTTATTTTTTTACTATACATTATTAAAAAAAAAATTCCTTATATATTTTTTGTTAAATGAGAATGTTTTTCCTTAACTTTCCATTTTGCCTTCAAGAAAGAAAAGAGATATTTTAAAAAACTAAAAAATTTTATTTTTACACCAAATTCAAAGGTCTTTTTTAAACAAATTTAAAACCTAAAAAAAAAGGGAAAAGAAAAAGTTGAAAAGTTCATCGCCTACCCCGATTAGCTCCCCCTGTACGGTTGTACTCATACCCCCTCTTTCTCTCTCTCTCTCTCTCTCCTCCTTTACCCTGATCAGCTCCCCTTGTACGGCTCTCTCTTTCTCTCTCCCCTCCCCTACCCCTTCTCCATACCCAGACCCCCCTTTGCGTTGAACCCCAGCCACCCAGCCACCCACTTCTTTCTTTCTCTTTTGCTCTCTGCCCACTACCCCCAATCAGCCCCCTTCTCCATACCTCGACCCTCCGTCGACAAAGTCCGACAATCCGGCCACTTGATTTCTCTCTCTCTCTCTCTCTCTCTCTCTCTCTCTCAATGTGTTCTTCTATGGCCTGCAACCAGATAGGGATTTGAGACAGAAACTTAGAAAGAGAGAATGGGGAAGAGAAAGATAGTCCCACACCTTTGAGCTTGGGATAGAAAATCTGAGTTATTAATTTGTGACTTTAGTCCCTGTTTGTACCAAGAATTTCAGAAGGTAAATTGAGCCCAAAGGAATTGCTAGCCCAAGTCCAAAGCCCAATTTCGAGGTCCACTTCGAGATGTCCTTAGCGAATAAAGATTTGCCTCAGCGAAAAAGTTTCTTTTCGGCTACACCAAGCCGAGAAGATTCTAAGATGGGACCATCAGTGTAGTGACACGTGGGCTTAAAAGGTTGTTAAAAGCTGAGTAGCAGTTGTCACAAGGGATAAAGATCAGAATCCTAGGTTGTTCAGGACCATACACTTGACAACAATCCAAAGTAAGGCTAGCTAAGGTTTCAGGGCCCCAATCCGAATATAAATATCAAAGCTACTGCCAAGGTGATGATCTTCAACAACATACACAAAAAAACCAGACCAGCTTCTGAAAATTCTCTGCAAGATGATTTAATCATTCTCTTTGTCTCCCTTTTATTTTTGTTTAATGCGTTGATCTTGCTCTTTTAATTACAACTCTGTTTGTTTTTTGTGCAATTAATAGCTTTATTTATTACAATTCCTCTTGCATTTATTTCTTGAATTTAATGTATTCCCTCACTTGAGAATTAATCAAGGAACCATTTACTTTCCCAATCATCAAGTGTTTGTTATTAGACTATTTTCATTCCTTTTCCTGGATGTTGCGATCTTTATTTATGGCTTGTGATTCCAATTGACTTCGTTGTCAGATCTGAATCTCCATAATACCTAGTTTACTAACTCGTTTTCTTTCATTTACTATAAACAACATGAACACGTTTTGACTTGAACAAAAGCTTTTAGTATTTAAAGTCCTGGAATGCCCAGACATATAAAAGAACTAGCCGCAATCGTTTGATCCCTTTTTATTTTTATTTTATTTTATTTTATTTTAATTATTTTTGCAATCATTCCAAGTTCGATCCATTACTTGGTAACATGCCCTCTTTCATACAGATAAATTAATATTATGGATCAAATCTAAGCCCAACCAAGTATTTTTTACCATAATAGTCCCAAGGTGAGTCTAGTCCCAAATTATTAGTAAGCTCGCCAAATATGGGACGAGGACTGTTGTCGCTTTTAATTGCTTAGGCCCGTACAGTCCCGTATTCCCGTCTTCCAAAACGAGGCCTAAAATTATTAAATTTTTCCTTCCGAGGTGAATAATAGAGAAAAGAAAAAGAGAACGGATAGTCTGATAATCGAGTCCCGACCAGACCCAACCCGACGAAAGAAGGCGAAAGAGGGGTGCTTGTGCTTGTGCTTGTGCTTTGCCCTTTACGTGTGAAAGTGTGCGACTTTTGTATTCCGAAGATCTCCATCTCCACCTCCAGTGAGTATTTCGATCTCCGGCGCAGCTCAGCTCGTAAGTAGCCTTCTACTTCTTCCCCGTGTTGTTTGTTTTTCCTTTTCCTCAATTTCGACGGACTGCCTCTCGATTTTCTATTTTATTTATTATTGTAATAACAATAATTAAAATTCTGAACCGACCTTTGGGTTTTGCATTATTCTGGTTTCGCAGTACCCATGTGAGTATCAAGCTTATACAATGGAACAAAGAAACAATGATGACCAATGCAAGAATTTAGTGGGAGTTACATATGGCGACGAAGTTACTGGTATTGAAATTGAGCTTTGTAATCATAATTTGTTTTGTAATTGTATGTATAATATTGCAATGCAATCATAAATACCCACAAAACCTGTGCTTGCTTTCTAATAATCTATTGTTGTTTCCCAAACAGGATTAATGGGTATAGTTGCATTTAATGCTCTAACCACTAAATCTTGATGGGTTATTTCTTCATTTAGTATAGTTTCGATGAAACTTATTCTGTAAAGTGGCAGTAGTTCTCTAGAGTGAAAAAATTTACTTTTAAAATTATCTTTTGATTAAATGAGGTCGCCAATCGCTCAAACATTTAGATAGCAAGCTATCTATTTGTCTGCTTGATGCCTTACTCTTCCATTAAAAGTTTAGCTGCAGCTGATGATAGAAGATCACAATCTATTCTCCCAACTTATGTATATGCTTTCAATTCTCTTTTGCTGCAGATAAAGTTAAAGAAAGGTCTAGAGACCAAAGAGAACCTGTTCCAGGGGAGCCTAAATGTGTTATATGTGGCCGTTATGGTGAATATATTTGCGATCAGACAGATGATGATGTTTGCAGTTTGGAATGTAAACAAACTCTACTATGCAGGGTTTCCAACGCCCAATTTCCGGTCAGTCTCCCACCTCCCAAAAAATTCCCTGTTGCTGATGAGTGTTTTTATGTTAGAGATTCTGGTGGTCAATCAGGATCTTCATTCTTATCTAGTGATCAGACTGAATTGCTTAGAAGAAGACTTGAAATTCATGTGAAGGGAGACTTAGTTCCAGCACCTATCTTTTCATTCTCTTCGTGTAATCTGCCTCAAAAGCTCATTCAAAATATAGAGGCTGCAGGTTATGAAATGCCCACTCCTGTCCAGATGCAAGCAATCCCAGCTGCTTTGAGCGGGAAAAGCTTGCTTGTTTCTGCTGACACTGGTTCTGGGAAAACTGCTTCCTTTTTGGTTCCAATTGTGTCTTCTTGTGCAAATTTTCGCTTTCAGCACTTTACAGATCAGAAAAAGCCATTAGCAATGGTTCTAACACCAACTAGAGAGCTCTGTATACAAGTTGAGGAGCAAGCTAAGTTGCTTGGAAAGGGTTTGCCTTTCAAAACAGCACTTGTGGTTGGCGGTGATGCAATGGCTGGACAACTTCACCGCATTCAGCAAGGAGTGGAGCTTATCGTGGGAACTCCAGGCAGGCTAATTGATCTTTTAGTGAAGAATGATATTGAACTGGAGGATGTAATGATTTTTGCTCTTGATGAGGTGGATTGCATGCTCGAAAGGGGCTTCCGGGATCAGGTAATGCAGATATTTAGGGCGTTATCGCAACCCCAGGTTTTACTGTATTCTGCAACAATCTCCCAAGATATAGAGAAGATGGCAAGCTCTATGGCAAAAGATGTTACTGTAATCTCTGTTGGCAAGCCTAACAGACCAAATAAGGCTGTAAAGCAACTGCCTATCTGGGTTGAGTCAAAACAAAAGAAGCAAAAGCTTTTTGACATATTGATGAGTAAGCAGCATTTTATGCCACCTGTTGTGGTTTATGTGGGATCAAGACTTGGGGCAGATCTCCTATCTAATGCAATTACAGTCACCACTGGGGTGAAAGCTTTATCAATCCATGGGGAGAAATCTATGAAGGAGAGGAGAGATATCATGAGGTCATTTTTAATGGGCGATGTTCCTGTCATTGTTGCCACCGGGGTTTTAGGCCGTGGGGTTGATCTCTTGGGTGTAAGACAGGTTATTGTCTTTGACATGCCCAATTCCATTAAAGAGTATATCCATCAGATTGGTAGGGCATCCAGATTGGGAGAAGAGGGTACGGCAATTGTGTTTGTCAATGAGGAGAACAAGAACTTGTTTCCGGAATTGGTCGAAATTTTAAGATCTTCTAGTGCAGCTATACCTCGGGAGCTTGTTAATTCAAGGTATGTGACACACACATACTCTGTTGGCAAAGGGCAGAAAAAGAGAAAGCATAGATGGTGATTGGTGAAATTTCTTAATGCTCTATTCTGGATCTCGATAATTGTGCTTTAATCACTGCTATTGTTACAATAGGTAAAGAATACTTTTCTCTGAATTCAGCACACGGTTAAGTTAGTAGTTGTTGTTATATACGTATAGGAGTAATCCTATGCTGTAAGGATTTACATACCCGAAAAAAAAGAGAAATGAAAATGGCTCTGTTGATATGACATTCATGCTAATACAAAATTTTGCTGGGTGGTTGCGGCTTATTTACAAGACCAGCCAAATACTGTTTCACTTGCAATGTAGATATGAAGTGTTGAAATTTGGCAGTGAATACGTGAGACACTGAGATCCTTAGGGCCTGTTACTCAGGACTAGCACCCTGGATTGGGTTTTTTGAATTATCCAATGTGGGCCAAACATTGGACTATTTAAGAACTGAATTAAGTAAGAATTCACTCTTCATATTTTATGTTCTTATTGTACACCATCTGAAGGCATAGAATCACGATCGTGTTTTTTCTCCTAGTGAGCTCGAGTCGTTGTCTCCATCCTTGCATTGTCTTCTCTCGTTCTGCATACAGGTTTTCTTTCTCTCCATTGTTCTCTCTCTCTCTCTCTGCTCTCATTTTCTAGCTCTCTTCTTTCTCAGTCAGAAGATTTCTCTTTGCCTTTGTTCTTTTAGATTTTTATGTTAAATTTTGAGATATTTTTGAGTGATTGTTAAGAATTCTTTTGATTTGATTTGTGGGTTTTTTATTTTTTTTATCCTAAACCTGAATTTGGGTTTTTGATGTTTCTGTCATTGGCTCTGGATTTTTGCTGTTTTTGTCTTATTTAATTGTTTTTTTTTTTGGTTATTATTTGGTGAATTTTTCTGTGATTATTTGGTTTCCAAAATTTTTAATTTCCAGCATATAATGGTGATTTACCATAGATGCTTTAGCAAAATTAAAGAAACTGGAATTGTGACAACAGGAGGTCCAATCATGGATTCTCTATGCATGGTATTCTACCCTGTGGTGCTTAATTATCTCTGGTGCATTTTCTCATTAGAATATTAATGTTGTAAATGAAAATGTAAAGTATAAGCAAAAATGCCAAAATACAATGGCTAAAGTACTGAGACGAAAAGGGAATGGTATATATAGTTGTTCCATTTGATCGCTTTTCCTAGTTAGCTACTGTTGAAATTTGCATGGGAAGCAATTTGGAAAATGGGAGTGTAGAGATCTGGGTTTGATTTGTTAGAGATTCACATCAGGGGGACTGAGCCAGTCAATAATCAGGGGGGCTGTTAGCATATGGGTTTGATCTGTTAGAGATGCATGTACACATCAGGCGGACTGAGCCAGTTAATAATCAGGGAGGCTGTGGAGACATGCATTACATATATGTATAGTACTCTTTCACTGGCCTCTCGTTTGGTGTCGGTTTGTCTCCCCTGCTATGTACTATATGCCACATAATCCTCACTAATGTTTTTGCTTTACCATGCAAGTAACAAGCTTCACCTTCGATATAGCCAAAAAACATTGTTGCACACCCAAGCACAATACCCCACTGTCCCCATCCCAAACCTTAACCATCTCAAACTCATGTTCGTTGTCTCCCAAACCTTCACAAAAAGACTATCTAAGCCTTCCTTTCCCCCTTAATTTCACATCAGCAGATTGAAGTGAATTAACACCCCTTGTGATCTTGTCCTTGATGTTTTCTAGAGTTAAAACAGATATAGCAAACACACAGATAATACCAGCAAAATAAAATACACAAGAAACACCAAGATTTGTTGTCGAGGTTCGGCTAACTTTGCTTACGTCCCCGCGTGATCCTTTGAGAATCACAGCTGCACTATGATTAGAAAAGAGTTACAACATCTTGTTGAAAACCCTAGAACTAACCCAACCCGCATCCACTTTTTCTCTCTACTTGATCACAAAGCTCTCTCCCTTTTTTTGGTGCTCTATCCATGATTAACAAGGCTTGTCGCAGCCTATTTATTAGTTTATAAGCTGCAGCATACAATAGGTTACAGCTGGGAATTCCTTTTCCTAATAGAATTAGGTAATAGGCCTAATAACTAATTCTAACCTTGTACACTTAGGAAAACTTAGAACTTCCTTCCTTAACTAGGAAAGCCTTGCGCAAGCCTTCTAGCATTCCTAAGAAAACTGTACCCAACTAGGAATTATCCAAAACTGCTACTTTCCTATTTTAATCACTTTCCAGAAACATTCCGGCGAGCCAAACACAACAATCTCCACCTTGGTGAGTCGGAACCAAAGCTACGAATGTTGCTCCTTCGAGATATTCTACCAGTCTTGAAGTAACCCCGAAACAATCCTTCAAGAACCCTTCACCTTGGCAAAAACTTCTTGCCTCAATGCACCTTAAGTGAGAAGGTGCTCCACCTCAATCTTTAATAAGTAACAAGATTGATCAAGCTCAAGCAATGCTTGAACTTGAGTTTTCGACCCTCTCCTTCTTCTTCTCTAGCCATATATTGCAATCCCTTTTCCAGTGGTCTAGTGCACCACACTCAAAGCAACCATATTCATCATCGGATTCATTGGATTTAGACTTCCCCTTTTTACCAGATTTACCAGTCCTTCCCTTCAACCGACCTTTCTCTTTGCCCTTAACATAAAGGCCTTGTGACTGAGAGCCTTCGGTAAAGTCATCTAGCTTGGCATATGACTGGAGGGCTTGCACAACATCATCAAGCTTTAGAGTCTCATTTCCAAACATTAAAGTAGTTCGGAAGTGCTTGAAGGAAGATGACAGAGATCTCAGTAGAATGATAGCCTTATCATCATCCTTGTAAACTTCTTCGACCTTCTGGAGATTAGCTATGCAATTCTGGAACTTGCATATATGTTCTACAACATCTCCTCCTTCTTCTAGTCGAAGCCCGAATAGTTCATCTTTTAAGAAGAGTTTATTAAACACAGTTTTGCCCATGTAAACGCTCTCCAATTTTTTCCATGCTTCTTTTGCTGACATCTCTTCCGTGATGTGAGATCTCACAGATCTTGTGAGGTGGATCTCTATTGAACTCTTGGCCTTCTTGAGAACTTTGTTCCATGCACCTTCTTGCATGTTTGCTGGTTTCTCACCAGTGAGTGCATCATCCAAATCCTGCTGCACCAACACATTTCTCATCATCCGTTGCCAATCTGTAAAATCATCCTTGCCATCATACGGCTTCAAAGCAGGCCTTATATCCCCTAAGTCCATGCTTAATCCTCCTGTAGACATCACAGAAACCTTCTAGCATAAATTTTGATACCAATTGAAGTGAATTAACACCCCCTGTGATCTTGTCCTTGATGTATTCTAGAGTTAAAACAGATATAGCAAACACACAGATAATACCAGCAAAATAAAACACACAAGAAACACCTTTGAGAATCACAGTTGCACTATGATTAGAAAAAAGTTACAAGATTTTGTTGAAAACCCTAGAACTAACCCAACCCGCAGCCACTTTTTCTCTCTACTTGATCACAAAGCTCTCTCCCTTTTTCTGGTGCTCTATCTATGATTAACAAGGCTTGTCGCAGCCTATTTATAAGTTTATAGGCTGCGGCATACAATAGGTTACAGCTGGGAATTCCTTTTCCTAGTAGAATTAGGTAATAGGCCTAATAACTAATTCTAACCTTGTACACTTAGGAAAACTTAGAACTTCCTTCCTTAACTAGGAAAGCCTTGCGCAAGCCTTCTAGCATTCCTAAGAAAACTGTACCCAACTAGGAATTATCCAAAACTGCTACTTTCCTATTTTAATCACTTTCCAGAAACATTCCAGTGAGCCAAACACAACACAGAAGCCTTCTCTACTCTACATCTTCCCTTTGCTTCTTCTTTTATTTTCTAATTTCTCTTCTCAATTAGCAACAACCGAAAGTAATTCATACAACCATTAGGTTATTTACAGCAGTCTAGCTCAAACCTCCTTTAATTCTCTCTCTCTCTCTCTCTCTCTCTCTCTCTCTCTCTCTACCTTTTTCTCTATTTCTTCAGTTTGTGTCGATTTAAACTCCATGACAGCTTACATGGAAGTAAGAGTCTTGACTCTTATTGCTTGGAGTCTGTGTTGCATGGATTATTGCTCTGTTGTATTCACTATTCAAAATTATTTCTCTGTTGTATGCACTTATGGATATATGTACAAATAAGTTATTTATAAAATATATGTATACAGCCATAAAGTAAACCATTCCAAATTTTGAAATTCTGAATCTATGTATCTAAAAAATCAAATATCCTTTGTAAACTTCCAGTGTACATATCATCCAATGTCTTGGTGGTTTAAGAAGTGTGATGACCATAATAGTTAGGATAATTAGTTCCTATGATTTGTTGAAGATAATTTGTTGTAACTGTTTGAAAATCCAATGCTAGTGGCGTAATGTAGAATAGTTGAGTACGGATCTTATAAAGAGTCATTTAGTACTTTAACACTACATAGTGATAGCCAAAGCCATCTTGTATGCTAGAGACATACTTTTTTATGTTTTTTGTCTTTCTGTAGGGTCTTCAGTGAGTTAAAAGGAAATGTCAAAGTCTTGCCTTTTTCCACTGTTGTTACTTTCTGAATTATTTTTTTCAAGTTGTCTACTGCACCAATGGTTTTATTTTCTTGTTTTCTCTTATTGAATATATGACAACTTCTATGTCAATGAATTCTAACTTGCTAGGTATGACTGTTTTGATATAACAGGTTGTACTAGGTGTTGACCGCCTTGATATGATCAAAGGGACTCCTCAAAAGACACTTGTGTTTGGAAGTTTAAACTAAGTTATTTGTGTTCACCATAGAAGATTCCTAGCAAATAATGACATAGCCATCAGTTTTGGCTAGTGTATCAATTGTTTTTTTCTTTATCCACGTAATTTTATATTTTGTTTCTTTACGTGTAGGATGTATGAGTTTGACACATATGATGGACATTTTAAATTATTTTATTAAATTGAGTTGATTTTTTTTATGGTGTAACCGTGTAACTTGTTGTAAGTATGAAATTGTAGTATAAAATATTTATAAATAAACCCATATTCTATTTTTTCTCAGGATTAAAATTTGTGACTTTTCCTTCCGTTTTTCCCCCTAAAGAGAAAGATATTATTAGAAGTTGTGGGAAAGTAGTTAAATCATCATAAACTTTGGTTTAGTTGTGTACACTAATTGCATGTTATATTATCAGAGGGCTGCACCCTTGAAACGACTTCCTAGTTCCTGTGGTAAATGAATCTACCAGGAAATCAGGAAAAGTTTTCATTTTAAGATTAATTAGAGAGCAAGATTGAATTAGTTAGAATGGTAGTAATTTCCAATTGGTGTATCCCATCTTTCATTGCTTTGGTCATGAATAGTAAGGGTGGACTTTGGTTTGGTTTGGACATCAAACCAAAAACCAAGCTAATAAAACTTTAATGGTTTGGTTTGGTCCAGTTTGTCACAATAATAGTTTGTAAATAGTATTACTCATAACCCCTGTTTAGTTAAGCTTTTTTGTGTAAAAAAAAAAAAACTTTAAATTTAACTAGTACTAATTAATTACTAAATTTGAAATAATTTCACTAAAGCATTTAAACGCACAATCTACGCTAACAAAACAATAAAATATGCAATAATATCAATCTGATAATATATATTAAGTAAACAAACAACTATGAAAATCAAATTACAATATGCCAGTTATAGAAAAAATAAAAATAAAAAAATAATAGAATGGATGGTCTAATTCGATTTTACCGATTTATAAAAATTTCAAACCGCTACCGAACCGGTTTAGGAAGGTTTGGTGCCCATTTTTATTCTAATGGTGCAAAATGCATGCACAAGGACCATCT
Organism: Dryas octopetala; assembly: GCF_963921425.1. NCBI lineage: Eukaryota > Viridiplantae > Streptophyta > Magnoliopsida > Rosales > Rosaceae > Dryas > Dryas octopetala. Next base: position 4,870,863 of record NC_141374.1, on the reverse strand, counting down.
CAATGGTTAAATTAGTTCTCACTTCTATTCTGTCTAGGTATTTACTAACAAATTGGCAAGCTGAAGTGCTGAACTGGGGATCCAATTCTAGAGTGCATTCAGATTCAAAAACCATAAAGGGACCAAGCCAAGTTCAAAACCAAACTGAACTGGGGCTGGTAGAAGTCCAAAACAGAAAAAATGTAAGTAGATTTCTGCAAGGCAGAGGTTGGAGAATGCTTGATTGCTTGATGTAAAAATTTTGTAGTAAAAAATAAATAGAGGAAAACAAAAACAAAAATTTAATGATTAATCAGGCCTCATCTCAGTGGCCAAAACAAAAAACCATGCCTCATTTCATTGTTCATATAAAGTTAGGTTATTAAGAACAGAATTTACAAAGGGGCTTTCTAGAACGAGAATGCTGCTAGAATAAGTAAAATGAATAACAGAATTTACGAAAGAGCATACCAGAATGAGAATGCTGCTTAGATAAAAAAAATTGAATATGAGAGAGAAAAAAAAAAAAAAAAAAAAAAAACACAACTCTAATATAGCACCAGTTGAAGACAACATCAGAGAAACAAGTGAAAATTGCTTTGGCAAAATAAAAAGATATTTATATTGAACCATTGACTACTTTCACCATGGTACAATGTATATGGAAAAAATAAAAAATAAAATTGTACACAAATATACAATCACTTTGACATTGTACTTATAGACAAACACAAACAATATTTAATAGTATAAATAAAAACAAACCTTTGGACATAACAACCAGGGAACTTCCATTAGCCGCACCAGCTATTGAACTAAGATAGAAATTCTTTTGGGTTAAATACAAAAATGGTCCATAAACTTTACAGTCAATTTCAATTTGGTCTACTAACTATAAAAAATGTCAATTTGGTCCACGAACATTTTAAGTTGTAACAAAGCAGTATAAACATTAACTTCTATCAAAAAAATTTAACGAAAATTGGTCATGTGCACATAAAATGACCACATTTTTAAGGGCATTTCAATCGTTCATCACATTTTCATGTGACCAATCTGTTAATTTTCGGATTGAAATTAACAATTGTACTGCTTTAATACGACTTGAAAAATTCATAGACCAAATTGACACATTTTATAATTAGTGAACCAAATTGATAATCAATGTAAAGTTCGTGAATTATTTTTGTATTTAACTCAATTCTTTTCTAAAATAACTAAGTAACAGAGTGATCAATACTTCGAGAAGTGTATACATTACTCATAGAAGATGTTGGAATACACTGCTTTCAGATGATAAACCTTATGCAAGAAGACAGTTGACAGCTCATAAACCTGGGAAGAAAAACCTGTCCCTGCATCCAAGATTAGAGCCCACAGATTTTGTGCAGGGGCTACAGAGCTGATAAACAATCCATCTTCATTACCCTAGTCAACATGCTGGTGCAGCCTTGTGTCTGCCACATTGTTGTGATATCCACATTTCCAGTAAGAGGCTTACTTAATACTCTTGACAGTACATAGGCTAACTGAGGCCACAAATCAATATGGTCACAAAAATCTTCAAGTTCATTTAAAGAAAAATGGTAGTCATCTAATTATATTCAAATTCACCCATTCCACGTCAAATCAGCTAAATAGGGTAAAATCAACGGAGTAAATAGTCATAACAGCTGTCTCTAAATTCTAAAATTAGCAGTAACAAATCAATGTAATTAATATCTTATGTCTAACACTTAAAAGACAAAATTGGACACATTGTAATAAGTATGGTCTATACCCTATCGGGAACAGGAGCCACACCTGCTTCCTCTTCAACTCCCATAATTTTGTCTGTGCTTCCACCACCCTCCATCCCAATATCCTTATCTGCTACAACTCCAACACAGTTGTAATTGGGTTCTGCCCCTCCTAAAGCAGAAGCTTCAGGAAGAACCTGGCAAGGTTCAGGGTCTAAATCTATCAACCTAATGCCCCAGCCTCTACCAGCTGCAGTCGGCCTTGTGGACCCATTGCCGGTGAAGGCCCTTTTGCTACAGCATTACCACCTCTTACCCTTCCTCCACCAGCTCTCCTCTGAGGTTTATTCTGAGCATGCAGTAGAAAATTTTCAGCTTGACCTATTGGTTGTTGTGATTTGAAGATCATCAAGCCGTTTTGATCTGCGCACTCCGCTTTGCAACTCTGGCATCCTCAACCCATGCAAATCACATTCCACCCAATAATCCCTTCAGATATTCTGCAACATAAATACCATGAAAGAAATCATTAAAAATTCTTAAATGAACACAGGTTATGGTATTTTCGTTTTTGGTAAATGAAAAACAAGTTATTGTTACAAGCATAAAACTGAAACAATATCATAAAAGGAAGACCCTTTGAGCAACCAGAATAGATACTTTAACCCCACTTACAGGAATAAGCCAGACAATATAAATTGTTGTATCATACTATACTATATTAGAAGAATTATAAAAATAAAATAAATAACTGAATAAAAAGCATTCCTCAAATGCTAAGATAAATGCTCATGACATATGACATTAACAAGAATATTACCTTTGACAAATTCTAGTATCACACTTCAGTTTGGCTAGTATAGAAGAAACAAAAATCAAAAGTTCTACAACATCAACTTACCCCCCCCATAAAGAAGAAAATTCAAAGAAAAGAGTATTACAAGATAAAAATAAAAGCTAGTCAATCATGCCTTTTCCCCATCAAACTTAGCAGAGTCAGCCCAGGTACTCAGCAGAAAAACAAACTTTTATGTGCTAGTCAAACAGAAACACCACTTTGCAGCCAAATTTACCCAAGGATCAGAAGACTGGTTACTTTATGCTGCCATTTGTGAATATCATTAAATGGCATCCTTCCTTCTTTGAATGAAATCAGCAGGTCCCCAATCATATGCTAAGCTAAACTAAGTTGAGTTAGTCAAAAATCGTACTTCGTTCTCCCACTCTTTAATATCAGACACAACATATCTGAAATGTCAGAAGAGGAACTGAAGAAGTTCCAAGACTCAAGCATCAGGCGTTTCCTCGATCCTTTGAAATGAACAACCTATATCCAGAATATATCACATAACAGAGTTAGAAGAATCATACATAACCACAATTTAAGCATCATATTTGTTTATATTTAGCTGGGAACAAATAGAAACTCATCGATCCTTATAACAGATTTTGTGTTTTTGGGTAGTAGCCGTATACCTTGACATCCAAGGGCATGCCATGAAATTGACCTGCGCCCTCTGGTGGTGTCCAATTGTATACAGCACAGGGTAAAAATAACACCGAAGCACCACCAATATCTTCTATGAAAGGTTCGTGTTTGGTAAATTTCTTTGCATCAAAAGATGGGTGTGACTTTACCACCCAGGCAAGAGCCAATTGATCCCCAAGCATTCGGGAAGCCCTCATGTACCTTGATCCATAAACTTTTAGGACTTCTTCTAAAAAAATCTTTGCCCTGCATCATTGAAGTTTGTAAGATGAGGAAAAATGGTCCAAAAGAAGCATTTTATTTATATATCCTGGTAACTAATAACCAAAGTATAGATAACATTTTTAACATATTAAACTTTCTAGTTATATTTTCTCTTCTGTAGCAATACAACCGAGCAAACATGAAAAAAAAAAAAAAAAAAAAAACCAGATAATACAATAAATACACCTTAAAATGCCATCAGGGGTACCCTTCACTGCTATAAATCCTGAATTCAGAGGTTGTGCTTTGTTGTTTCGGAAGGTGAGTGCCAGATGAAAATTTGGATGGTCATGAAATATGTGTCCTAGATCATCAACCACAGCTATATCTGAGTCAGTGAAGATGTAATGATGAATATGCCCCGGCTTCTGAGAAAGCTCCTCCATCCTTGTATCCAGGAAGGCCTGAATTATAGAAAACCAATATAACATTTAAATTAGAACATTGTTAGAATACATTTTGCCAGTGATTTCCGATGATGATAAAAAGCAATATCACATTTGGGGAACAATTATATGCCCTGACCTTAAAACGGAGAAGTCTTAAGCTAAAATTTCTCTTTCCACATCAAGAAAATAGGGAAATGTATATTATGAATAATTGATGTTAAAATAATCAAATAAAAGAGGGATGTGAGAGAGGGGAGGGTGCAGTGGATATGGGCAAAGCCTTCAAGCAAGTCTAGAAATTAAAGGCCAAAAAAAAAAAAAAAAAAAGGGAAGCAAGCCCAGAAATTGGTTGTTTGACACAAATGAAAAAACTATGTAATATTTCTAAGAAGCATAGCTATTGATGAATAACAAAACTTTTCTACTTATAATTACAACGTGCACTTACAATGTAAGACCTGACTCTTTGAAGCATCAACTTGTCTCGCGAATATTCACCTGGAATTGGATATACAGTGACCCTGTTTCTGTGCATTGACAGATCCGATTCCGGGTCGGTTAGAATGACTACATTGCTCTGGGGCATTGTCACCTGCAAGTATGAAGTAGATGCATGAATTTGGAAAATCCACAACAGAAACTAAAAATTGAACAACATTCAATAATATGTGTACTTTATTAGCATATTGATTTCCTTCTGACCAAGTATTTGTATCATATCAAATCCGTACTCCACACAGTCAACGCATACTTTGTGCTACTACAATGTAGCATAGATGCTAATACTAAACCATTCAGATCCAATCACTCATTGTACAATTCCAATGATAGATTAGATTAATACAGGTACATGCACATTCTGCTTAAAACCCACCTTAGAAAAGACACATTCCGGTAGTTCTAATTTAATTGTATCAATATTGGGCTCACAAAATCTCAAACTTTGTACCCAAAAATCTGTTACCAATTATATTACAAAGTAAAGGGTACACGTAAGAAGTTAATGAAGAATACCTGAATGAAGTTAATCATGACATTGAGAAGGGCCATTGACCTCTGGACTTTAGAGTAAGAAGCATTCCCAACGGTAACCAAGTTCGATAATTGATCATCTGCAGGCCCATTAATGGTCGAATTGTATATGGTGAACACAGTGACAAACGCAATGTTATCAGCAACAGTGGTGGTCACATTGGAAGGGGTTGAGGAATGGGTGCGATTGAGAGCTTTGATGCCTGCACGTAAGCAAAAGATTAAACACAACCCAAATCTCAGATTGATTGAATTTTGGTAATGATTTGAATAAACTCAACCTTGGCATTGGAGACGATTGGGCAAGCCTTGTCCAGCAGCAGGTCCGAGAACCAAGTGATTGAATTTGTTGCTTTGTTTCTTGGGAACATCTTCCACAGCTGAGTTATAATGCAATTCCTTCACTAAACACATGAACCAAAATAAGAGAAATAATTTTGTTTTTTGTTAAAGAAAAAAAATGAAAAAGAAAGAAGAGAGAAATAGGGGAGGGGAGGGGAATCACCAGAGAAGAAGTGAGAAAAAAAGAGAATAAGAGGGAGGAGGAGGAGGAAACGACGCCATCCACTGCACACTCTCATCGCCTCATCAAATGCTCACTCCGAATCGGAATGTAGATTTGGGTCTTGCCGTCTTGAGTTTCTTTGGCTGAAGATTTCTCAAACGGGCTTTGTAAAAGATAGAAAAGAGTTGTTTTTATAGCCTATAATCAGTTGCTGGATCGGAACAGATCTGAGAAGCCAACAGTGCTGGACTGTGTGGAGGACTGTGGCAACCTGCCCTTGAATACAGAGGTTGCTGAGTGTTCGTGAGAAAATGCAGTAAAAAGGAAGAAGAAGGTGCAAAAGAGTTGTGTTTTTTCTTTTTTGGGTTAAATACAAAAATGATGGACGAAGTTTATAATGAATCTCAATTTGGTCTATTAACTATAAAAGTATCAAGTTGGTCCACGAACTTTCCAAGTTATATCAAACCAGTACAAATGTTAATTTTCATCAAAAAATTAATGGAATTGATCACATGAAAATGTGATGAACGGATTAAAATGTCTTTGAAAATGTGGTCACTTGCTGTGAACATGACCAGTTTTGGTTAAATTTTTCAATGAAAGTTAACATTTGTATTGCTCTGGTACAACTTGAAAAGTTCACGAATCAAATTGACATTTTTTATAATTAGTGGACCAAATTGAGATTCACTGTAAAGTTCGTGAACCATTTTTGTATTTAACCCATCTTTTTTCTTTTCTTTTTTGTTAATGACTTAATGTAAGAGGAAATAATTAAAAAAGGCTTTTGATTTATAATTTCATGGCCTATTTATTTAAAGAAATATGGGTCACATGGGATTTAATCTCAACCATTCAATGTTAAGAAATCTAAAGGCCAAAAAATATGTGTTAAAACATGATTATTTAGGAGAGCTGTTATTTGCATATTTTTTTTTTCTTTTTACACACCTCATATTTTTTTTTTAAATTTAAAATATTTTTTTAACACACCTCCCTCATTACTAAAGAGTGCTGCTATTTGCACACCCTTTTTTTTCTTTTTGCACACCTTTTTGTAAAAAAATAATAAAAAATTAAAAAAAAAGACACACTTACCCTCACGCAACACACCCCAACTCCATTTTTTCTCTTTTGCACACCCCATCAACAGACAAAAAAAAAACACACACACCCAGCCACACACACCCCCCTTCATCTCCCTCACCTGACCACACCCACCCACCCACGCAGCCCTCTGTTTTTTTTTCCTTCCAAGCCCGGCAGCCCCTTTCTCCTTTCCACTCGCCCAATCACCACCGCGCGCAGCACCACCTTCCTCGCAGCACCACCACCGCGCGCCACCACTAACCACCATCTTCCTTTCTCTCCGCATGCACCATCACCACAGCACCCCCAAAACAGCCACCACAACCAGCCCGGAAGCCCCCTCCTCGGCTCCTCCATCTCTCTCTCTCTCATTCCCTCTCTCCTCTCTCCCTTCTCTCTTCCCTCCCTTTCTCTGTCGCTGCGGTTGGTTCGGTAGACAACCACCGAACGAAACTAATGGTTTCGGCAAATGACTGCCGAACGAAACTAACAGCTTCGACTGATGGCTACCGAACGAACCCGCCGGTTTCGGCGGATGACTACCGAACGGCCTGCGCGCGAGGATGGTCCGGTGGTGGAACTGCTGCGAGCAGGGTGGTGCAGAAGGTGCTGCGCGGGTGTTAACAGAGAAAGAGAGAGAGGGAAGGAGAGAGAGTGGGGCCGGGGCTGGGTGGAGGGGAGGGAGGAGGTCGGGCTGGGTTGGGCGCTGCGCGCGGTGGCTGGAGGGCTGGGGTGGTCGGGGCTGGGTTGGGCGCGGGGAGGGTGGTGCAGCAGGGAGGAGAGAGAGGGGTGGTGCATGGTGGTGGGCACGGGGAGAGTAGTGCAGCAGGGTGGTAGGCGCACGGTGGTGGTGCTGCGCGCGGGGAGGGTGGTGCAGCAGAGTGGTGGGCGCAAGGTAGTGGTGCTGCGCGCGGGGAGGGTAGTGCAGCATGGTGGTGGGCGCGGGGAGGTTGGTGCAGCAGGGTGGTGGGCGGCGCACGGTGGTGGTGTTGCGCGAGGGTGGTGCAACATGGTGGAGAGGTGGGGAGGGGGTGTGTACGGGGGGGGGGGGGAGATGGGGATGGGGTGTGTGAGTTTTGGGTGTGTGTGTGTTTTTTTTTTTTTCTGTTTAGGGAGGGTGTGCAAAAAGAAAAATGGATGGGGGTGTGTGGGTGAGGGAAGGGCCAAATGGTCTTTTCTCTTGAGTTTTTTTTTTTTTTTCAAGAAAGGGTGTGCAAAGAGAAATTTAGGGTGTGCAAATAGCAGCACTCTTACTAAAATACTCCAAATTAAACATCTCACCAAATTTCTCATTGCACAACCACTTTTATCAAACTCCACACACCCCACCCAACATCCAAACAATATACACCGGCCTCCTACTCAAAATCACCAAACACACTAGTCCTTCTACCCCAGCCACCCGCACCATCGCGCAGCACACCCAACCCCACCTCTCTCTTTCTTTCCTTCTCTCTCCTCTCTCTCTTTCTCTCTCTGGCTTATCAACTCCCCACCTCGCAGCCACACCTGAACCAACTCTCTCTCCTCACTCTCATTCTCTATCCCGAACCCACTCTCTCAATTGGCTTTGGTCAATGCAGTCTACGTTGGAGATTACGGATTGGCGACAACCCAAGCCAGAGAAAGTAGAGAGAAGTCGGAGAGATGAGAGAGACACCGGAGAGAGGAGAGAAGCCGGAGGGCTTGGGCTTGGGATCGAGGTGGTCGATAAGAGAAGACAAAGACAAAGAAAGAGAGATAGGAGAAAGGGAAGAAGAGAGAAAGAGATGGGGTGTGTGGTTGATCGGACCAGACAAAGATAAAGGAGCGGGGGCTATTTTCTAAGTTGGTTTCCCGACATGTGAAGCGCCTGGCCGCGTGGTGGAAGGAGGGTGGGGGTCTGCATCGTTGAAGGAAGCCGGTGGTCTCTGCTCGCCAAGAGGTGGCTGGCGATAGCTGGCTTGGAAGGTGGTTGGCGATGGGAGGGCTCGGTGCATAGGGTGTGTGTAAATGAAAAAGGCTAAAGAATGAAGAAGATGGGGTGTGTGTAAATGAGTTAGTCCTTTAGGTCTTTTCACATTGGGACTTTAGAGTAAATTCACTAATTAAGTGATTGAGGATGTGCAACAAAAAAAAAAAGTGTGCAAATAACAACTCTTTTAATTACGTAGACCTCTTCCCCAAAAAAAAAATGTAGCAAAATAATATCCAAAAATTTCGGGTTTATCTACGCTTTCCTTATAGCCAAACAGAGCTTAAGACCAAATCTGCATCTAAAATTTTCAAAAAGCCAAACAGAAACTGGCATAAATAACTTTAGCTTGCAAGCCAAACATAAATTAAGCACTTATCACTACCCTCCAATGCACATGAATAATAAAAAAAAAAAAAGTACTTTAATAAGAAATTACTAAAGGACATATGCATGCACCATGCAGATGTATCTACATCTGCACTATTGAATGAATGTTGTATGCACTGAGGTGTTGACAAAAAAAATGAGAAAGGCGAAGAAGAAAGCAAAAATTACCATCCGAGTAGGAAAATTATTATGACTCACTCAAAACCAATTATTTAGCTCACCAATTTACCAAACCTTATTGTGAAAAAAGATCAACTTACCAAACCCGAAATATACCAAAAGGAAAAAAATACAAAATAAAACTGGAAGAGCCACATTTGAAAACCATAAGCTAATGTGAAACAACAAAAGGCCCAAAGAGAAAACCATTGTGATTGATTGTAATTCATGAAAGCTAAAAATTTTACCCCCACAATGCAAACCAGCCATTACTCTTGGAATCAAAATTAATAACTCCTACGATACTATTCACATTAAGAAAGCAAAAGCAAAAAAAATAAAGATAAATTGAAATTTCAAAAAAAGTGGCACATAGTACATACCATATTGGTGGGTAGGGGTGGGCATCAACCCGTTCGACCTGCGGCTCCGACCGCACCGCCGGCCGTTTAGCCTCAAGTCGACCCACCCCGATAGAGGCGGCTTGGGTGAAGGGTTCCGTCCTCTACCGCCCGCTGAAGCCGAGCCGAGCCGAGAGAGAGAGAGAGAGAGAGAGAGAGAGAGAGAGTTGTAGATGAGAAAGAGAGAGTTGCAGGAGGTTTGGACTTAGGGAAACCTCTCTCTTCTCTCTTCTCTCTTCTCTCTTCTCCCTTCTCTCCTCTCTTCTCCTCAGTCTTCTCCTTCTCTTTCTCGACCAAGCCGTTTTCGACTGCTTCCGACCCGTCCCCGACAAAGACCCGAGCCGACTCTCACCGACCCGTTTAGTCGAAGATGGGTTGGGCTCCAAGCCGACCCACCCGCCCGATGCCCAGGCCTATTGGTGGGAAGAGATCAATAGGAGTAGGGTTGGGTTTTTTTCCTGATTTATCGAAAAATAGTAAATACCGATGTCGTACTGGTACCGTATCAATCGGTGTGGTATTTTTTTTTCGATATAGGAGTAAATACCACACCGTACCAGCTAAAAACTGTATTAATATACCCATACCGACGGTATACTTATTTGTACCAATACTGTATCTCATTCTCTTCTTCTTCTCTGGTTTCAAATTTGCAGAAACTAGTATTGTTCTTCTTTTTTCGATCTGGTTTCTGTGTTTTTTTTTTTTTTTTGCCTTTATCTTGTTTTTTTTTTTAGCCTTTTGTTTTGTGTTTTTTTTTTTTTTTTGTAGTCAAGCCCAAAGTCTCACACACCCACACATACTTTAATACCCAATTACCCAGCCACCACGTACCATCCATTCGATCCCAGCTCTCTCTCTTTTTGCAATCCCAGCCACCACCACTATCTCAAACTCCCACCACCATCTCAGACCCTCACCACCACCACCATGAACTCCACCCTTAAACCATCGTCGCCTCTCTCTCTCTCTCTCTGATTTCTTTAATTTGGGGTTGATCTGTCTTTAATTTGGTTGTTGGTGTTGTTGTCGGCAGACCCAATACCGCTCGACACTGCCCCTCTCCAACTGGTACCGAAGTGAACGGTTACCGACTATCGTCGATATGGTATCGGAGCCAAAAACTCTCATCTTGACCTTTATCGGTTGGAATTTGGTATTGGTGTTTCGGTATGGTAACCGTATTAAACCCACCCCTAAATAGGAGAGTAGACAAGTCAAACCACATGCCTAACTCGTAATCCCACATCGCAAAAATTGGTGGAAACCAAACCACCCTCTAACTACAAGTTTCGTATGAGACTAACAAGCCAACCTTACCACATGAAGAAAAATATGCAAATCATTTTAATTCTATTTCAACTTTCACAGGACTTTCTGAGTTGATTACAAATGACACTTTGAATGACTTGTCTTATCTTTTTTTCTTTATTATTAAGAGAGCGATTTTATTGAAACTATCAAGAAATTGCAAGATCATAGGCCAACTGGTATGAAGGGGCTTCACCTACCCAACTAACCATGGTACCACAATGTAAAGCATGTCGAGCTAGTAAATGAGCTACTCGATCGATTACAAAGACATGGTACAAACTGACAAGTAGAATTAGAAAATAAATACCAAATTCTCTTAGCTTCATCTGATAGATGGCCATCACCATCAAGAGATAAATCTTCACCAAGCATGCATGTTAAGTCGAGAGATGAGGGTTTGAGCATCAAATTCAAGGCAAATAAAGCTAAAACCAGCTCCCAGTGTAAGCTGGAGTCCATGAAGGATACCCAAAATTTATGCTTTTTTGTGGAGAGGCGATGCTACTAATTAAGAGGAAGAACCATAGCCACCATGACCTCGCATGTCCGGCCCGGCCATTACGAACGATAGCACATGCACCACCAAATTCAGTCACCGAATACTTCTTTGCAGCCTTGCATTCCCAAAGAACATGGAACAAGGTTAATTTCGAACCCAGCATTGCAGCGAGGACACCATGCATGCGTAGTAACTTTACGTGCACACAGGTTAGTCATGCAGGGAAGAGTGTTGTGAAGCACATGCCACAAAAAATACCTTAACCTTACCTGGTATTGTCGCAGCCCAAAGCCAGCGCCAGAAAGAGCGTTGTTCAATGGATCCAAAGAAGACCCATTCTTTCCCGCAACAGCCTTTGTTCTACCTTTTGGACTAAAGAATGCACCTAGCTAGTATATTTCAATGTAAAATGGACCAAATTTTTTTAAAAATATGATAAATTTTGTAGTGTGCATATATATGAAATTTTAGTACATAGCCAAAGTAAATTTGAACATAGAAAGCATTTAGAAACTAATTTTAGAGAATTCATAGTTACCGGTATAATTATTAGTAAAAATAAGATAGTATTAGAGAAGTCTTATATAAAATTTTTAGGATAATATATAAAAATAGGCACAGTTAGCCTACAACCTCATATAGCAAAAAAAAGTTAAAATTTCATGATAAATTAGAAAAAAAAACAAAAACAAAACAGTTGCAAGCATTTTTAGGATTACTAACTTATATATGCTAGGAATTAACTTTATTCCTAACTTATGTAGAAATTAAGATTTCAGTATTACATAGCAAGAAAAACAAGCAATATTTTAATTATGAAGATATTAATTAAGGTCGTAAACAACTCAAACCCTTAGCACTTACATTAGGAAATTACTCTAAAATAGTATAAACATATACCCCAACACTAGCATGGGCAAGTATACTTTTTCAAAGACCTAACAAAGAATCACCTCATAGTTTAGAACAATTATGTAGATATGCAACAAGAAAATTTAAAGATCAAATAGAAAAAATTCTTTCAGTAAATTTAGAAATTTTAGGAGTCATAAATTCTTTAGAAGCTTTTCAATTAATTACTATTAATGTCGATCGAATTTACCATTCGAACTGATTTTCAAAACATAGTTTCTCATTATAACAAAAGCAATTAACAAACTCTCTTCTATAAGATAGATAACATCTGTAGATTGTATTTAGAGAATATAAACCACAATTTCAACATACTAAAGGATCTGACAATTTCTTAGTAGACATCCTCTCTAAACCAATATATTAATTATGGAATTCTTCACCGGAACTCTTATAACATAGTTAGTGGTTTTCCACAAACAAATACTAGTATGCAAGCAAGTGGCTAGCTCAAGTAACAATAGCAAAGCATGTGGGATGCCACAAGCACCGCTATCATATAGCAATACCAGTAACATAGCAATTACATACTCCTTTAATGGCATTAAAGTACAGGTTGTGCAAAACACTCTTCATCGTTTCAAGATTGACATCCACCTTATAGAAAAGTATCATCAAAAGTTTATTATAACACTTGAGCAAGAATTTCTAAGTTATAATTTTACTTCTCAAGCATTACAAAAACGTTTCAAGCACTCGATCACTAGTGATCATGATACCTTGATAAAGCATAATTTGACCATTTGTATCCTTCTAGTCAAATCCCTTGTAAGTAAACTGCCCATAGAATTTCCCTTAATAATAACGTGTTAATTACCTCACTCATCTTTAACCTATTTGCTTACCAAAAATCTTGGGTTCTTTAACTTCCATGCATAAATTACTAATTTACTAACCTAGCAGCAAGACATCGGCCGCTTGCATTATTACGTTTCAGGAAAAAAAAATTTCCATCGAATACTGGGCAACTGCATCTGCTTCTATTAACCACATTTGCAATTACAACTTGCAGCTATATTATATATATTCTCAAGAAAAAACACTATCTTTAAATTTTTAATCAATAAATCCCCTAAAGCATTTTAAACACACTATAATAAAACTTAATCAATCCCACAAATATTAAAATTCAAGTAAAATATCAAGAAAAATATCAAGCAGTAATTATAGTATAAATGTAGATATAGCTCAATTGCTTATGTAGCTGTCAAGTGCTCGACAAAAACATCGAGCGCTTGGTGATATAACACATTTAACGTGCACATATTATATTTAATTATGTTATTAATTGTTTTTATGTTTAAAATTTTTAATTGTCTGTTAGTAGGGAGCAGTAAACTTTAATACTCTTTAACCTATTCATATCTCTTTTCCAACAAAAAAAAAAAAAACCGAAAAAAATATTTTTAAATTATTCACAAAGCAACGAAACAGCCGGGAAATGGTAAGCTATAGACAAAGCACCGAGGATCTAGCAATAATATCAAAACCCCACAACACACAAAAAAGAGAGCAAAAGAAGAACAGAGCTGAACCCAGAAACCCTAGACGCCACACAACTGTAAGAGCAATTGGCGCAGTCGCGATCTTCAAAAAGGTTTGTTTTCTTCGTTACCTGTTATCACCATAACCCCGACCCCCTCTCAATTTTTCTCATTAAGTAGTCGCTCGATTGTGCTAAATTTGAGGACTTTTAAAAAAAAAAAAAAATTAATCAGTTCTCTTCAATTTGGATTTGATTGCTGAGGCAAATTTCCCAGCTCTTTTTCTAAAACGTATTGATTAGGTGAAGAAAAAAAAAATTAGGCATATAGGTTCAGTCTTGCTAATTAGATGGATCTTCTTACTTATTAATAACATCTACTATAGATCTATCGATTACTTGAAAAAAAAAAAAAAAAAAAACGAATCTAATCTGTTTTTTGCTTGGTAATAATATCAAGTCTTAAGATGGTGGTTTCTACTAAAAGTTCACCAAAATTTTGAAAAACAAGTCAGACTTTATTATTGCCAAGTTTACGGTGGTAAGATTCTAGGTTCATGATGAGTTTGGTAAGTTTGGGCCCAATGATGACTGTCCACTTAAGAGCTGGAAAAAAAAAGAAAAAAAGAGCTGGATTAACAGTCATAGATTGATAAAAAAAAAAAAAAAAAAACAGGTCTTGTTAGAAAAATCTTATTTTCATGTTTTTAGTTTCTAAGTGGTTAACTTGTCAACCATCAAACCAAAACGATTTAAAGCTTTAGCCTTTTTACAAACCTTAAATCCTAAACCCTCTTTTTGCGCCTTTGAATTTGAACCATAATTCTTTTCTAAACAAGTCCACCAAAATAAAGGGGAAATATTGAATTGTTGGGCAACATTTGGCCAATTATATCTTGTGTCCTTTTGTCCAAAGCATCATGTCCCAAGTCCCAACATGTTTGAATTTATAGATATCTGGGAAAGTTGTAATGTAGATAATTCAGAATGTGAGTGAATATATATGGGAACATTGACTTAAAGTGCTTCTATAATCTATGGTCTTCTTTTGTATTTTTTAAATTAACTCTATAAATTGTTGGCATTTTCTTACTAAAAGCTTTCTTTTTATTTTTATATTTATTAGACCACTGGTTTTAACTAACTTTCAATTGGGTTGCTGGTGAATGGTATCTGTAGGTAATATTGTTGTTTTTGTTCATTTAAACAGTAACTAGCAATGTCAGATGGTCATGAATCAGATAAGAACATTGAGATATGGAAAATCAAGAAATTAATCAAAGCATTGGAATCTGCAAGAGGCAATGGCACCAGTATGATCTCTCTTATAATGCCTCCACGTGATCAAATTTCTCGGGTCACTAAGATGCTGGGTGATGAATTTGGAACTGCTTCAAACATCAAAAGTAGGGTCAACCGTCAGTCGGTGTTGGGTGCCATTACTTCTGCTCAACAGAGGCTGAAGCTGTATAATAAGGTTCCTCCCAATGGGCTGGTTTTGTATACAGGAACAATTGTTACTGAAGATGGCAAGGAAAAGAAGGTGACTATTGACTTTGAACCTTTCAAGCCTATAAATGCTTCTCTGTATCTATGTGATAACAAGTTTCACACAGAAGCTCTTAATGAACTTTTAGAGTCTGATGATAAGTTTGGTTTTATTGTCATGGATGGAAATGGTACCCTCTTTGGGACATTAAGTGGAAACACACGAGAGGTGCTACACAAATTCACTGTTGACTTACCAAAGAAGCACGGAAGAGGAGGGCAGTCAGCTCTGCGTTTTGCCCGTCTTCGGATGGAAAAGCGACACAACTATGTGAGAAAGACTGCAGAGCTTGCCACACAGTTCTACATCAACCCTGCCACCAGTCAGCCTAATGTTTCTGGACTCATACTTGCTGGTTCAGCTGACTTCAAGACTGAGCTGAGTCAGTCAGATATGTTTGATCCTCGTTTACAAGCGAAGATATTGAATGTGGTTGATGTCTCTTATGGGGGTGAAAATGGGTTCAATCAAGCGATCGAGCTGTCTGCAGAAATTCTATCTAACGTGAAGTTCATTCAGGAGAAACGCTTGATTGGTAAGTACTTTGAAGAAATCAGCCAAGATACTGGAAAATATATCTTTGGTGTAGATGACACCCTGAAGGCTCTGGAAATGGGTGCTGTAGAAATCCTGATTGTGTGGGAAAATCTGGATATTACTAGGTATGTGCTGAAAAACAGTGCAACTGGTGAGATTGTCATAAAACATTTGAACAAAGAGCAAGAAGGCAACCAGAGCAATTTTCGGGATCCAGATACTGCTGCAGAGTTGGAAGTTCAGGATAAGATGCCATTGCTGGAGTGGTTTGCCAATGAGTACAAGCGCTTTGGTTGCTCACTTGAGTTTGTAACCAACAAATCCCAAGAGGGGTCCCAGTTTTGCAGAGGATTTGGTGGCATTGGAGGCATCCTTCGCTACCAGCTTGACATAAGATCATTCGATGAGCTATCCGATGATGGCGAAGTGTATGGGGATTCTGATTAAAACTGCTAGTGGTGGTTCAAGAGAATGGTGTGAGAGGCTTTAGCCAGTATGGTAATCTTTGTTGCTGCTGCTACTGGGGCTTCAAGTTTTGATTGCTTCAGGCTTTCAAAACTCTGCATTGGATATGTCATTGTTTCTGGTAACATACTCTCTCACTTCCATTCACCTTTACCTTTATCATCGTTTGAAGCAATTGGGACTTTTTGTTATGCATGGTTACACTTCTTCACAGATTTTACCATGGAAAACTCTGATTGGTTTGCTTGAGGAAATTGGGTAGTTCTCATGGGTTTCTTCCATGACCCAGGTTGTACTTTTAATGGTTGCTTGAAGCTGGCTGTTATTTCATGTACTTCTCTCAACCAAAAATACCTGTATATGGTATTGAAACTTGTCTGCTGTTTTTTTATTCTCTTTTTGCATAATTATTTTGTCCATTGTTGTGGTTTTCTGTGATGATTTCATAACCCAAACCAGGAAATCTAGCTAACTTGAATCCAAATTGACGAGTCAAACCTGGATCTGATATACCCTTTTTTTTTTTTTTACCAAAAATATACCCACCGTGAGATGGCCATGGCTGATGGCCCCAATTCATGAAACCATAGGTGGATACAAAGGATGTGTAATCTGCCTCAGCCTCACTAAGTAATACCTTGCAGGGCACTCAACACTGCAGACTGCGTATCGGGTTCAAAATCAATTGAACCATAATGCTTGAATCAACTCGAGCCTTGGATGATCCAAAGCACCAGAGCACTTAAAAAGTTCCCTAACTTTGTCATTTTATCCTTACTAAATTCAAATTTTCAATTATACAATTAATTTTTTGGGGGGAAAATATGGCCATAGGTTATATTGACCTTTAACCATGGCTGAACATCCAGGTGATGGGGCTTTGATGAGGTGCTGGATGGGTGATGTCAAGTCAACGCCAACGTTGGCCTTGCTGCTGGCCCTATAATCAACCATGACAAAGGTTATAGTTGTGCCTGGTTAGCTATGGCCTATGGTTTTTTTTTTTTTTTGCCAAATGGTTAGCTATGGTTGGAGTAAGGAAAATGGGTGCAAAATTATATTTTTACTGTTTGTTTATTTATTTTTCTTTTCAAAAAGAAAAACTTTATAATTTGAAATAATTAAAATAACGGCAAAATGGATGTTGTGAAATTGGATGGGTGTGTTTGAGAAACGAATTGGGTGCAAAGAGAATTATCCTTCGCCAATTTCGTTAGAACTTAAAATGCATCTCTTATGTTTCTTTTCTGAGAACTTGCCCACCCCAATCACGAAAAATTATCCCCTTTCAACTTTTTTTTTTTTTTTTTGGAAATTCCTAGTTTATCCTTGAACTCATTTAAAAAATTAAAATTGATAAAAAATAAAAAATAAAGAACTCAGGCCAACCCCCGTCCCCTCCCTTCCTGACCGCTAACAACATCCTCCCATTCAAGAGTGAGCAGTCTCTTTCTTCAGTCTATTCAAGAATCACCCAGCAAAAAATTGGATATATCGGAAAAAATGAAGACATATTTTGTGATCTAATGAATAGATGAATATAGTGGTAAACACTTCAAATCATTAACATTTAATTAAATGGTTAAAACAATTTTCGATTTGTCAAATTTTTTTGTAATAATGATATTTTGTAAGTAATGTTAATATTAAAAAAAGTAAATACAAGTGATTCACTTTAAAAATTTTTTTATAAATATATGTGATTCAATTTAGTAAATTTATGGAATCAATTAAAAGAAAAATTGGAGTATTTTTTAAAAAAATTAAGAATTTTTTTTTTTTAATGTGAGTTTTCAAAATCAATTTTTAAAATTTGAAAACTTGTTTGATATGAAATTTGAAAACAAAATTTTAAAAATGATCGCTGCTAAGGAAGAATGAAGTGTAAAAAACAAAAAAGGAGAAAAATGATGTTTTATCGTTTTAAAAAGATGTCTGTTTTTGAATTTTTTTTTTCTAAAAACTGTTTTTGAAAATCATCTACCAACATGTTTTTCTGTTTTTTAATTTTTTTTTTTTAATAGGATACCAAACAGGCCCTTAATAATTTCTAGGTAATTGTGTGTGATACTCTAAAAATTTTAGAATCTTTTTTTGAGTTATTTGATTTATTGGCGATTTCTAGAATTATTGTGAATTTTGGTGAATTATTAGAGGTCGATAGGAATTATTTTGACTTTATGAATTTTAATTTGAGGAGATAGATCGAATTTTCAAAAAAATTATGGAGACCAAATAATTCTTGAAACATAGCACTCTTCGATAAAAGTCCTTAGCAAAATTTGAAACATTTTTCAGAGTTCTAAGCAATTTTAACGAAATTTCTAAGTTGGGAGAATATTAGAAATTAGGGAATTATGAAAAATATTGATGTGGACAAACATTGGTGATGTGGCACGACGTGATTGACCTGAAGTTCGTGCCTCGACCCTTTGCGTGTTGAATTAGCCTTTGATTGTGGTTTTGAACAATCTAACCGTCCTGGTGATCAGATGTGAGCCATCTAATGGATTCCACTGTAGTCATCGCTTTTTTCCTTCAAACGGGGGCTATTTAATCGAACTTTGGAGCTATCTACCTGTCCATTTTCACCCAAGAGCTTATAAATAACCCAAGACATCCCCAATTTCAGCACTTTTCTCATTTGAGTTCTCCCTTCTCCCTCTCTAACTTTCTAGAGGGAGTCCCTTTAATTTTTGGTTAGTCTAATCAATTGCCTATTAAGTTTTGGCAATTAATTTTCTAATAAGAAATAGTGACTTCCTAAGGGGAGACTGTTAGTTTTGGAACTTGACCCTCAAAATTTTGGATAGGTAGTCTTAGTGGATGTATTTTTGAGACAAGAGTTTTGCTCTGGCTCGACACATAAGTTAGAGTTATTTTTTTCTAATAATTTAATTTTAACTTTCACAAATTAAGTAAGAAAGGTGTGTAATGAGAAGTATGAGCGTGCATATAGACTATAGTGGTGTGTTTGGATGGAGGAAAAAAACTCGGAATTTAAACAAAACTCAGCATTTAAAAAATTACATGCTCTAATTTCTTTGTTTGGGTCAATAAATACAAAATTTTGTAAATTCTAGGTGGAAAAAAACTTGTGATTTGAAGGCTGTAAATTCCAACTTTAAATTCCACCTAAATTGGTGTCATTTTAAAAATTCCAATTTTTACAAAAGAAAAATAAGTCGTATCGACTATGTTGACACTACTATTACTGCCGCCAACGTCACCACCACTAACACCACCACCCCCGCTGCCGCCGCCGCCACCACCACCAACACCAACACCAAGACCGCCACCATCGCCACCACCGCCATCACCGTCGCCACCACCGCCATCACCGTCACCACCACCATCATCACCGTCACCGCCGCCACCACCATCTCCGCCATTTCCAACACCACCACTGCCACTGCCACCGCCACCGCCAACACCCCAATTTTAGCCACCACCATTTCTCCTACCGCTTGTGGGCCATTACCCCTACCAATATGGTCAACTCATCATAAACATCATTTTTATTGTTGCCACCATCACCATCACTCTTTTGAATTGATATATCAAAAATTAAAACTACTATAAATTCCGTATTTAAACTCCATTATATTTACATGTTATCCAAACAAGAGAATTTACATATTCTAGAATTTTAAATCACATCATTTTAAATTCCGTCATTTGTGAATTCCTTAGTAATTTCAAACTACTTCATCCAAACGCACCATAGTAGTATTTAAATTGAAAAGACCGAATTTATGATCAATATTTTTCTAATTTTTTTAGTCAATATTTAATATTATAATATAAAAATGTGAGATATCTAGCACTACTGTTTATCTAAATTTGCCAATCGACAAAACCCACGCTAAACCCTTCACCGGGTTTAAAATTTCAAGCACTGTTGCCATTCTTTCCCCTTGTACCAAAACACGATGACTACTCGATTCCTATTCTCAAGAACATCCCATAAAAATCTGAGTCACTTCCTTCAACCTCCTTTCCATGTCCATGATTCCCCACCCCTCTGTCAATTCCTCAGAAACCTCTGCTCCCTCGTTTCCCGGGATTTCAATTCCCGCAATCCCAAGAATCCTCGTCCCGGATATTCCAGGACTATCGTCTCTGCTTCAAACTACACTCCCCACGACGATGCAGCCTTCGGTCTCGATAACCGTGTTCCCGCCACCATCATTACCGGCTTCCTCGGTTCTGGAAAGGTTTCTTTCGTTTTGTTTTGTAAGATATATTTTTTGGGTGACGATTTTGCTCACTCAAATTTCGTTCGTTTGCACTCCTTCCCTTAATAAAGGAAGAAAAATAAGGAAGAGGAGTGTGTGAAAATCGCTACCCTATTTTTTTTATTCTGTGATAAAAAGGAACATGTAACTTTTTGATGGGAAATAATGGAGAAAGAGAAATGGGTTCTTTCATTTTAGCTCTCACATTGGATCAGCTTGTTTTTTTTGGTGTGGGTATTGGTTGGTTTTTGCTAAAAACAAAGAGATAAGCGTTCATGTAATGTGTGTGTTTTTTATTTTGATTTCAACGGATGTGTTGCCTATAATGCAGACTACACTACTGAATCATATTCTAACATCTCAACATGGCAAGCGGATTGCGGTCATAGAAAATGAGGTATTTTTTTTTTTACTCGATAGAAAATGAGATCATTGAATAATCGGTTTTACTATCCACTATTATGAATTTATGTTGCACCATTACTTGAGTCGATGAATGTGATTTTGTGGATGTTTGCTCTATAAGTTCTCATTTGATACATACTGGCTTCACCTGATACGCTTAAATTCATCATTTGCTAAAGAAGCATTCTAATTGGTTTTAGAAAGAATATTTTGGCTTACACAATAAGATAATTTGATTAAACTATATAAAGTTGAACTCACATCAAAATCTGTTGAGATTTATTATTATTACCCCATCTTACAGCTATATTATGACACAGAATGTGAATATGTAGTACTTTCACATGGGAAGCCGCATACCACAATATCTGTCATAATCTAGTCTGGACAGTAGATGTAAATTAAGTAATGAAGAGAAATTTCTGTCAAAACATTCCCTATTCAACAAGATTTAGTAGGCCATTGGCTTAGAGGTGTATTGAATTTCAAAGGAAGAATGTAGGGAGATTTTTTTTTTTTTTTTTTTTTTCCACTACCGAACAGTCTGTTTTATTGTTAGAACATAGAAAAATTGTTAACTCACATCCTAATAACTCAACCTTTTGAGAATAGTGATGAACCAACAAAATACTTTGTTCAAATCACTCTGCTTCATTTCCTTCTCATTTGATTCATCTACTCCATGTTTTGTGCCCCACACATGAGGGGAGTCGGGGCACCTGCGCTTGAGGGGGCATGTTAGAAGATTGAATAATTTTGGTCTACATCTTATAGGTTAAGGTTTTTTCTTTCTCTCTTTCTTTTATTTCTGAATTGGGATTTTATAGGTTAAGTTTTTAGAAGTGATAAACTAACAGCAATTCACATATATAATGGATATGTTTTTTGGTTTGTTCTTGCGTTTATGTTAATAATAGGATTACTGTGAATGCAGTTTGGTGAGGTGGATATTGATGGATCATTGGTTGCTAATCATTCATCTGCGAATGAAGACATTGTCATGATTAATAATGGCTGCCTATGCTGTACAGTTCGGGGAGATCTAGTTAAAATGCTCTTGGAGTTGGTTAAGAAAAAACGAGACAAGTTTGATCATATTGTTATAGAAACCACAGGTAGGTTATATTAAATTATTAATACCTCTTTTTATGATTTCTCATATTTTTCTCTGTAGTTGAGGTGGTGGTGTAAGTATTACTCAAATTCTAAATGATTTAAGAGTTTGAGTCCTATGTATGAAATCCATTGAACACAATTTAAAGAAATTCTATTCCAAATTAAGTTTTTTATTAAAAGGAAAATAAGGAAAAACAGAGAGAAAGGGGGGCAGAAATGGTGTTTTCATTTTAGGGTGCAAGAACTCAGAGCTTGACATGAAATTTTTTCTGCAGGCCTCGCTAAGCCGGGTCCTGTTATAGAAACATTTTGTATGGATGAACTAGTTTCACAAAATGTGAAACTGGATGGTGTTGTTACTTTGGTTGATTCCAAGCATGCAATGCAACATCTGAATGAAGTGAAACCAAGATTTGTGGTGAATGAGGCGGTAGAACAAGTAGCATATGCGGATCGTATTATATTGAACAAGGTGAGTTTTTATTCCTACCCTGAAATTCTATGCCTTTTCTTTTTCACCTTTTGTGTTCTTTTTTCTGCTGTCTAATTTTATCTATATTCCAGACAATCACTTCACAAATAGAAGGCTAATTTGTGCTTCGAAACTTATGAGATTCTATCAATTGTTTTGGCAGATAGATTTGGTGAGTGAGACTGATTTGGAGATACTGACCAAGAAAATCAAGGTATGTTGTTCCACTACACATGATTTATCTAGTTGGTTTGTTAGTTTGTATAAAGAATAGAAGAGAGTATAATAAAGAGGAAAGTATTTAGATGGTAGGGTGGACTGAAAAGTGAAAATAACTCCTAGCAAGGCCCATTCAAATTTGCATATTGGATGGAGCAGGGTGGGGCATTGGTGGGGAAGTGTGTGGTAAATCTTCATCGGGAAACTGATGTCTAGTGATGTCTTGCACACATTTGAGTGTCATGCCCATGTGTGTCAAGCTGAAAAAGGGTTGAGGTGTTAATAAAGATGCCAGTAAGCTCATTATCTTGATACCTCTTGATGTGGGATGCAATAACTTAAACTTCATAGTTTGATTTCTGTCACAAAAGACAATATACTAATAATATTGTTCAATAAATGGCACCAATTCCGAGTAATTTCTTTAGATGTCTTTAAATCCACATCAGAATGAAGCAAACTAGCAAATTATGCTTCAGTAAGGATATCATGTTTAGGTTTTATCAGGGTGCAAAAAGAAAAACTAAACTTAAACACATTAAATAGGTGTTTGGATGCGATTTCTTTTCAAGTCAGATTCAGTTGTCATGAACTCGATGGACTCAATGCATGAGATGAACCTCATTCCACCCTAGATGAGATGCGAACAAAACCCCTCTTCTTGGTTCATCTTATCTTAAAATCATAAGGGCTAAGTAATCGGGCTGCAACTGCAGCAAGATTAAAGGGGACCTGAAACATAAGGACTGCCAAAATAATAGTATTGCTTTCAGTGGTTTAAAGAGAGGTCTTGGTCTTGGTTTGACTAATGTTTTGTGGTCTCATTTCTCAAAGATGGTTACTGGTTGCTCATATTTCTACTTTCTACCAATTTCACACTCTCTTAATTAATAATTAACAGCTGTCACCTTACATACCTGTGTGAATAGTATATAACATTGTCCAACTAGTTTAAATTTTGGGCTTGGACTTAATCATTGTTAAACTCATGGAATCATGGATATCAATGGGTCCATTATCCAGTACACACTAAACCAAACTAAGAAAGAGAAATGGAGGAAGGAAGAGAAAGAAGAGACATGAAGAAAGTTAAAAGAGAAACTCAGGTTTTGTTCAACAATCAAGTCTACCAAAAATGGAACACAATGGCCTTATTTACAGAGGCAAAAAACTACTTGATAAACATAATAATTAATTTAAGATAAACCCTGAAGTTGCATAGATAAATACCTAGATAAACATAAATGAAAATGCAAAAAAATCATAACAAAAATAGACATGAAAGTGATAAATGTCCAGGTGATGGATGAAGTCCAATTTCTATCCAAAGGTCATAAAAACCTTGACTAAAACTGTAGATGGGTGAGCAAGTCAGCCTATGTGCAACAGTGCAAGGTGATTAATCTTTAGTAGCTGAAAGGGCTCACATCTTGTCACTTTCTGAAAAAACTTGTCCTATGGTATGGGAACTTGCAAGCTGCAATTAGTAAATTCTTAGTGAATAACATGTAATTGGAAAGTATTGCTGAATAGTGCATGGACAAAGTACATGCATTATTCTTGGGAACTTGTACATTTTATTCATAATTTGAAATGTGGGACTATTCTATTAGTGCATATAGTTGGATACGCTAAATTTCATGAATCACTTAACATGGACAAAGTATTGCTGAACTTTAAACTAGATCGGCAATGTTTCATTTCTATTTGTATTATGCTTTTGTTGCATATTTGACTTCTTGAGATTCCCCATTAAAAGAAAAGAAAGGTCTAATTTTACAAATTTTGTTTGGTGCATTGTTGTTGCTAGCATATCAATGGGATGGCACAAATCAAGCTAGCTAAATTTGGATCTGTGGACCTGGACTTTGTTCTGGGTGTGGGAGGATATGATCTAGAAAGGTCATTGTCTAATCTTTTTCTTGGCATCTTAAGTTTGTTCATACATTCTTTTCTTAACAATTTTCATACTCTTGTTCCTTTTTTGCTATGTTTTCTTTTCTTGAGTTTTGTTAGAACAGAGAGCTTTGCTTATTCATACGGTGCATACTATTTCTTTCTTTTCTTTTTTAGTTCCTTTTTATTGATGGCTAAGGAATGAAGTTCCTATCACCACACACACACACACACACACAGTGTATGCTCATCCTTGTAACATGTTAAATACCTTGATCTGCAGGATCGATAGTGAAGTTCAAGTAGATAGTTCGTGTGCTGCATCTCATCACCATGAAGCTGGACACGGTGCCTATTTCTTTCTTTCTTCCTTGTTTGTTTTTTCCTCCTAATGTTCTGTATCCTGGTTTCCCTTTCCCCCCTTGTTTGGGTTAGCAATACAAGTTATGATTTCAAAAAAGGGACAAACAAATTTTCTGAGGCAAACTAAATAGTCTGTCTTCAATTTAAACTTAGTAATGAATTTGGGCAGGTAAATTTTTGAATTTGATGCAATCTTTCCATCTCATGTCACAAAGCTTTTATTTACATCTTGAAATCTTCTTTGTATGTTGCAATGGTTTGGCAACCAGGAATTGGTTGTATGCCAATACCTTTGTTGTGTTTTTTTTTTTTTTTTTTTTTTCAGAAAGAAAGAAATGTTTGTTAACCTAAACTTGAGTTTAGTAGAAATAGTCGACAAGGAGTCCACTTCTATTATACAGCCCAATACAACCAAGAGAAAATCAAAACTAGCCTCAAAACAAAATAAGAATAATATCAGCCTCACACATAACCAATTGGTTCTTCTCAATTTCCATCTCTTTTGTTTCTTTGCAAAATAATAATATCAGTCCCACACTTAACCAAGTGTTGCTTCAATACTCTTCTTTTTCTACTACCTCCCAGCCCCCATACGTTCCTGCTAACAATCTTCATTGATTACATATTTGTTTCCCTTACTTTTTCATAGTTCCTTTTTCTCATAATTCACCTCAAAGGTCAAATTTTTTATAGTTCCTCTTCCTTTTATTGCCCTTACAACTTCTACTCATATCTTTGGACTCCTCCTTTTCCATTTATTACCCTTTGTGGTTTTGTTAAAGATGTTTTAATTTTTTATTTTCTTATCTGCATGATGTTTTCAATTGTGAAGAAATTCTCTCTAGTTAATGTCCTAAGGTTCCGCTCAATGTAGTTTCATTTATGTAGGTGAAGCTTCTATTTCTAATAGGATCTAGATGATTTTCTTTTTCTTATAAGAAATAGAATGATCTTATGAATATACGTTAGAAGCTGAGTGACCAAAAATCATTAGAGGCTACATGGGGTTTTCTTCAAAATGCCCACTTAAAATTGTTTGTTTTTTATTCCTAGTGACTTTTCTCTGATTACTCCATTATATTTTATCCTATTATTTGGTCCTTGTGAATTTAATATTCTCCTATTTCTTATTTGAATGATCTACTTAGGCTTTTCTCTACAGTGACTTGAAGCTTCCTCTCTTCTGTTCCATTTAATTCTCACTTGGTTTGGATATTACAGAAGACCACAATCATCATCATGACCATGTACATGATTCTACTGTCTCAAGTGTCAGTATAGTTTCTGAGGGTACCCTTGATCTTGATGAGGTAGATAAATTTGATTTTTGTTAGAAGCTTCTATTTGATTTGTATTGTTGGTTTTGTTACTTTTGAATGTGTCTGTATGTGTGCAACTCACTTTAGAAACATAAGCTCATCTTGGAAGCCAATACAAATTTTAGTCATCAAATATTTGCCACTATTTTTTGACAAATAGCTTGTATTTCAGAGCTCTCTCTCTCTCTCTCTCTCTCTCTCTCTCTCCCTCTCTCTGTGTCCAGATAAGGTAATTTCAGTTTGTTAGTATGCAAGGTTCAAGGTGATGCACTTCAAGATATGTTCTCTTTTCACTTCCAACGATGGCTAATTATAGAAGAAAAGTCAATACTTATTTTAGGCATAGGAGCAAGTTTAGAAGGAATTTAATGGCATACTGTCTTAGAGATAATTGGAATAAGAATGAATCAGAATGGGAAAAAATCGGAATGGGGGATTCCCATTAAAGTGTTTACTAACAGTCTAGAAACGAAATGGGAATGAAGGTGATTCGTGTTGAAATATTTACAGACTTTCGGTAATCAAAATCATTTATAGTCTGGTTTCCAAAACCAATATGATTACTAAAATGCCCATGTGCAAAATAATTTATATTCTTTCAACTACTTATCAATAAAATAGTTCAAATGTCAAAAATTATGTTACTAATAATAAGGTTATCACAATATTTTAAAAAAATGTTTTCTTTATATTTGATTATTATTCTTACAATATTTTTAAAAAGCAAAAAGAAGTATTTTGCTAATAGTGGGAGTAGGTTTGAGTATGAGTAGGTTTTTGGTATTATCACAGATTAGCTTAGGTAATTTGCTTATTATATGGATGAAGGCGGATCTCTTTTCCACTTATCCTTTATAATTTGTACGATGTTTTATGTTTAATAAATTTGTTTCTCATAAAAAATTGTTAAAAAAAATTGCTTATTATATGATCGTACTTAATGGACTCATTCACATGACCAAGTCCCCCTTTAGGAATCCTGATTTTATGTAGGGCCTAAGTGGGCTCCACATGTTTTTTTAATTCTAAAGGTAAGCACTGGAATGGGCAGGAATGAGAATGATTCCCATTCCAGGTAAGCAGCCATGCCAGAAGTGTTTCATTATTTATTAAAATTAGGATTTAGAGGTTAATTTTCTATTTAGTTTTATTTTAATAGATTAGGGTTAGTTATTATGTTATTTCCCTATCAATATCTGCAAAATTCCTACTTGCAAAGCTTCAGCCGTGTTCTTGAACAATCCTCTCGTTGGTATATCTTTGGTCTCTTCTTGTACCTCTTTCACCTTTTTAGGCTTCTCTCTTTGTCGAAAAACAACCTTAGGTACCTTGTTCGTGAAGTGTTTGGTTGTAAGTGATTTAAGCTGGACTACCCTATATAATTGTTTGCTACCATGTAGGTCAAACCGTCTGTTTGGATAGTAATTTCATATTCAAGAGTAAAAGATTTGGTACAGAGGCAGTTGGGGTTGTAGATTTACATCTTGAGATGGAGATGCAAATCATAGTTACACAGTAGTTCATGACCAAAATCAGGACCAATCAATATGAATTGAATGGATAAGTTGGGAATACATTTATTTTTTTGGCTTATGTATGGAATGATCATAATTCTAGGGTGAGAGGGTGTTGAAAGTTCTCAACTGCCACTTCCCTTGCTAGGAGATGCTTTGTTTAAGAAATTAAAGAAATATTTGAAAAAAAGAAAAGAAAGGGAACTCCAATTCTGTGTTCAACTGTTTCTTGACTTGCCAATAGCCATTAGCATTGCTATTCTTCTGACCTATTAAAATATCTTTTCACCTTTGTGTAATCAAATGGATGGGCAGGTGGATGATTGGTTTGAAAGACTGATTGAAGAAAAAGGAGAGGACTTGTACAGGATGAAGGGTGTCTTATGTGTAAATGGTTCTGATCAACGTTATGTTTTCCAGGTTCTCATTTCTTCGTTTGTTTCTTTTTCATTATTTGATGAAACATTTAGGATTAATTTAACTTTTATTTATGGCCTTCTTCCATTATGTTGTTTTTCTTCAGGGTGTGCACTCCACATTGGATGGCTGCCCGAGCGGTACATGGGGACCTGATGAGAAGAGGATTAACAAGCTTGTGTTCATAGGAAGGAATTTGGATGAAGCTACTCTTAGAAAAGGTTTTAAAGGTTGTCTAGTATGATCAAAAGTTGGCACATTAATTGTCCCATGTTCTGATTGTGGTAAGGAAACATAGTATCACCACTGAGAACTTACAGAGTTTTGGTCAAACGATTTACAATCTTGTTCAGACTTGTGAATCATATTTGTTGATTTACACGTTAACTGCCAATTGTAGCCATTTTTATGTAGCATATAAACAAATAGCAAACTTTTACAGTTAACTACTATTCATTGTTTATTTTTGTGCTATTGTTTCTCTAGTGGGCTGCCTGCATTGTTGCATTATATAGTTACATTATTCTTATTTTCCACAAGGTGACATGTTTTTCCTGTGTATAAAACTCATAAGAAGATGAATAAAGGAGAGGAGTGGACAAGCAAGTTTGATTTCATCCACTGGGCTTGGGGTACTTAAAGTTCTTTTTAAGCAGATGCTGGTGGTTGGCCAACTCATTGAATTGGTCTAGACTGTCTAGTCCCAACCTCATTCATTCAAAACGTGTCACCTTCAAAAAACAAAAAAAGATGTACATGTTAAATATCAATATCATCATGCATTTTTTTTTTTTTTTATAGGGGAGGAAGAGAGAGGGTTCGAACCTCGGTGTGCAGGGTGGAGGTATTATCCTCGGCCAACTAGGCCAATCCCATTTCACAATATCATCGTGTATTCTGGTTTTCATAATTTGTGCCAAGTATGAAATAAATGGCTTATAATTAAAGGGTATATCAAGTGTATATCGACAAATATCAATATCATCGTAATTTAAGTGCAATTTTTATAATTTTTTGCAACATTAATGTTAAACTGTTCCTTTCATTTTGTTTGCTATGTGAAGCACTTCTAAGTGAGCTGTTTAAGGGGTCCATCCATGTGGATTGCTTGGTCTGAGGCTTAGGTACTAAAAGTTATGAACAAGTCTTAACTTTTGTGTCCTTTCCTTTTCACATAATCTAATTCTGTGGTGTTCTTTGCCTTTTGCCCACTTGTGGCCTCCTACACTTTAACATAACATTGTAATCCTCCCCCTCCTTTTTTCTTTTTCATTTTTGTTTATTTTCTCCTTCAATATTTACTTTGTTTATACTTTATACTCCCAACAAAAATTCAGTTACAAAAAGTATAAGAAATTAAGAAGTTAACAAAGAGGATGTGATTTTTCTCTTATGATTATGATATAACTTGCATTTAAGCATTTAGTGCAATCCCCCAAGTAGAAATGACAATCTGATCAATTACCATGTTATCTTAAGAAGAGTGGGTGAACATGGTGGTTGGTGATTTTTTCATTTAATTTTTTTCTTTTCTTTGGCTTTGTCAATGGCGATTATATCTAAGAGATGCCATAAAAAAGCCAACCCATTTCTTTTCAAAGAATGTACCTAATTTGGAAAGCATGTCATAAGTCCAAAAGCCAAAAACCAAACCTTATCTATGCGAGGTGATTACTACCTACCCGCCAAAAGTGAATAAAAGGGCTTATAAATATTGCATTCATAGCTCATCATGAAACTAAATTATTTTTGGTAAATCATCAAAACAAATATTACATTCATAGAATTTCACCAAGTGATTGAGTTATGTGTCCAACTCAAATATTACAATGTAGGCATAAG
This sequence comes from Dryas octopetala, assembly GCF_963921425.1. Taxonomy (NCBI): domain Eukaryota; kingdom Viridiplantae; phylum Streptophyta; class Magnoliopsida; order Rosales; family Rosaceae; genus Dryas; species Dryas octopetala. The sequence continues at coordinate 4,840,910 of NC_141374.1, read as the reverse complement.
CATACCATATACTAGATAAGTCTTAAACAAAAAACGCGTGATAAATTATGTAAATGGTCAAATAATAAAATAAAAATAATTCTATACAATATTATCAAAGGCTCAAAGCTAATATTTTTCTTTATATTATTATCATTCCACACATACCCATTGACAACTCACCTACAAATTAATGTACCAAACAAAAAAAAACTTACCTACAAATTAGAAGTGAACAATATTGTTTACTTTAAACTTAAGGTAGTATTAATATTTCTTCTAAGAAAAAAGTAGTATTAATATTAATATTATAATGTGAGAGGTGATATTTTAAATTTTGCAAATATTAAACCAATTTCACATTTTAGAAAGACTTTTCTTTCTCTTTTCTTTTTTTCCTATCGAGACGATAGCAACACATGGTAGAATTTTTATTTTTATTTTTCTTAAAAAAACCTCGTTTATCAGAAGTAAGAGAAGTTGTGGGGTTGCATTCTCTTTGTAGATAACAGAGCAACGGGTGTTGTTCCTCCGAGGAATCCAATTCTTCAAGATTCAGCAAAATCGTCTTGGAAAGTTGGGTTTCTCTTATATTTGCTTTACAGATTCTCTACAAGTAAGCTTATTTTTTTTATTTTTTGTTATCTCTCTTATCAATCGTCAAGCTCAGCCACTTTCACATTATTGCCAATGGTGATTAGTGAAATGAGTTTTGGTTGCTGATGGGTTTTTGTGGCCAAGAGACTGCTTTCAAATGGGTATAGCTTAGACCTTCGATATCTATGCAGCAGTGGTCTTTTTATTGCGGTTGTGGCTGGGTCAAGCACTTTTCTTAGGAAATGGGGTTCTTTCTTTGATGGGTTTTAGTGTATGTAGGTTGCTCTCAAGTGGGTAAAGTTCAGATTTTTGGCATTCCTTGGAAAATGGTTCTTGTTTCCGATATGCTGTTTTTCTTGTAGCTCTTGGTTGATTTCTTTTGTGAGTTTGAGGAATTCAGCTCTGCAGTTGTTTCTTGCTGCAGAAAATTTGAGGCTTTTTTCAATTGTTTGGGATTGGAAGTAGTATCCTTCAGATTTTGATGCTGAGAATTGACAGAGAAAATTCTGTTTTGTTGAATCGAGCAGCGTGTTTTAGTTTGAGTTGGCATATCTGTGATCTATTACTGCCTTGAATCTAGGAAGGGTGTCTGATTCTTAGGTTCAAACATCTTTTTTCCTTCAAATTTTGCTTCATGGAAATTCTTGGTTATGGATTGTTGATCTTGAGAATTGAAAGGAAGAGGAAAGCTCGCAAGGCGGAATCCAAGTAGTGCTTTTTCCGTGGAAGGGATAGTGGATATGGATTTGTGGGTTGTTGCAGCAGCTGCCGGAGCTGGATATTTGACCAAGTATTGGCAAAATATTTCAAGGCAGAGGGATAAGGATGGCTTGTTACAGTTGTCTTTCGGCGATGCAAATCTTGAGAAATCTGAGTCCCCAAACCATCTCTTTCACAGACACGCACAGAGAAAGAAAGTGGATGATGATGTTTCCACAGATAGAAAAAAGGTTTCAGGTGACAGACTTGCAGATATTAACCTGTTGGAAACTGCTTCTGGGATAGGAGTGGCTTCTACTAGTGGGTATGATGGTGAAAATTTGGGAAGCTTGGTGAATTACCAAGACTGCAGTGTACTTCCTCTATCAAATATATCACCAGTATACTCAGCAAACAGAAATGAAAATGGGGATGGAAGTAGGCTATGTAATGATATTGATGACAAAACTGGTGCCCTGTTGCCTAAATCTTTGAATGGAGAAAGGGGTTCTTTTCATCTTCCTCTGAGGAACAGAAGCCCTTTCAGAACTGAACGGTCATATGGGCATGTTGTTAAGCCGCTAAGTTCTTTAGAAAGTTGCCTTATGGTTCAATTATATAAGGAGCATGCTGAAATGGAAGAGTATGTGCTTACCCTTCCATCACCATCCGCTCCAAGTATGAGGCCATTATTTGTGACCGATGGAAGCCGAATAATCAGCAGAGCAAATGGTGATCATGTCAGTGCTCAGATTGGAATTGAGGAAAATAAGCTGCATAAGGAAGCCTTTTTAGAAACAAATGAAAATGTTTGTGGGGTTCCTCCACTACCAAGACTTGGTTATTTGGATCTCCCCAAGAGGATGAAAACTAAGACAGGAAAGGGGCGGAATGGAAGAGTGAGTGGTTCCAGTAAAATGGTCAATGGAAAACACTTCCATTCTGAAGGTGATACTCTTCTTATATTTTTGGGATAACTTTTTTGTGGTTTAATTCTCAATATTGTACAGATTTTTCTGGACTAGAAATTCCACTTCCTAAGAGGAACATGTATGTTTGTTTTAGAGGCTATTCAAGTACAGCTCTTTTCTTAAAACTTTCTGCGTCCTGTCCTTGCACTATGTTATACTTATGCTCTATTAATTTGCACTATGTTATACTCATCACAATCTAGACCTTGTATCAAATACTTTAATTTTTACTTTTTTGTTACTTGAATGGTATTTCTCTCACTGTTTCATAGTTCATGCTCTAATACTTTACCTTCATCAGGTTCACCAGATGGAACAGTTGTGCTTTGTCTTGGGATTTCTATTGGCATAATCTCTTCTTTTATAGCAAATAAAAAAGAAGTTGACAAGTTGAAAGTTTTATTGAAGCAGACCGAGAACTTGGTTCAAGATCTAGAAGAGGAACTTGAAATGAAAGATTCAGTAACAGTGAAGGAGCTAGCTAATGAGAATTATGAATCACAGGATACTTGTGACAATTCCTTTTTTGACAGGGCACCAAATTCATTTTCTACTGAACAGAATATGGACAAATATGACGGTAGAGATTCATATGACCAGAAGGCAGATGAGAGTTCAGAGTCCATGAGTAAAATAGAGGCAGAGCTTGAAGCTGAACTTGAGAGGTTGGGGCTAAACATGAATACTTCCACTTTGGATGGAAGATTTTCTGAGGTGAGTCTATGTTTATCTTTGTATTCTTATGTTTAAGAAGCTCAACAGCTTTATATTTTAGTTTTACATTGAATCTGTGTTCATTAAGTCCCCTATTACTCAAATGACTTTCTGTACTGAATCTTCATGGTTGGAATCATTCAATTAATTTACTTCCAACTAAGTGAAGAAAACAAATGTTTATTGTTTTTGCTCACAAGGCTTCAAAATGTTCATTTTGTTTTGCTTACTACTATTTTCATGTCTTGGACCTTTCCAATCTATAAAATGTACTAAATGCTAAGATAATTGATTGCACGTTTCATTGTTGGCTCATTTAGGTAGTTATAATATGCAAATAAGTTTTTCTCTCTTTTCTTTTCTGTTCCATATCATGCCTTTTAGAACACGAATTTTAATGCCATAGGACCCGCATGTGGTGATCTCATCAAATTTTGGTTAAGTGCCAACAGAGTTAAACTTTGTGCAGCTTGACCCAGACTTAATGGCAGATTTTGCTCAAGGCGAGTTGAGAGCTGACATGGTCAGTGGGCAAGCCGTTGCCCAACCTGAGTCGAATGAAGATGCAAGCAACACCTCTACGGCTCATCACTGTGGAAACTATGCAGTTTCCCCTAGAGCGCTTAGCTTGCGTCTGCATGAAGTTATCCAATCAAGACTAGAAGAACGTATCCAGGAGCTTGAGGGAGCACTACAAAACAGCCAAAGGGAAGTACAAATTGTGGAATTAGAGCAGAAGAGTTCTTGGAGAGATTTCTCAAACAGTGATATACATTCCACAATCCAAGAAATTACAAATTCCGAAGAAATATGCAAACCCATGGCAGAGCCTTTGGTCATGAATTTATCAGGGGAAGCTTTAGATGCATACAACGAGGCTTACGAAGAGTTGATGAAGATCAGTGAGTCGGAAGAGGAGGATTCACCTTGTCAAGTTTTTGAAACATTCAGGGCCCAAATACCCAGTCAAAATGACAATGTAAATGGTCACACAGGAGATTTTGCTTTCAGTGAAGAGAAAACGTTGGATGAGCAGATTTGCAGGGTTCAGGGTTCAAATAACACCTCTGTCAATGGGGAGGAGAATAGTGATTCTGATGCTGAGATGGAGAAACAATTGATAAAGCAGATTGTGGAGAAGACCAAGAAAGGTTCTCCTGTAGTACTGAATGCACAAAGGTGGTTGTTTTCAATGGATGAGAATGAGAGTTGAATGTTACAGAATTAAGTTTTGCAGTGTATAGATTAATACAAAATATAGAAGAGATTAGGTATTCATTCTATAGCTTAAACTAATCTGCCATTCGTTCTAACATTGTTGTTTATAAGCTTTTAAAAGCTCTTTCTATCAATCAGAATAAACATCTTTGAATAATTGTTAATCTTATGTGAGTCATTTTTTTTCCGTACAAAGTCTTTTTCATCATTCTCATTATCTCTTCTTTCTTTTACTTTCTTTAATTCCTCTTGAAAACAAAAAGGTTATCAAAAGGATCGCAAGGTTCTGAATTCATAAATGTATATCAGTTATTAATATTTAGAGAGATATAAAGAGATTGAATCACAGTTGTTTCCACAATTCAGGTTCTTCGTTGAGAAAGCACACTCAAAGGTGCATGAAGTTCACAGAGCCAAATGCAACACAAATGAAATAAAATAGTTTGTAACAAAAAACAAACTACTTAATGGTAACACTGTGGAGAAGCAAACTAATCTGCTCATTCTGCATCTCCACCACCATCAAAACCACCTCAACCAACATCAAAACTGCCAAAGCTATCAGCAGCAGCACCAACACTACCAAACAGTATCATCATCAGCACCACCAACACTACCAAACAGTATCATCATCAGCACCTCCAACACTACCAACATCATCAGCACCACCATCACCTCCACTGCTATCACTTTCAAAAGTGTTTCCACTGTCAGAGCTGTCACCTCCACTGCCTTCATAATTCCCAGTAGAACCACCACCATATCCAACACGACCATAACAGCACATAGGACAAGCATAATAATCACTACATGCGAAGTTACTGCAAGGCCTATCAGTAGCATAATTCACTTTTACTCGACGGCCAAAAAGCTCCTAGAGGATTTTCAGACAAAAATTTCACAAGTTAAAAAAAAGTTTTACGAGGTTACAATTGAAAAACAAAATATGTAACCACATAGAAGAAACAGATTTTGTTTCATCTGCGTATTCAAAACTCAAATTGTTTTTTTGTCTCCTGTTTGCATCAAAAACTAACATTCAAGACATTACTCCGAAACTCTACATGTAAAATTGCTATTGCAATTATACATTAAGTTGAAATGTACATGTACATATAAGTAACAAATTAAAGTATTCCCAAGTCTATAACTTCCAAATTCATTTCACTTTAGGCGAGCAAAATATAATAACTAACAGCAATTACCTTCCCATCCAAGGCCTGGATGGCACTGGATGCCTCCTCGCTAGAAGCGCAAGTAACGATCCCAATGATTCTTGCTACAACATTTATCAGGTCAAAATCAGCATTAATTTATTATTGCATACAAATTCAAATTCTCCTAAAAATAAAACTTGGATTGAAATTTTAAAGTGGGAATTATCTCAAATCCACACTCAACCAAGTCTTTCAACAAGCCCATCAAAAAGAAGAAAACCAAAAAACAAATTCAACAGAAAGTATATGTTTGAAAATTAAAGCTAAGTATATACTGTCCTGAACTTGACCATATTTTGCAAAAGCTTCCCTCAGACCCTGCTCATCTGTCTGATAAGAAATACCTGCATTACAGAAACTGTGAACCATCTTAACAGAAAATAGCGCCGAGCAGGGGATGGAAAAAAATCATATTTGAAAATCTCAAGGTATTCTGAAAGCACCACCTTCAATAAAGAGTTTTGGACTTGGCTTTGATGACATGCATCTTATAGCTTGATGGATGGATAGTTTGAAAGGAAATAATTCAGGACTGATCTGCTTGTTTGCAGTCTGCCTAAGTATACTCCCAACTTTGCTTAATAAAGTCATTGCTTGCAATAACCTAAGAGAAAGTGCAGAAAAACAAGTTCGAATAACTAGTTTTATAGTTTCTTAACCCTACCTCGCCTTGATGAACAAGGAAAATACCAAACCCCTAATAAGGCAGTATATGAGAATGGGCAACTGTTAGTAACACCGCACCAAAAAATTTCTTTATATCCGCTTATAAAAAGCTCTCTTTTAATGCAAACAAATTTTAATTTATATATCTTCCTTCCTTTCGTTTTCAAAATTCTTCTCTCATCTTTTTTTCCTCTCAACTTTTTTCTTAAACAATAAAGTTATGAAAAGGATCCTAAGATCATAAATAAATATGAGAGAAGAGACTTGTGTAACAATATGAACTTGATAGGAATTTTAGAGAGTTGCTTTCTTTCTTTCTTTTTTGGTAGAGAGAGAGAGAGAGTTGCTTTCTCTTTTCTTTCTTTTTTGGTAGAGAGAGAGAGTTGCTTTCTTCATTCCATCAGTTATAGACCAAAATTTGTAGTAGAGCCAAAGTTTAACTTTTTAGGAGAATAAGCCAAAGTCCCCTCATCTATGTTGCTCATATCCTGTACATGGATTCCAACATTTCTTTAACATGGCATTCGATTCAAGTTCTTTTGTGTGCCGGTGCGTGTAAGAGAGAGAGAGAGAGAGAGAGAGAGCTTGAATCACAATTATTTTCACAATTCAGGTCCTTTGATGAGAAAGCACACTAAATGGTGCATGAAATTCACAGAGCCAAATCCAACACAAATGAAATAAAATGCATTCTACTTAATTGTACCACTGCGGAAAAGCAAACAAAATTGCTCCTGAAATCTAATATTAGCATGCCCTTTTGAGAAAGTCGCCTGTGCCATCATCATCCCTGTCGTTTCTTCCAATGGATCATGCACCACCACCACCATAACCTCCGCCGCCTCCAGTGTAACCGCCGCCACCACCACCATAACCACCGCCACCACCACCATAACCTCCGCCGCCTCCAGTGTAACCCCCATCTCCACCTCCGGTGTAACCGCCATCACCACCATATCCACCAGCACCATAACCACCACCTCCGAAGTTACTGCGAGGCCTATCAGTAGCATAATTCACCTTTACTTGACGGCCATGAAGCTCCTAGAGGATTTTTGAGGCAAAAATTTCAAGAGTTACATAAAGGTTTATGAGGTAACAATTGAAAACTAAAAGATTCAAATACTAATGTAAATACAAAGAACAAACAGATCTTGCATCATCTGCATTATCCATTTCAAAACTCAAATTGCATTTAATCTCTTGTTTGCAACTAAAACTAACATTCAAGACATTACTCCCAAACTCTACATGTAAAATTACTCTTGCAATTATTTATACATGAAATTGAAACTATGTAATTACCTGCCCATCCAAGGCCTGGATGGCACTGGATGCCTCCTCGCTAGTAGCGTAAGTAACGAACCCAAATCCTCTAGACCTTCCACTATCACGGTCAATGATGATTCTTGCTACAACATTTATCAGGAAAAAAAATAGCATCAATTCATTGCATAAATCCAAATTTTCCTAACAAATAGAACTTGGATTGAAATTTAAAGTGGGTATTATCACAAATGAAAAATGGGGAGACAGCGAGACTACACAACAGCAAAAAGGGGAAAAGAGAAGAAAAGAAACCCACATCCACAGTCAACCAAGTCAAGTCTTTCAACAAGCCCATTAAAAAGCACAAAACAAAAAACAAATTCAAGAGAAAGTTTTGTCTATGTTTGAAAATTAAGGTAATTACATACCGTCTTGAACGTCACCATATTTTGCAAAAGCTTCCCTCAGACTCTGCTCATCAGTCTGATAGGAAATACCCCCAATGAAAAGTTTCGAACTTGGCATGGATGACATGCATCTTATAGCTTGATGGATGGACAGTTTGAAAGGAGATGATACAGGTCTGATCTGCTGCTGCTTGTTTGCAGTCTGCCGAAGTATGTTCCCAACTTTGCTTAAGAAAGCCATTGCTTGCAATAACCTAAAACAAAGCGCAGCAAAACAAGTTTCAATAAGTAGTGTTTTTTAGTTCCCCTAAACCCTAAACCCTAACCCTGAATACCAAATCCCCCAGAACCCTAATGAGGCGGGTTTCAATCCGAGGACTCTATTAGTGATTTTTTATTCTTTTTTCTTTTTTTATCACTTGTTTATTACTCTTTATCCGCTTATAAAAGCTCTCTATTAATTTTTTTTTTTTTTTTTGTGAGGAAAAGTTGAACTTAGGTGTGGATAATTTTAGGGCTCTTCCAACTTGACTATCCATTAAAACTGCCACTAGCTATAAGCCTATAATTCAAATAGTTTTTAATTTTCGTGCTTGAATATTAAGGGTTCGACGACATTACAACGTAACCAGAGATCCTCCAAGCCCATTTTCAAAGTTGCAGTTCAAAATTTAAATTATGTTGGTACTGCTTCAGTGCTTTGCCCTGTACATAAATAAATCAACTAGGATAATATAATGGCCAATGCTATTCAGACCACCCTAAATTGCTAAGTTGACCACCCTATTTCAAATTTCCAACTTTACCTTTAAAACAAAAAAAATTCAATTTTGTTCGTTGGGTCATTCGACAGTTATCTACCGAAATATTTATGGTTATTCGACAGTTATCTGCTGAACATTGGTGGATTATTCGGTGGATAACTACCGAATGGAAATGAAAAAGGCATTCGACAGTTATCTGCCGAAATATTTGCATTTATTCGACACTTATCTGCCGAACATTGGTGGATATTTCGGTAGATGACCACCGAATAGATCTGGGTGATTTTATCATGTTTTTGCAATAAAGGGTAAAATAGGAAAAAAGTTGAAAAAAATTTATTAGGGTGGTCAACTCAGCATAAAAGGGTGGTTTGCATAGCCTCCATCTAATATAATTTCAGGCATATCCTCAAAAACACAGATCCTTCACTTATGGCCCAACAACTCACTCATTTAACCTGCAACTAAATTAATAGGCCCATCCTAATAAATAGAACCCAATGAAACTACATAACCCCAGCCCAATTAACCACTAAAGAAAAAGCCCATCCAACTATGGAAAAAAAATGACCTTTCATTTGCAAAGAAAAAAAAACCTATCATTATATTTTCACCTCCTGTCTTATTTTTTTACTCACTTTATTTTTACACCTATTATTAAATTTGATAAAAATATTAAGAGTTAGTTTGGTATTACTGTGAGGAAAAATAGCTGTGACGTAAAGTCAGCTGTAAAGTAAAGCAATTTAGTGTTTGGTAAACAATGTTTTCAAAAGTGTTGTAAGTGCAAAAAACAGTATCAAAGTGTTTGGTAAATGTTAATGTAAAAGCGTTGTTACTATGTATAATTATTAAAATGAACATGATGCTGAAAGTGCTTTTCACTTATTTGTTTGGTAAAAATAAATTTTTTTTTTTTACTTATTTTTGAAATTTTTGGCTACAAATTTGTATTAGTATTAATTTTTATAAGAACAAAATTATTAAATAAGTATCCCTATTATTTTTTTAGATATATTATAATTTTAATCGTACAAATAAAATATCATAAATAATGATCACAATATAAAATATAACTAACAATAGACATATTTTTTAATTTAAAATAAATAAATAAAAATTATAGACGTTTAAATAGGGATAAGAGATGTGATTTTGAAAAATCAATGAGGGTATTATAAGTAAAATAAAATATTAATTGTTGTTGTGATTCACTATAGTTTTCAAAAGCATGTAGAAACTTGTTTTATGTTTTTACTGTGAGAAGTTGAGAATTGTGGGGAAAAACAATTTTTAATTTTTTTACTAAACACCTTAACTGATGTAGGTGATTGAGAATTGTCATCCATAACAGCTTTTTAGTGCTCCACCGCAATCTCAAACGGGGCCTAAAACACTCTTCACACCCCTCATTATTCCTATAATACTCTTTGATATACTAACTGAAACACACACTCAATAAACACTCTTCACACCACCCTTAATTAACTATTATCCCACAAACTTTTTTTTTTCTTAATTTATTTCTTTCAAAATTGCTCCAATTATATATGACATCATTGAAAACAATTTATTGATAAAATAGAATTATACTTCCATGTATTTGTCAAGAATTATATATACACACATACGCACATATATCAAACATTCGATAAATCAAGTAATGTCTTGATTATTTTATTGACTTTTTTTGTTTTGTCAAATGACTATTTTATGGACTAAATCTCTCAACTTGCTTGGTTTTCTTGATAAATCCAACTACCATTGAAACACTTACAGATTGGGTAATAATTAATCCAACTACAGAATAATAAGAAGTTACATGAATGGTGGACATAGCAATTATAAATGGAAGTATTGCTATGATAACAAATTATATTATTCATGTATAAGAAGTTGCGGATTATTATATTTAGCAGAAGTTGCAGATTATTACATAGCAATTACTCGTCAATAATATAATCACATGGAGGCCGTGTTTATTTATGCAAAACCTAAGTCCCAGACTATTTGATTTTATAAGTTTTGGTACATGTCCAGGCTCACATATCTAAGCAACCACTAAATAAGATCAAGTTTGATCCATTCCTCACCCATATTGGATTGAAAATGAGGTCCTACTAAAAAAAAAAAGCATCTCACAAAAAGAATTGTTTTGCTAATTACTTTTTCACAAGATGAATTCTCTCCAACGTCAATTTGATTGTCCATCACTAAAAAATAGTATAAGGAATAATGAATATGAGAAAATAAGAAAAAAAAAATATTTTAGAGTTTATGAAGTTTAAGCCATTGTAAGGAGGTGGGTGAGTAGGGAGGGGTGGGGAAATAAGATTTATTTCTTTTTTTTTAAGTCAAGTTCTTAGAGGTCATTTTACAAAAGGATAAATTTGTCATTATCTTTTTTATTAAAATATGGGTGAGGAAATAAGACGATATAACCACTCATTGAGAAAACCCCTTAAAGGGATTTAGACAAATCGACTTCTATGTTACCAAACAACTCCATTAAAATCCACCTTAGTCAATTCAATCACTATTCCAAACTAATATTTGTTCTAATATTCTTCAACAAAATCATAAATGAATTCACCCTTACGTTGAATAGCATGCACATAAGCAAATCCCTTGAATCCAATTTGTATTGCAACTATTATCAGAAATGGTATAACAATATAGCTAATGCCACATCTCCTAATGAAAGTAATAATGATAACAATAGAGAAGGAAACAATTGTGACAATTCAAAATGACAAGCTACAACGAATGTTAGAGGCATCAATAAGATGTTTGTTAGATCGTCCCCAATTCTAAAAGATCATTATGAGGGGGTTAGATCTTTTGTAATCATAGTTTGCTAATTAATTATATACACTCTTTATTAACAATTATTACTTACTTGATTTATACCTTTCATTATATTGGACTTGATGAGAATCGAGCTCTAGATGACACAACATCTCAACAAAATATATATAGAATCTAATCCTACAATAAACTCTCAAGGCACAAAAAATGAAGTTGTTTCTATGTCTTCAATCAATTTAGATGAGGTATGATATTTAATATACATTATAAAGACCTTGTTAATTTGATTACCTAAGCTTAGTTCTTTTTAGATTTATAACTAATTTTAAATTGCTTGTTTAGAGTATAAACAACCTTTGCAAAAATCATGAGGCGTTGGCAGATTATGATAAAGAAAAAGAAAATTATATTGGTGATTCTGATTATCCTATTTTTCATTCTCTTTTTATCCTTAAGTTTGTAGCTATTAATATTTGAATAAATGTTTTATATGGTTAGTTATTTTTTCTCATGCTACCATTATTAAGTGATGCTAATCTCCGAAAAATATGCAGTGGACTGTAAAGGTGAGTCACTCAAAAACTCATGACAATTTTCTTTTTGCATGTTCTTTTAGCTTTGATATTGAGAACTTGGATAATTAATTTCTTTTAATATACCAAATGTGTCAGAATATGTATGTGATAATTATATATGTCTAGCTGATCAATGATTTCAGTAGAACATTCCATATATATCAAGGGGATACGGATTGTGATAGAAAATCTATATATGTGTTGAATCTATAGCTTGGTGACATTAGTGTCATGCTATGGGTAAATATTTTCCAATCATTCTTTAACTTTTTATATTAGTGGTCCCAAATTTGGTAAATAATACATACAATGAAGTGAATAGAAGTATAAAGAATATGCCTATAAAGAGGATTAAGAAAGAGGCTTTAGGGAAAAATAAATAAAACACTTTAATTTTGTTCCTATAACTTATAAAAAGAGTGCTCCTACTCATGCTCATTGCAATGCTCCTCGTGCTCACTGCAATGTCCCTTATTCTTATCGCAATGCTCATACCCTTAGAGAACAGGTGGCTAGTCAGGATCAACATTTCGAATTTGTATTAAAGTGCACTACTTCAACTAGAATGACATATTGCAATAGACATTGTGTTTTTGGGCTTTTTGCTTCAAAAAGCGAAATCATGAAAGGAATCAAAGCCAACACAGTATTGTTTTTGTTTGTGTTGATACCCAAATTCTCAAAAGCCCAACGCAAAAATTGAGATTAAACGTCTTGTTTCAACAAATCTCATCTCGGCCTGCAAGCGATATGCTAAGCCCACGCTTATGCCAAGCAAATCCTCGGCTGAAAGGAGATATGCCAAGTCTTAGACAAGCTTACGTCATCACACCTAAGACACACAAGGACAAATATGAAAACCTTAAGACCAAGTATTCCAAAAGCACATCCCAGACCAAATTAGTCTTGGATAAGCAAATTTGGGCATTCCGGGCCAAATTTGCTTGGACAAAAAAAATTGGGCATCCTGGGCTAAATGAGCATCCCGAGCCAAGTTGGTATTGGACAAACAAGTTTGCACATCCTAGGCTAAGCGGGCATCCCGGGTTAAATTGGCTATGGACAAGCAAAATGTGCATCCCAACTAGATTGGCCTTGGACAAGCTAACTTGTGCTAGATCAAGTGTGTCTTACGTGTTCAAGCCTTAATCTTGTAAAACATCATGTTTCTCTCCTTTCTAAGGTCGTGCACCCTATGACCATTTGGGAGTCATGCCAACCATATTCTTCCAAGCTCATACTCTTCATGCCCAAGCACTATCCCTTGGTCATTATTTATTTGTAGTCACACGCATATGTCATCCAAGTGCAAACCTTAGACATGCCCAAGCATGGCTACCATGAGACCAAGTCACCTACATGTTTATGCCAAATCATATAGCCAACACAAGTGAACCAAAGTCACAAAGGTCAGTGGCGCTTACAAGTGGGCTGTGGTGTGGAAGGTCACGGAGGTTCGCAAAGCGCGCTAAGTACTCAAATGGTGGTGGTCTTAGGGCAACTTGTGGGCCAGAGACCGAGTCCCATTATTTGATTTCCTCAAGTGGGTTAGTAATAGATATTTTTCTCAATATTTCTTATTGGTTTGGTAGGAACCTTATGTCCAAACCGATGACACACCCTACCTTCTACGCCTAAGATCTCATATGTCCTAAGCCAGTCAAACAACGACAAACTCGTATGCCAAATGATTTTACTTCTTCAGTTTAAGACAAAAAGCAAACCCAAGCCCGATACATGACCTTTGCTAGATTTCGATGAACTTGAGAAGACAAATCCATCCATCCAAAACATGTGAGGACAAAGGCAGCATGGAGAATTAAATGCTCTCGCTGCACCTTTATTTCACCTTCCTAGCTTAGTAGAATCCCTTTTCGGACAAGACCCGAGGCCTTTGATCTTTACTTGTCCAAGAGGCTATATAAATCGAAGCTACCATGACCAAACGCATCAAGAAAAAAGCCTAAGAATAATTGGGCACGACACTTATTCTCTTGCCAATCTCCCATTGCTCTCTCTCAACACTACAAGCATCTCATTCCAACATAGACATCTTCCAAGCCATTTTGACCATAAACATCACCTTTTAGAACACCACCCATCCACCCAAAACCTCAGCCATAGCCTTTATCTAACCATAAACCTCTCCAAGCCAGATCATCAAGAAATGTCAAGCATGCTTATATTGCTACACTTCAAGCTTACTTTTCAAGCCCAATTCTTTTGGAAAAATGTTATTTTCCCCAAGCTCACTTGCCAAGCCTCGAGAAACACTTAAAGCCCCGGAAACACAACAGATTTTTCCCTAGATACTTTACACTCTTCAGAAAACTTTAGGCCTAGTCTCGCTAACTCAAAGGGGTGCTCGGACCAACCTCCAAGCTCAACAAAGGCAAACCTAAACTAGTCTCACCTAAAGCACCCCAACAGTTTGATTATGAATTGGACCTTCTTAATGGTGTCTATATATCTACCACTAAAGCAGAACTAGTATTCGAGCTAAATAGTTTTGGGGGAAGTATTATCCTCATGTTAGTCCCCTTATTCAATTTTCTACTTTGCCTTTTCTTACATTGTTGTAGTTTTTGGTTAGTGTAAAACCTCAACTTCAATGTAGTCCATTATTTATATGCACTCGTTAAAATGAAATTATGATACCAATTATGGCTTTCAAAAAGGAAGGAGAGAAAAAAAATTATCTTATATTTATGTGGAGTGTGTATGTGGTGATAAATTCTTTGTATAATTATGATATTTTTTATTATTTCTTTTACAATTATAAATAAGTAAGGTTTGAGATACACATGGACTGTTCCCTTTTACCTTTGAAAACTACTAAACACTTAATAGAAAGAAGTAGTTATTGGAGAAGAAACAACTTCTTTGGAGAAAGGCTTAGAAAAACAGTAGTAAGATGTGTAATATAGTTTGTCATTGTTGTTGTTATTAACATCTGAGTGCTTAATAATTGTTGCATCTCATGCAATATAGGTTGATCATCTGATTCAGTTGTTTTCTCCAAGACCCGTTCCCCCTGTTTTCCTACACTTTGTACACTTACCATACTGCATTCCTCATGCTAGTCAAACATTTGACATTGCTGGTTTGAAACCAACACTGCCTCCTATGTCTCGTTTGTTGGAGCTTTTCCAACCCTATATAGAAATTATTGAGGGGGTAGATTTGATTTGATAAGATTACTTAAAGTTCATTTTGATTAGGTGGGTTCATTTCATAGCTAAGTTATTGTTTTATACTTTAGTGTACTAAACAAATAAGGTTTGTACTTTTATAGGATTTTTTCCAATCCCTAGATGACATTTCATACTAGTATTTATAAAAATGGCTCTGGCAAACATGCAAAGGGGACCACTTCCAATGGTTTGATCAATTTGCAAATTGTGAAGGAAAAAAGAAGCTTGATATGATAGAAAAGACTAATCAGTACGCTGATGATATAATATTGAGTGGGTTGACACTTCAGTTGGGACTTGGCAGCACTAAAATGTAATTTGCATTGTTAAGGACTAATGACAGAGATGAGTTATTCAAATCTCCTATATGAATGCAGCATTATATTCTATGAATGTGAATGACTTTTTACTTTTAAGAGACTGACAACGGGAATTTGATTGGGGACAAACTTTCATCAAAAATGTTCTTTTAGGATAGGCCCATATATAGTCTTCATATCCTTACAAAAAAAAAAAAAGGTCTTCATATCCTTATCAACTCAGTCTAATCCAACCACTTTTTTTTGTATTTTCAAGGTCCAACCCAACATGTTGCATTTCATGAGGTGATAAATGATTTACCGGCCAAAGAAAAAGAAGGTTGATAAATGATTTCGATAAAAACAAAAAAAGGCAAATCGATAAATGATTTCTCAAAAATAAAAACTGTGCTTGTATAATTAGGGCTCGACAACATTACAAAGTAACCAAAGGTCCTCTTTGACAGTGAACACCTTATCCTTTGACTCCAAACCCATATCTCCAATGCATGGACCAACTCTCAGGCGTTGACAATTCACAGAATTTCAATGTGTGAACAACTAATCCTTTAAATTTTTCAAATGCATATCCAATCCTTTAATTGCACCAGTAGTCCACTTATTATTCGCGTAGTTTCATATTGGTCCAAGAATTTTTTAAGTGTCATATTCGTCCACGAACTAACTGATGTGTGATATGTTGGTCTAATCTGTCAAAATACCCCAAACAAACATCAATTTTTGTAACATGATCCGCAAGTGGAGGGAAAAATCGATCAGTTCATGTTCTAATATGATCCCCCCACCCAAACAGTGGCCTTCCTCCTCCTCCCTCTCCTCTCTTTCCTCTCTTTGTATTTCATCATTTCATTGGTTTGTTTTCAAGATTGTTTGGATTATGGTAAATGGGTTTTTCTGGGTTTTTTTATTCTGAGTGGGAAATCAATGCTTTTGAAATAAGTTTCAAAAGAGTGAGAGGAAAAAGAAGAGAAAGAAAGAGATGGGCAGTAGAAAGGGAGAGGAAGGGTAAGGAGTGGAGATTAGGGCTGCCCATTGGTTTGGTATTCACCGAACCGACCGACTACCAATTGAAATTTTTTGGTTTGGTAAATCGATTTTAACAAGCTGAAAATTGAAAATCCGAAACCAAAAAATTACCGAAAAAGTTGATTTGGTTTTGGTAAAAATCGAAAAAAGTTGGTAAACCGACCGATTACCGAAAATCGAAAATTATGACCGAAAGTAACCGAATCGATTATTACCGAAAAAACCAAAATATATACCGAAAAATCCGAAACAATTACCGAAATTTAGTTATATATATTTATATGTAATATTATTACATTAATAATTTAATATGGTTAGTATATGGTTATATATATTTATATGTATTATTATTACATTAATATGCTTAGTATATAGTTTATATAGTTTAAAGTTTATAGTTTATATAGTATATAGTTTATAATACCATATAGTTTATATAAATATATAGTTTATAACTTTACTAACTTTATATAGTATATAATTAATAACTCTGTATAATATATAGTACAAAGTATAAACTACTTATATAATAATGTTTTAATATATAATTTTAGTTATACTTATACCCTATATAATAAAATTACTAATTAGTATATAGTTTTAGACTTTTAGTTATAACTTATAGTTTTAGACACTTTATCTTATATATTATATATTCTCTATAGTCTATACACTTTATCTTATATCCTAAACTTAAAACTTAAAAGTTAAATACACTAAACTCTATTAATATCCTATAAACTATAATTAAAAGTTAAAAGTTAAAACCCAATTAAGCATACAATTTTAATTTCTAAACACTAAACTCTATACACTAAGTCTATTATTATTTATTAATTACTCTATAATGTTATATATACCTAACATTGTTTATGTATATAATATAGTTATATATAAAGTTATAAAGTTATAAACTAATTAGTACTTAGTAGTTACTATAGTTTGATAGTAAATAGTTTATAATACTATAGGACTATAGTTTATATAATTAATAGTATATAATATAGTATATAGTTTATAATACTATAAGACTATAATTTATATATTTAATAGTATATAGTTTATATAATTTATAGTATATAGTTTTGTCACGCCCCAATCCTGATTAAAATCTAATATCTAGGAGTGAAGCGTGACTTACGTCCTAATCGCAGATTAATAAAAATTTTCTACAATTAAGACGTGAGAAGAAAATAAAAATAATATAATATAAAATAATTGAAGAGACTAAGTAAAGTGAAAATGAAAGATAGACTTTATTTAGCAAAATACTATTCCAAGAGTACCATACTAGATGTTCATCTTCTTATATATTACAATGTATTGTTAAACAAACAAAACATAGTACTCCAGCAAATTCTCTAAATTTCCCTTTGGTATTCCACATCATTGGTCATATTTTCGTCACCTGCATGATTTATTAGGGTGTGAGCTTTTAAGGCTCAGTAGGGTATATTGATCCCTCATGGCCAGTTATCACATTTAATCAATGTCTCAGTAAAAGAAAATAAATACAGATAATGATTTCAATTATATGCAATGAGAATGTGTGTACTCACTACTTAACCATTCTCGTTGACACATACCCAAGACAAACAGGCCTACACGTCCCATACCGTGCATCCTTCCACTGTGGCCCCGAATGTCCCAAGTATAAGCCAACACCCGTCCGTCCCTTAAGCCCAAATATTTTGAATATAATTAATTCCACTTTTTCTTCAATAATTCTTCCACAAATCATGAGATCACCAGGTACATCTCCCTTTCTCCATGGTATCTCTAATAAATCACGAGACCACCAAGTTCATCTCCCTCTCTTCTTGGTGTCTCAATTAATCATTTTCTTAACCTTGTTCATAGTCACACTTTCATTATGCACTTATGATTATGCATGTAAAGATAAACATTAATGCATGTATAGAGAAATTATATAGTACATGCATAAAAATTTAACCTTACGCAATTTGAGTGTATCACAGACTTAGGAATTTCACAGTGCACACACAAGATTAATAATAAAAGCTTATTCACAAATATAATGCACTTAATACATTTAATGAAGAAATAACATCACAAATAATAAAGATAAATTATCACAAAAAAATAAATTACACAATATGACACAAGGATTAATTGTAATATAGTCCAATCATTGGGGAATTAGAGACCCTACCTTAATCTCTTGAGCTCGAGTTCCTTCTTGGTCCGTTTCTATGTGTTTGGGTCTAAAAAGTTTTTAAAAAAATAGTTTAGATATAACTTAATTAGATTTAAATTTATTTCACTCTCTTTTTAAGGAGAGTGTAACTTACACTCTAACTTAGAGGTGTCGGATTGACGTGAAACTTATACCATTGGACTCGTATCGAAAAATAGAGTTAGGAGGGTGTAAAATTGGGCGAAAACGGTCGCCGGAAACAGCCGCACGCGCCACCACGCGCCGGCGGTGCGAGTGGGGTGGCTGGCCGGTCACTGTTCATCATCTTCTTTAAACAGTCCCTGTTTTCCAGATTTTTCAGTTTTTTTATCTCATTTTTTACTTGACTTTTGACCTATCAAACCTTCACCAAATTGAGCAAACTTATACTTGTTTTAAAGCTCTGCATCACCTCTTTACAACCATATAAAGAACATGAAAAACGGACGGTTAAAACTCAAGTTATAAGGCTCGAAAAGAGGCCATACGAACATGCGAATTTTCTGGAAAAATTTCCAGATTTTTCATATTTCTTTGTTTTTTATTTTCCTTCAATTCCAAATCACAAAACATGTTTCTAAGGCTATAATAAGGCTATCTACAACCTAATTTTTAGTTTTACATTATAATAGAAAGGTGTGTAAATAAAATTATAAAACAACAAGTTTTAGAAAAAAAAATTTGTTAAGGACACCCATGTTTCCATGGGTTCCTTAAACTCACCTTTCTTTATTCCCTCCTTGAGTTCTATAGAGGCTAAAAGCTGTGAGTTCCTACATTAAAGAAAAACCATAGATGACAAAAAGAGGTTAGTTTATGGAAAGTTTAAAGAAAAAACTTCTAAGATAAAATTTCAGTTTCTAACCTTACTAGAGTTTCCAACCTCTCCTTCTCTAGCTCTTTCTAGTTCACTCACACACACACTCTCTCTCTCTCTCTCTCTCTCTCTCTCTCTCTCTCTCTCTCTCTCTCTCTCTCTCTCTCTCTCTCTCTCTCTCTCTCTTTCTCTTTCTCTTCCTCTCTCTTTTCTTTTTCTCTCGGTTTCTTCTTTGTCTCCTCTGTTCAGTTTTCTTTTTGCTGCTCAAGACTATTCTTAAGCATACCTTATAATCTAATTGTCATGCATTTTCAGTTAAGAAGGGATGTATCTAATGATTATTTAGATAAGGACTTATCCCTAAAAGAATCACCACCCTTGATCAAAGCTTAGGTGTTCTAGTTTTGAGAAAGCTAATGGCGTTGGTGATTATCTTCAAATCCATTTAGATTCTTTTTTTTTTTTTTTTGGTTGGGCTTTTCATCTCTTGTAAAACAATTGGGCTAAAGCCCAAACTTAAAAATTTAACCAAATTTTAAAGCCCATAAATATTATTATTATTATTTATTATTATTATTATATATATATATATATATTTTTTAGGACATTACAAGTTTATAATACTATAAGACTGCAGTTTATATATTTGATAGTATATACTACATAGTTTATAATACTATAATTTATATATGTAACATATATAACATATAACATATAACATATAGTATTATAGTCTTATATTAGGGTTTAGTATTATGGTATTATAGTCTTATACTATAGTTTATATTAGGGTTTAGGATATTTTTAATTATTTATCTATATAGAAATGTATTACATAAATTAAAACAACTAAAAAACCCCAAACAAAATCCCATCGAAACCCCAAACAAAACCCCAATCGAAACCCCAATCACCCAAACCCCAATCTTTTTTTTTCTTTCCTTTCTTTTTTTTTGGCGCCCACCCACCCCTATCCCCCCCTCCCCGTGACTCTCTCTTCCTCACTTTCTCAGTTTTTTTTTTCATTTTTTTTCTTATTCTCTCTCTTCCCTTTCCTTGCGCTGATCACCTTCTCCGACGAGAACTCTCTCGTCCAGCGATCGATGGCGACGAGACCAGTCCCAAAAGCTTCCTCTCTCCCTCCTCTTTTTTCGCATGAGCGTTGATTGCCCAAAATCTAGCCGAAAACCCATAACCCGAACCCATAATCCGGCACTGTTGCCAGCGTTGACTTCCTTTCCAGGCGGCGTCGAGGCTTCCCACCACCCAAGTCTTCTTCCTCTCGACGTCCTGAGCACGATGGTGTGCTCGGATTCTCCATCCGATCAACCACGGCGGCGGATCGAAGCCAGAGATGTTGGAGGCTCCCTCTCTCTTTCTCTCTCTCTCTCTCTGCCTCTCTCAGACTCTCACACTTCCATCTCTCATGTCTCTAACTCTCGATCTACCTCACAGTCCTCACCCAACTCAGTCGCTGATCTGGAATTGCATGTCAATCTTATTTTGATTAATGGTTTTTCTGTTAATCTTGTTTTGATTAATGGTTTTTCTGTTGTCTACTTGTGTAGATTTGGCACTGCAGGACTGATTGTATTTTGTGATTAATACCGAAAATACCGAAAAATGCCAAAAATTGAAGGATCCGAAAAATACCGAATACAAAAAAATCAATTCGAAAATCGACATCAAAATTGAATTACCGAAATTTTCGATAATCGAATCGGTAAGGCCATTTACCTATTCGATCCGACCGATGGGCAGCCGTAAGATAGGCGGTGGTTGGATGGGGAAGCGATGTTTTTTTTAACTCAAATCTTGCCTGAAATATTTGATTTGCCCCTCAACTGCACATGACAAAAATTAACTTCCCTTTAAGGTATTTTGACGAATTGAACCAACATGACACAATTAACTTCCCTTTAAGGTATTTTGACGAATTGAACCAACATGACACAAGTCAGCTAGTTCATAGCTGGATATGACTGTTAAAAAAATTCATGGACCACCATAGATTTAAGCGAATAATAAGTTTAGATAAATAAGCCGAAGTTCTATTCTGATTTTATCTTTTCTTTTTGCTACTTTATTTTGTTTGTATTAAATATCAAACCATTGATGACACCATCCAAAAGGACCAAAACCCAAGTCCTACAGAAAGAAAGAGAAAAAAAAAAAAAACAAATAAAACTATGACATTTTTTAACTTCCACCATTAATGCCTACGCTCCTCGTCTATGTTGCTCACGTCCTGTACATTGATTCCAACAGTTCTGTCGGTGTGTAGAGAGAGAGAGAGAGAGAGAGAGAGAGAGAGAGAGAGAGAGAGAGAGAGAGAGAGAGAGAGAGAGAGAGAGCTTGGATGACAATTATTTTCACAGTTTTCTTCGTTGAGAAAGCACACTAAACGGTGCATGAAGTTCACAGTGCCAAATCCAACACAAAATGAAATAAAATAGTTCAGGGAGACAGAGAAGGACGAGGGGGAAATAGAAGCTGTAACAAAAAAACAAACTACTTAATTGTAACACTGCGCAGAAGCAAACTAGATTGCTCCTTTAATCTGATAAAATATTATCAGGCCCTTTTCGCAAAGTCGCCAGTGTCATCATCATCTCTGTCGTTTCCTTCCGTTGGATCATCCAGGTTAAAGCCACCACCGCCAAAGCTGTTGTCACCACCGCCAACACCAAAGTTATCAGCTCCACCAACACCGCCAAGGTTATCAGCACTACCAACATTACCAAAGGTATCAGCACTGCCAGCAGCACCAAAATTGCTGCTATTGCCGAAACCTCCACTGCCACCACTGCTGTTGCCAACTCCACTTCCACCATATCCACCACCAGTGTTTCCACTTCCATAGCTGTCACCTCCACTGCCTCCATAATTCCCAGTAGAACCACCACCATATCCACCACCACCACCACCACTGTATCCACCACCACCATATCCACCACTGCCACCACCATATCCACCACCACCATAACCTCCACCGCCTCCAGAGTAACCACCATCACCACCATATCCACCACCACCTCCGAAGTTGGTGCGAGGCCTATCAGTAGCATAATTCACCCTTACTCGGCGGCCATGAAGCTCCTAGAAGAATTTTTACACAAAAAATTGAAGGGTTAAAAAAAGGTTCATGAGTTAAAAATTAAAAAATAGAAGATCCCAATACCAATGTAATTACATAGAACAAACAGATGTTGCAGCATCTGCATTTTTAAAACAGATATTGAGGTACATTTACATTCACAGTGACAATGAGTAGCACCCATAATGCATGACAACGATCATTAGATAAAAAGGCAAAGCCTTTGCATGGAAAAATAGATTTTGTTCTGCCAGGATTTTCAAATTAAATTATCCCCAAGTCTGAAACTTCAAATTTCATACCAGAAATCCCAGGACAATACATTTCAGTACTCAAGATTCATTTCCGGTAACCACTCTGAAGCATTAACTGATTTCATTCACAAAAGGCTACCAGAATATAATAACAGTAATTACCTGACCATCCAAGGCCTGGATTGCACTGGATGCATCATCGCTAGAAGTGTAAGTAACAAACCCAAATCCTCTAGATCTACCAGTCTCACGGTCCATGATGATTCTTGCTGCAACATTTATCAGGTAAATCAGCATTAATTTATTGAATTAATTCAAATATTCCTAACAAATAAAACTTGGATTGAAATTTAAAGTGAGAATTATCGCAAATGAAAAAAGGAAAGAAAGTACTGAGACTCCACAACAGCAGATCTTCAAAGTTGACTGAAAAAATTGGGAAAATAAGAAAAGAAATCCATACTCATCCAAGTCTTTCAGCTAACCCATTAAAAAGAACAAAATAAAAACATATTAAACAAAAGACTATGTTTGATTTAGAAATTCATTTGCTTTTTATGTGATCTACGTAGCATAATCACTTTACAACAGCAGGCACAGCAAAAAAGCTTACAATATTTTTAGTCTAATTTTGTCTAGAATTCAAAAATGCAATGCAATTAAGCTAATTACATACCCTCGATAACTTCACCATATTTTGCAAAAGCGTCCTTCAGACTCTGATCATCTGTCTGATACGAAATACCTGCATTACAAAAACTGAACCATCTTAACACAAAATTGCACCGCAGGGGAAGGGAAAAATTATATTTGAAACTCTCAAGGAATTCTGAAAGCACCTCCAATAAAGAGTTTTGAACTTTGCATGGATGACATGCATCTTATAGCTTGATGGATGGACAGTTTGAAAGGAGATAATTCAGATCTGATCTGCTTGTTTGCAGTCTGCCTAAGTATATTCCCAACTTTACTTAAGAAAGCCATTGCAATAACCTACAAGAAAGCACAAGAAAACAAGTTTCAATAAGTAAATCTATTTCACAATAAGTGTGAATGCAGCCCTTAAACCTACCTTGCCCTTGCCCAAATGAAGGAAAATCCAAAATCCCCCAAAACCCTAATAAGGCAGGATTCAATCCCAGGCCTCTAGTATACTACAGCAATCAATCTATACTTAATTGATTAAAATAAATTTTACAAGATGGCTGAACCCCTACACCTGCAATAACCATGTCAACAAAAATGTCATGATCGAAGTATCATGTCTAATGTGGAGAAACGCCCTTAAACTCTAAAATTGTGTTATAAGTACACACGGGTAGGTTAATACCGTACTAAAAACTATATGGACAAATCATGGCAACAAAAAGCGATTTATAAGATACCCAGACAATGATTATTAAAAATAATCTCCATGGCCTCTCATCTACTGCTACTCGAACAAAGTTACAAGACAAGCCAATAAACTTTGATGCGTATCATCATCAGTAAAAAATCATTTCAAAAGCATTCATTCCACTTTTTCACTTCAAAAAAGTTTGAAAAAATAATTTAAATACTAATTGGTTCTCAAGAAAGATATAGGGAAATGAGGGATTAATCAAGGAAAGGAAAACACTTTGGAGAATTTACATAACAAACAGAAAATCTTAAGTAACAAATGCCTTTTTCACTCATTGTTCGATAAATCAAGAGAATACGTTGTCAAAATTGCCCTCCACAAATACACTTGGGCTTAGCTGTGCTAAACCCAGAAATCAAATTTTCATTTTTCTATTCCTACACTTCCCACCAACCAAACAGAGGTCTATAAACAATAATCGCACACATATATACATGCATATACATATAGATAGAGAAATATACAAGAACTTAAAATCCCTTAAGAACAAATAAAGACAGCACATAATAGACCCAAGAAATCAGAGCAAAAACAATAGGAAACGAAGAAACAAAAGCATTGGAATCAATAATTATTACTATTATTATTATTATCATAAGTAATCGATGTGAGGCTTCGAATCGTACCTTGTCCGCTCCTCTCTCTCTCTCTCTCTCTGTCACTCTGTTTTAGGCACTGGACTAAAACCCTAGGTTTTGATTCGAATAGGGTTTATGTAGTGGAAATGGGACTCCGAGTCATCGTTATATCGAGTGCTCTAGAAAATCTGGTCCGTCCGATTTGGAATTAAATTACCAGCCGTTGGATGAGAGCCGTGACAGTGAGGGTTGGAGATTTTAGTGGTGCGTTACGGCCTGTACGTGGGACGTTTATATTGGGCTGTTTATAGTTTCTGTGACAGCCGGGGAAGTTTCCTTTAAACAACCTCGAAATATCTGGATATATGTGGAAAATTTATATTCCCTCCCTCTTCTTTTTTTTCGAATGGAGAACTTTTTTTTCTCTAATTTTCATTGTGAATATGAATCGATAACTCATATTTTTTCCTTTCTAATATAATTTGGGTTTATTTCAAGACCAAAACTTAAAATATTTTTATTAGTTAACTCATACGCAAAACATAAAGATAAGTCGGCCTATTTTTTAATAAGTCGAGCTATCAACATGGACACGGAGCACTTGATGTCTTTTCTTTTTCTAAACATTGTCGTTGTCCATCAGTGTAGTCGTTCATAGACAATCCAAAGATTATATATAAAAATGATACATATAGATATACCATTTGATATACCATTTATGTTTTTGTTGTATAAATGTGAAAATTTGATAAATCAACATTTAAACTCAAGCTTATAAAGTCGCGTCTACGCTATTAACTGACCATGAAAAACAGTAACAATGATTTTTCAGCAATTACAATGAGGGTATGTTAATGAATCTAGGGTCGATTGGCATTCGTTTATTGGTTAGGGTTTAGTTTTGAGGTTTTTGGCTCAACCATGACAAATCTACACTCTGTTAGGTAAGAGATCAAAACAAAAATGTAGCGCACCAATCAATCAGCCATATCAACCTTATAGTTTTAATGTCTCCACTAATAATGTGTTCTTTATTATTTCTAAAATTTTAAGGATGTTTTAATTAGAAACTCAAATCCTAGCCGGCCCAAAAAATAAGTTGCAGCCTAAATTGTTCACCGAGCGCTCGGCAATTCCATCAAGCGATGCTCGGCGCTTGCAGATTGATTAAAATTGATGCAAACCCCTGCATCTTCAAGCAAAATTATCCGTTTATAAGCAAAAATCCTATATCTGCAAGCAAAATCATGCATCTGCAAGCAAAAAAATCGATGCATCTACAACTACCAAGCGCTCTGTAGTGTATTTTTTTTCTCCGCATCTGCTTTCACGGACAGATTGGGTTTATATTTAATTCTTTATTTGATTGGGTTTCTATTTAAAAATCTTTCAAAAACTGGATTTCTACTTAATTTATTAAAATTTTAAATCAATATTTTTAACATAGCAAACATAGATGAGTTGAATTTAAATTACAAGTTTAAAGTCAACCTATCAACTAATATAATTTCACCATTCAATTTGTAAATACACAAGAGATTGTGATGCCATAAAAATAAAAATAAAACCCTTCCCATAAAAACAAATAGGCTAAAGAAAAACTCTTTCCTTGTTTGGTGAAGCCACCGAGATGGACGGTTAGAAACTCTTCCCCATCCCCAAAAAGTCATCAACTATTGGTCAAATGCTCAAACAACCAGAACCTGCAAAGGCCTTGAAAGCGGAGCTCTGAAAGTCGCCAACCAAATCTCAAAGACCCATCAGCCGGAACACCCCCAAAAACCAAAATTGATCCATTTCTCGAATACCCAATGGCCCAAAATCCAAGACCCACAAGCATTCTTGAATCTCTAGGCGAAGAACTTGTTAGAATCATAACACCAGTCTCAGTCTGCATGTTATTAGTGGTCATCTTGGTCACAATTTTAAACGGGGATGATTCTTCTTCATCAGAAACAGTGACCTCAATGGCCACCATGGCCTACAGTGAGACTAGCTCAGACTCTACCTGGGACAAATTCGTAGGTGCCCTTTTGAACTCCCTTGTGTTTGTGGCTGTTGTCACTGTTGTCACATTCGTTTTGGTCCTTCTTTTCTATCTTAGATGCACTAAGTTCTTGAAAGCGTACATGGGTTTCTCTGCTTTTACTGTTTTGGGCTTTATGGGTGGTGAAATTGCCCTGTTTCTGATTCAGGATTTTAGTGTTCCCATTGATTGTATCACATTTCTCTTGGTTTTGTTTAATTTTGCTGTTGTTGGTGTTTTGGCTGTGTTCATGTCAAAAATGGCAATTTTTGTGACACAAGGATATTTGGTTGCTATTGGAATTCTGGTTGCTTATTGGTTTACACAATTGCCTGAATGGACTACTTGGGTGTTATTGGTTGCCATGGCATTGTATGATGTTGCTGCAGTTCTGTTACCTGTTGGGCCATTAAGGCTTTTGGTAGAGCTTGCAATATCTAGGGATGAAGATATACCTGCTTTGGTTTATGAGGCTAGGCCAGTGACTTCTCATGATTCCAGGGGTGCTGCGGGTCAGAGGAGGGTTTGGAGAGAGAGGAGAAATGAGAATTCGAATAATGGGTCTCATTCCAATGAAAATATCAATTCTGGTTTGGGCGAGAATAGAAATTCCGAGTCATACTCTAATGTGAATGCCAATGATACTTCAGATTCATATTCAAATCGTGGTGAATTCGGTAATGCTCATAATGATTCAAGTTTGGTTAGAGCTGAAGAGGGGCAGATTCCAGAGAGTGATCCAGAGCTTTCTGCGCCACTACTTGATCACATAACGAATGTTCAGCAGCACAGGCAGGAAGATGCTGTGGCAAGTGAAAGTGTGGTGCTTGAGGGTATTGGATTGGGGTCCTCTGGTTCAATCAAGCTGGGATTGGGAGACTTCATCTTCTACAGTGTTTTAGTTGGGAGGGCAGCGATGTATGATTTCATGACAGTGTATGCATGTTATCTTGCTATTATAGGTGGACTCGGAGTTACTTTGATGCTGTTAGCTTTGTATCAGAAAGCTTTGCCAGCTCTTCCAGTGTCGATAATGCTCGGTGTACTTTTTTATATATTGACCCGGCTCTTACTTGAGGTTTTTGTTGTACAATGTTCCTTGAACCTCATCATGTTCTAGGAATATGAATTATGTCGTGGAAGGTTGATGTGCAGCTGCAGATTATGAAGTATCAGAGTGTACTGCATGAGACTGATGATCTACTGTTGCAACTTATCTTTTTTTCTATGAAGTGGTTGGATTGGCAAAGTTGGTTTAAAATGTGCTACATTCTGATTCTGAAGATAAGTATTGCACTCACAGTTTGCTTTCAGCCTGGGTGTCTATCATGAAGGGTTTAGGTTATGCTTTGAGATCATGGAAGACTTCAAATCAACCAAATAATTGAAGATGGCTAAGACTTTGTAAGTATGGGAAAGGAAGGAAGCAGTAAGGGTCAGATGAACCAGTATTTCATGGGGTTGCTAATAGGAGATGAAACATAGAGAAAGTGGGATCATCTTTAGGGAAGATAGTTTTTCAAATGAAAAATTGGGAGCATTAAAGTTCGAACAGAGGCCTTAAGCTCTTTTCTACACTCCCTTAATTTTTAGTTGGAGCTACAAAAGCAAATATTTGGCCTCTAGCTTTTGCTAATTTAATACCATTGCTCACTTCAACAGTGTATGTGATTTTGTACCAAAAATATTGAATGCTGATTACTTTAGCTAGCCTCAGTTGCGTATCAAAAGGTATTGAACACAACGTGTCCTTCTTAATGATATTGTATAATCTGTGTTGTATTTGGCAATAACATGTATGTAGGTGATTCTTTACAGGCTTTTTAGCAAGATACCTACATGACTTTGAATCGATTTGCATGTTACCACCTTCATCCAAATCCTCATGGGTTTTTTAGTGTCACCTCAGCATGTTGAGTGGTAAGGCCCAACCAATTACAAGTGGCCGCATGTATAACCATTTTTTTATTTCTATTTTCTTATTTTTACAAACTTTGAAAATTAATTGAAAATAACTCCGGATTCAAAAAAATACACGGAAAATTCTTACGGACTTATTTTGAATAATACTAATTTACTATAAAGTCAAATTACCAATTTGCCCTCTGAGAGTTTCCAGAAAATTTGGGAAGTCCAAATTTATTTGTAAAAATTTAAAATAAATTTCTCTCCATAAAATAAATTCTATAAAAATTATAGAATTTTCGTAAAATCTCAGAAGAATTCTAAAAAATATTTTGAAAATCACCAAAAACCTATTTTAGATAATTCTTTCGAGACTTTTTGAAAATTCTAGAATTTTTCTTGAATTTATTTTCCTCTAAGACCGAGAGGTATTTTGGGTAGTAACTGTTCACGAGAAAGGTAGTGTTAATTTTTAGAAGACCAATGGTGCAGACCTTATATTTTTTGGAGTTCAGAAGATTATCCTATGAATTTTTAAAGAGTCTAGAGTATTTTAATTTTTTAGAAATAAATTTGGACTTCCTAAATTTTCTGGAAACTCTCAGAGGGTCAATTGATAATTTGACTCCATAGTAAATTAGTATTAGTCAAGACAAGTTCGTAAGAATTTTTCGTGTATTTTTTTTAGTCCGGAACTATTTTTCATTAATTTTAAAAATTTGTAAAAATAGAAAAATAGTTGTACATGTAGCCACTTGTAATTAGTTGGGCCTTGCCACTCAGCATGCTGAGGTGGCAAAAGCTTCCCCACCCAAGTTCTTCTCTTTGAAAAGACCAAAAAATCCATGAGGATTTGGATGAAGGTGATAACTTGCAAACAAAATTTAATTCAGGAAGCAACTTGTTTCAATTTTTAATTTAGGTGGTAACATGCAAATCGAATTAAAGTTCAGGTGGGTATCTTGCTAAAAAGCCTTTTTTAAATAAGATAATCTAGTTTCCTTATTTTGAGCTTTCTCTTTATATATGAATTTTGTGGCTAATATATTTACAAAATAGTACTCTTCTCAATAATAATGTGCCTTCCTTCTCAAAGTCACAGTGGCTTTGTCAAGGCTTGCATCCTAATTTCACATTGTTCAAAGAACATAATTACATAAGTTTTATCTAAACATGGAACATGAATCCTACACAACATAAAAAGTTCATATTGAAATTAAAATTTCTTTAAGGTTGATGTTTCATAACCAAAGTTCTTGAATAGGAACCAGCAAGAGGCTAAGAGCTTTTCTATCACAGTTTGAACACAAAAGGTCAAGTTGCCTTCTCGTCAAAGCAATAGAAAGAATTGAATTTTTTGTTTCAACCAAGAAAATTTAGAAAAGAAAAAAGGAAGACATCCTAATTAGGCAGCTAGAACCTGTAAACTGTAATTGAAAGGATTTGAAGATAAAGATTGGTTGGAGATTTGGAGATAAAAGCACATCAGTTGTAGTTTCATAGGAAAGCACTGCGATGCCCTCACCCTTTTGCTTTAGGCCACTATAATTTGGGTTGTTGATGTGTACCAGTTGTGATACTTGGCATTTGTCACGACTGCCCTGTGCTCTCTTTTTGAAAAATACAGAAAAGTCATAACAAAGAGTCATAAAGAATGGCAACATCAACGGCCCTATTTTCTCGAAGGTTGACCAGCAGCATTGTACAGCACATCAAATTCAGACCCAATTTGCACCTATGCACATAAAACCCCTACATTGAATCTGCCCTTTTATTAAAAAGTTTGTTCAGCCATGAAAACGATACAGCATCTATAGCCTGGTGCATGAATGAATCCCATGACAACTTCAATGCAACATGAATGCTTGGTGTGGGGTCTGAAGATTTGTGGACTGCATTTTGGTCAATCTGAGTCAAGATGAAATTACAAATCGACTTTCATTTTCTTTTCTTAAACCTTGTATGTTTTCTGTCTGAACTCTGCAGTGTGAATGTGTGTCTGCAGATATGCATGTTTCAGCCTAATTTGCCAAAGAATTTTGTTTTTCTTCAAGCTATATGTTCAGAAAACGAAGCAAGATACTATAATGGGACAAGAATTTTATATTAGTGCAATTCAATTACATGGGAAATCATATTATGTAATGCCAAATGATATTTTACTACAACAGGAGAGAAATGTTGCTGAGAAACAACAATATATTACATCGTAATTTTGCTTGAGAATCCCTGACAGAAGGCATATGACTAAAAACAATTAGATTTACATTTGTTACATTACATTCTTGACAAAATAAGGCATGAAAAACTACAACTGTAAACTAAACTACCAAAGCTTCACCTCCTGCGTGTAAATGAATGATGCAACGATCTTGGAGACCCTTCAAAGAGATCCAAAAGATATTTCTCCAGATCATCAACAGTGTACCTTATGTCTTTATCACTAATCTTGCCAGAGATTCTTCCGATAAAATTCCGGTATGCATGGATTACATTCTGTGAAGTCGAAATTTGCAGATCTTCCCGAAGCTCAACATCCGGGATAGACCACCCTGTCTGGCTCTTGTACACCTCCTCAAAGGCAGTACTGAAAGCCCTGCACTTCTCTTTAAAATTTGCCTTTGAGAGAGAATGTGACCCCGAATTATCATCTCTTAGCAGAGAAAGGACTGAGCTCCAAGTGGCTCTCTCATAACTAGTTGCATGTTGCTGGAATTTAACAATATGCTTTTTTATCCATTCATCTCCAAAGAAAAGACTGAGTTTGGAGCTCTTTACCTTTTGGACCATGTAATGGATGTTGTTCATCAAGAAAACATGTTGTAAAGCACCATCCTTGTATAATTTGGACCTCATATCAAGATTGGATTTTAGAGTAGATGTGATTGACAGAAGGTGGTAAGCCGTTGGACAACAGGAAATGCCATGCCTGTCCTCCAACTCAATGTCTGGATTTGATTCTTCTATGTCTTGATCCTTGGTAAGCAAGTCAAGTGTATCACCATACGCAGTAAGGGTCTTGATGTAGTTCATGACATATCTAGTTAGAGGATGAATACCACCTCCTGAGAAGGGATTTGTTGATGTGCTAGATGCAATGGCATTCCCAAATTCCACAAATGTTTTCTTTGCCAAATTTCCTAAGCTCCTCAAAAGCTCATGGAATTGGATTCTTATGACAGAGCCAGCCTCATCTATGAACAAAGCATCTATAACCAGTAGAAGATTTGCCAGAACCTCATACATGTCAAGCAAGGAAAACAACTTTTCTGGCCGACGGGGTACCAAGGCTATGGCTTCACAGAAATTCAAGAGGCATTCCATTGTAGCCTTTGAGGTTTCAAGGAAGCACAATGAGCCGACAGATCCAAAGTCCCCCAAAATCTGGTCACAGAGCCGTTTCTCACTAGCAAGATAGACCCGAATGATGATCTTCATAATCCAGTTCCATCTCTTGATCTCCAAGTTCAAGCTTTTCCACTCCATTTTTATCACATCTTCAATGCTGAATTTCTGCAGGCCAAGAACGACCAAGTACTCATCTAAGGCTTCTTTCCTTGTGTTGATGAAAGCCAGGCAAAATTCCTGGCCATAATTTGAAGCAAACATAACATTTGCAATGGATTTGAGATGGGAAATTGCCAGTGGATGCACCAAATCTACAACATATTCATCTGATTCAGTGCTATTACTGTTTCTCTGGGATGCTTCCTCAACAGGTTCTTCCTCAACTGAAACATAGGACTCATCATACACAACATCTGCTCCAGACAAACGAAAAGACATGTATCCGGGCTCATGGTATTGCTTGTAGCGAATAAGAATGTGGATGAGCTCTCCCTTTAGCCTTGACATTGCCAGCTGCAGAACACTATCAGCTCGGCAAAGAAGTTTCTTCTGCTTCCCATTTTCATCCACAGACAAGCTTCTTAAACTTTCTCTCAGTGTTTGGATTTCATCAATGGCTTTTAGGTACTTGAAGGCTTCCACAGGGCCAGAGTCCCATATCATTAGTTCATTTGACTCCCAAATTATAACCTTCTCCTCGGCATGTTTGAGCCGCTTCTCAAACTCAGAAAATTTTTCTGTCTTGCTTTCAGTGATTGCAGTAATGGCAGACAAGTGGGATTCAACATCCGAGAGGGTTTTTCTGAAGTCATCAGTTAGGTCATTACTTGTCCCTAGTGCCCTCATTACATGCCAAGCTGCAGCAACAAGATGTTGTTCTGCTTCATTTTTTGGGGTGAAGGATTTATAGTCCCCCATGCCAATAAAGATGTAAGAGCAAAAAGAACCAAGTAACCAACTGTAAGCCTCAAAATAAATCCCAAAACAGAATCGTATTAAAATTTAACAAGTGACTCAGAAGTCAGAACCACCCTTTAAACTATTGGCTCAACCAAATTCAGGAATGAATCAGATTGTGAAACAAGAAAAAAAGGAAAAAGAAATCTGTGAATTTACAGTAGAAGATGCTGCAATTGAAGCTTTTAAAAACAGTTGCAGAATAAACTTGAAATGAAAGTGATAAGGAACATGATATCTACAAAAACTATTGTAAAATTTTCCAGAGCAAACTGATACATAAACTTGCCAGAGTAAAATTTGCAGGATCCCTTCATGCTCAACCTGTAGTCTTATCAGTGCAAACTGATACATAAACTCAAGAACCCAGATGAGAAATTTGCCAAACAAGTTTTGCCTCAGCACCCACACAAGAAACGTAGGTACTAAAAACAAGAGCAGAGACCAAATCTTAGAGTCGAATTCCAAACAAAAGCAGCTGCTGATCCTATACAAAAAGTAGTTTAAAACAAACTCAACAGAAACCCAACTGGGAAAAATGAAATAAAGCGAAATAACTACGCGTTTTCTTTGGTCCACAGAATGAGAGAGATACAGAGAACTGTTTTTGGGGAAGGCAAAAGCAAAATGATGAAAATGATAGTGGAAAAAATCAAACAGTATAAAACTTGAGGGAAGATGAAGCTGAAATTTCGTGCGGTTGAAATAAAATGGAAAGTCTTTGTATGCTTCGTTTTCTTGGTAACTTCTTTAATTAGCTTTCTCTGTCTGTAAACTCTCTATGCCATTGTTGCCAATGGTCATGACCATTGACTATTACAGCATTTGACACTCAACACTGGTCCTTTTGCACACTATGTATTATGGGGTTTGACCAGTTATTTATTTAAGTATTTAACACATTCCATGCAATGCTAAGAAACTACGTCACTTTTCAATTTGCAAATCTGTGCCTCCATGCTTGGTTATGCAATATGTATGATTCATGTTAACTTATCACATTCAACGGGTGAGAAGTAATATCATATTTCCCATCAAACAATAATTAATTCCCTAACATATATATATATATATGTGTGTGTGTGTGTGATCGAGTATTCAATTACTGGGTAGTAAACACGAGGTAGAAATCAACTTGGACTGTGAAAGTCTCATTTTATGAATTTTTTTTTTTTTTTTTTGGGTCAGAGTCTCATTTTACGAGTTGATGTGTTCAAAGTCCAATTCGTTACTTGTCAATAGGATTGAAAGAAATATAAAATAAATTGATAAAGTTGTATATTTTATTTGCCATTAAGGGGCCTGTTTTGCATTTCTTTTACTAAAAGCCTTTTAAAATAATCAAAAGTGCTTTTGATAGTGCTTAACAGAAATAGGCTTGTTTGGGAGTGCTTACGTAAGAAGCACTTTTATTAGAAGCATTTTTGTTAGAAATTCATAGATTTATTTGAAAAAAATTCAAATGCTTCTTGTTAATATACTTGGAACCGCTTCCATGGAAGGGCTTTCTAAAGAAGCACCTGGAAGCGTTTCCAAGTGTTTTTAGAATCCAAAAGCGCTTCTTATTTCTTTTGCCAAATATAAGCAAAAGCGTTTTTGACTATTTGAAAGCGCTTTTAAGCCTTCTAAAAGCACTGCCTAATATAAAATTTAAAAGCCATTTATAGTGCTTTATGGAGAGTGGATGCTCATTCGCTTCCAAGTATTTTTTAATTTTTTTAAAGCACAAACTTTTTTTTCTTTAAATCCAAATATATGTACTTTAAAGCACTTTGATGAACATCTTATATTTACATATACTATGTTCATAAATCATTAATTGGTAAAGACTAAAGAGTTCTTTAATCAGGTAAGCCAGGGCCAGTTTAAGAGCATCTGCTCAATCCATTGAAAGCTACATATGTATAATTTGGATGAATCAAAGTGCTCTTCCATGCGACCTATCTCATTTTGCAGCAAGTGGAACAAGTGATGACCAATTTTATCTCAACCCGAATCCAAAGCCAGTTTGATGTACAATGGTGCAATGTGGATGCCTATAATTCTAGTTGTAGATTACTTTGTAAAATTAAACCGTGTCAAGAATAAGATATGATATATATGAATGTTGTTATGTAACAGATATGATATATATGAAAATCAAGAAGGACAAAAAGGGAAAATACAGCCTTAGGATTTAAAATTAGGTAGGAGTAGTTGGTTAGTATATATGGGAAATAGAGGGTGAGAAAGCAACGCCTAAGTGTATGCAAAGCCTTATAATCCCCCTCACTTTTCTCTCTCTCCCTCTTTCCCCCATTTTGTCTTTGTTTTTTCGTTTTCGTTTTTCGTTGATTTCCAGCCATCTTATCCACTACTCTCCATATAGGTTGGCATCAGTGCAAAACCAAGACTGCTGATTCTCAGGCCACCGCGCGCGACCATTGATGTTTCCAGACCCGGAGGTTGGCAGTCTCTCTGAGGAGCAGTGAGGACACATTCATTTTTATTGGTTTTGCATGTAAGTTTTGTATGAGTATTACAAGTTTATTTCAATTTTTAACAGGTTTTACTTTTTTTTTTTTCTTCTCAATTTCTTGTTCTTCAAGTAATCAATATCACATGTATTCAATTGAATATCAATATGTAATATATAAAGGGTATGAGAATCCAACATGCAATTTGAATCTGCTATAGCTAAAACATTAAATTAAGGGACTTAACTTTTGAAAATTTCTCAGCAAGTATGAATGTATTCTGATTTTTGTTCTCAATTACATTAATGCATTCCAGTTTTATTTCTCAATGGATATTAGGGTGAAGCTTCTCTGTTTCTATTTTTGTCAAGTTTGTGTTTTAGTTGTCACATTTACTTTCCTAGAATTTGGGTGGCAAATATTATGAAGAGAAGATCTCAGGATCCATGTAACATTCACTCTTGTAATATGGGGTTCTATGACATCTACCAAAAACAGTGTTGTGATTTCTAGTAATTTTCAATAAGTTTTATTTAAATTTTTAACATATGTCATTGGATTGAAAAGCTTATGCTCTCTTTTTTCATTTTTACAGAAATTCAATGGGTTAGGACCGCTGGAGGCAGAATCGGGACATTTTTAAGTTATGGATTCTGAAAATGGGGGAAAAAGGTTAGACCCCATCTCCTCCACATTATCAACATCTTCAGACCTTTTCCTTCCAGCCCCTGAAGCCCTTATAAGCTTTAAAAAACCTGAAGAGGACTTTGACATTGAAATTTCGGCACCTGGATTAAACCAGACATTTCCAGTTGTGGAACCTGGAGATGGAAGAACTGGCAGTGGGACAAGTCCTGCTACAACTCTTGGTGAAGCTGATATTGCAGGCAATGGAATAGGCCCCTCATCCTCATTGCCTCAACATCCTACTACAACTCAAGGTGAAGCTAATGTTCCAAGCACAGGCCAAGTGTGGAGTCACTCTATATCTGATTGTTATGAAGCCGGCTTGGAATTGGATGCAAATGAAGCCAGTATGTCCCAAGCAGGTGCTGCTGGCCCTGCCCAAGTTGTACCCTCTCAGGTAGATAAGGATTTTCAGGGTGACATACAGAAAGGTCATGCTTGCCCTGCACAAGTAGTACACTCTCAAGTGGCTTCAAATTTCACTGAAAAGGATTTTCAAGGCGGCTGTAGGCCCAAGAATGAGCAGCCTAGTGATGGATTAGCTGATCAACCAGTAGTTGCTCGCCATAGTGATCCCGCAACACAATTTCCTCCCACGCAGATGATGGAGCGGCCTAGTGATCCTGGTTCCTCGCCATATAGGATTCCGGACCATGTTTTTTCTAAGAAATCCAATGCCCCAATGGAATGGAGTACTGCTTCCAATGAATCCTTATTCAGCATTCAGATGGGCAATATGAGTTTTACCAGAGACCAGTTTCCTTGGAAATCTGGTGAGCTGGGCCTGCCTGGTGAACTAAACATGCCTAGTCCACTCATTGACTACTCAAGTAACCAGCCTCCATCCAAGCAAGTAGCTGAGATTTCCCAAAAAACTGATACTTTGGATGGGGGTCCAAGTCCAACAGTAATTCAAGAGAGAGCTGCAGAGACAATGAGAGAGGTTATGATGGAAAATACAGAAAATTTTTACAAAGGAACTGCATCACCTCCTTCTAAGGCCAACTATCATTCATCTCGCCTCTCCCATGCTTCAGATGGAAGTACAAAATCTTTTGCATTTCCAATGTAAGTTGCTCATTTTTAATCCTAAGCCTATGTTAGCAAAATTTAGACAATCAAGGAACTAGCTTAATTTGCATGCTTCACATATTCACATCTCAATACATAGTTACAATCTTTTGGCAACTTCTCAAGTTGTGTTTTTAACTTCTCCTAATCATTAACAACTGCATACATTTCCAAAATACAAAAAGAGTTGCATTGCATTAATAATTTAAATAAAAGAAACAAAAAAAATACAACATTAAAATTAAATACACTAATAAAAGGCGATATTTTCAACTAATTGTGCACATTGGCATGTTGAGCAAACAACTGAATCTTTCTTGTTATGTGAAGATTGGCAGGGGAAGGAGAAAGAAGTGGTTCACTGAGGGTAGATACAGGGAAGCAAAAGCCATCCTCGCCGCCACCACCACCTCCAAGACAAGACGAATCACGGCCACAGACCCCTAAAGAAACTCCAAATGCAACTCAGACCCCTAAATCAAACCTAGATGTGGTTAAGCAAAAATGGGTATCTTGCTTCTGTTGTTGCCCATTTTGTAATTGATATACACTTGTCCAGGGTAGTGGTACTGTTTCAACTACCAAAACGTCTCAAACATTGCAACAAAAGAAACAGAAAAAGAAAAAAATGTTCTAGCTTTGTAGTTTCTCTCTTCTTATTGTATATTACACATGGGATTATTCAGACACCTTATTTTCTCCTTGAGGTTAATCTGTTTTAGTATTAATAGATAACAAGATAATTAAATGAATCATTTAGGTATTTCCTATGTGTCTTAGGGAATGTAAATATTTTCTTGTAAATTCATTATATAATATAAAGTAAGGATAAATAGTGGGAATTTTGTGCACATTGAAATTTGCGGGACAAATTGTGATTTGTTATTATTTGTAAAATCACGTGTAAAATCTGCCAATAATAATGCTTAAATTTCAATACTAAATAATGTTACGGTCCCACTTAACAAAATTTCGTATTGGTGGGCATATTAGAGGTAGGTGACATCCCATCATTTAATCTATTAAATGGATTCAATAATAATGACATATTTATGAATTTGTCCGGCACACATCAAGGTAATGATGTATTGAAGTGAATGTTCCAAAAGGCTCAGGGTGTGTTTGGTAACGTTTTACAAAACGGTTTTTCATGTTACAAATTCAAAAAATGACAAAAATGTGTTTGGTTACCGTATTGAAAAAATAGTTTTTCAAAAACACAAAATATAATTTCTAGTTTACAGTGTAAATTCAGAAAATGACTAAATGATGTTTTTAGTGAATTTAAAAAACATAGTGAACACAGATACAAATAAAAAAAAAATTTACATCTGAAAAAAAAATGAAAAAACATGTGATCTGCACCTCCTCCTAACCTAGCCATACCCACCTCCGGCGGCAGCCTTACTCCCCGCCGTTGCCCACCTCACCCATTTTTCAAAATATATACTTTGTAATCCCTCTATAGTTTCCAATACTCGCTTCAATAAACGGATCAAGACTCGTCGTAACATCCATGACAGGAAGCTCACAAGCCTTAACAACCCTTACATAAGGAAAATACATCCGTTCAACTATATCATAGGTATTTGCAGTCTTATCTCCATTAATAATACGGTCACCAACAACTCTTCCACCTCCAAGGTAGTCGCGCCGGCCGAGGTGGGTTGGGTTTTATGAAACTTCTCTTTTTTTAATTATATATTTTATGAAATTGGTTTGTAATAATTTATAATTAATATCTTTTGTGAATATAATTATTTAGTTGTAATAATTAATTAATACCAAATGTGTTTTCATTATTTTTGTTTTATATAATTGTTTTTCAATTATGCTACCAGACGCTTCTCATATTTTGAGAATGCAAAATTTAATTTGTCATTTTCATTTACAATTCAGTTGTTAGAAAATTGTTCTGTAAAATGCAAGGTGTTAGATTTCGAAATTTCGCTGAAAATTTTGATTTTTAGGGGTATGGAAATTTTAACACTATATTAAAAATATTTCGAAACATTTCGCCGAAATTTTCGACTGGATCCAGGAGGCAGCGACCAGAGGGAGAGATGGGAGAAAAAGGAGAGCCGGCCTCGTCGTCTATTGTCGCCGGGGAGAGAGAAGAGAGGAGGAAGAGATCGGCCCGGGGAGAGAAGATCGGTGCGCGAAGAGAAGAGAGGGAGATCGGGGAGGGAGAGGGGGAGAGAGGAGAGAGAAGAGAGAAGAGAGTAGATGAGACTGAATGAGGGAGCGAGAAAGAGAAGGTGACTAACTGAAATAATGGAGATTGAGAGGGAGATGGCCACTGGAGAGTCTGCAGACTTACGGGGAGAAAAGGAAGGAAAGGAAGGAAAGAAATAAAAAAGAAAGGAAAAGAAAAAAGAAAAGAGTAGAGAGTCTGGAGACTTACGAGGAGGAAAGAAAGGAAATGGGAGAAGGAAAAGAAAAAAGAAAAGAAAAAAGAAAGGAAAAGAAAAAAGAAAAGAAAAGGAAAAAAAAAATGAAAAGAAAAAAAAAAGATTTAGGATTAATTGGGGTTTGGGGCCTTTGGGCAATTGGAAAGAAAAAAAATGTTTGGAGTTTTGTTTGGCCGTTTTGGAGTTTCGTTTAATTGTTTTTAAACCCAATATAATTTTATATAAAAAAATAATTAAAAATATCATAAAAGACCTAAACTTTAATATCCTATACCATATTCTAAACAATATAGAGTATAGATTGTAAAATATATAGGGTTTAGTGTATATATTATAGAGTATAGAGAGTATTATGGTATATAGGGTTTAATATTAGGATTTAGTGTATAGATTATAGAGTATAAAGAATATACTAATTTCATTTATTCATTATATTAATTTTATATAATAGTATTTGTCTTCAGAGCTCATTATATTAATCTTATATCACATGAAACTTACTATATAATTTAGTTTCTTCAATGTTTTTTATCAATATAGTAGATAATATGTTAAATAAACATATGGTAAAATTTCATTCCAAATTTCCGTATTTTGATAGTAATTTTCGTCGTTTCCGTCTAATTTCTGTTGAAATTTAAAATTTTTCGAAATTTCCTCGAAATCTGAAATTTTATTCCTTGGTAAAACGTTACCAGACGGGCCCTTAAAAATTCATGGTACCCAATGCATTAAACGCACACAATTTCTTTTTATTTGAAAATTTTCATTATGTAATCATATACTAAAAGTATCATACACACGCAATATATGTACAATGTCACACATAACGCTGTGTGTTTGGTAACCATTATCGAGCATTTGGTAGTATAAAATCTTTTCGATATCGAATGCTTGGATTTGGTTTGTCGGTTTTTTATGTTAAGGTTTAATTTTGAGATTTTGGGTCCACAAAGGTCATTCTGCACCCTATGAGAATATAAGGTGAACTCATACCCTATACTCTAAAAAATGGACATATGAAGAAGCGCTGAGTGCTGCAAGAAATGATCGCCAATTTAAACAAAATTTCGTTGAGCTCTCGATGACGTTGCCGAGTGCTCAGTATCAAATGTAAACATGCCCACGTTCGCATTTGAATAGCTTCGGTGATGGGTGATGAGAATTATAATAGATAGAGAAAAAGTAAAATATAAGACAAACAAATATGGTCATGTGACAGTAAAATGATGAGCAGGTAAAAATGGAGGTAATCTTAACTTTGAAATTGTTTAATGTGATTAATAGACATACTGTAACTTACATTTTTCTATACAAACGTCGATAAAGACACTGTTTTGGTTAAAAAGTTTTCCAAATCAACCCAATAATTTTTTAGGTCCAATTTTTAAGTCCAACGTGACGGGCCCGTTAGCCCAACTACGATTCATTCTAGTTTCTACCAAGCCCTGTTGGGCGAATCGTGAATCCAGAAACAACAGAAGGACAAAACGGTAAAACCCGAAAGAAATTGAACGGGCGGTAGTCGACAAATCAAACCAAAAACCGGGAAAGGTAAAATTGGCGCCAAAAATAGTAAAAAGAGATTGCTTTGGATTTTGGAAGCATTGCGGGAAATGATTTCAACTTACACAAAACTCCCGCCAAAATTCACATATACAAAAACACTCAAACAGAGACTCTCTCTGTCAAACTCCATCTACTACCTCCAAATCGCCTCCAAAATCCTAGAGAGAGAGAGAGAGAGAGAGAGCAAGAGAGGGCTGAGAATGGCGAAGCTAGGACCAAGCCCAGATGCGATATCGACCATGTTGGCAAACCCATCGCCGGACGGGTCGGGTGAGCTCCCAGAGATCGTGATCCAGGTCCTCGATCTCACTTCCAAGGGCAACCGTTACATGTGAGCTTTCTCTTTACCCATCAATGTAATCTATGCGTGCGTGTGTTTGGCTATTTCTCTGAAATTATTAGAGATTTTCGGTGTTCATATTCAATCATAGAACGGTAAATACCTCACTTACATGCATATATGCTACTTGTTGATGGGTATCGATTGGATTGTCTTATTGTCTTCGTAGTTTCATAGAAATTATTTCCCCCTTTTTTAAATTTCTTTCTGGGGTTTAAGAAATGTTTTCAAATAGCCCTTACAAAGTTACAAGATCTTAGATCTGGCCGCTTTTCAAGCTTTGAACGTTGGGTTTAAGATTAAACAATGAGTATTGATGAGTAGTTCTGCTTCTTAAAGGTTTGGGAATGGCCTGGTTGGTTTTGCTTGGTAGGTAAAAAAAAAAATCTAATTTAGGTTATTGTATTTGTGATGTGGTTGTAGGTTTACTGCTAGTGATGGTAAGATGAAGCTAAAGGGGATTCTCCCATCGAATCTGACTTCCCAGGTCATCTCTGGGAACATTCAGAACCTGGGTCTTATTCGCATTCTTGAATACTCCCTTAATGACATTCCGAGCAAGTCTGAAAAGTAAGCAATCAATTCTCTCTCTC
Source organism: Dryas octopetala (assembly GCF_963921425.1). NCBI lineage: Eukaryota > Viridiplantae > Streptophyta > Magnoliopsida > Rosales > Rosaceae > Dryas > Dryas octopetala. The sequence goes on along the minus strand of NC_141374.1, from coordinate 4,798,778 downwards.
TCTCTCTCTCTCTCTCCCTTGATGTATATCATGTATTGGGTTTCAAATGGTGATGTTTGGTTCTGGTTCTTGTTTCACCGTTTCAGATATTTGATTGTAACAAAATGTGAGGTGGTTTCACCTGCACTTGAGATGGAGATTAAAAATGAGGTCAAAAGTGAGGCGAAAAGGGAAGAAGTTGGCATTATTTTGAAGCCCAAACAAGAAATGGTTTCTAAATCAGCTGCTCAAATTGTGCACGAGCAGAATGGAAAGTAAGTGTTTGTTTGTTATCAATCAGTTGTATTGGAATTCATGGTCTTGTGTATTGACAGTTTACTTTTTCTGTGAATTGATTCAGTATGGCCCCGGCTGCACGAATGGCCATGACCCGAAGAGTTCATCCGCTTGTTTCCTTGAATCCTTATCAAGGCAATTGGACCATTAAGGTTCGTGTGACAAACAAGGGAACTATGCGTACTTACAAGAATGCTAGAGGTGAAGGCTGTGTCTTCAATGTGGAGTTGACAGATGAAGATGTAAGCAAAAAAGTTATTTGATTTTGTTGACATTCTTATAGTCCCCAATTATCCTCACTTGATATATTTGACATAGTGATTCTGACTTTTGTGTAAATTTGATTACTTTGGTTTAGGGCACACAAATTCAAGCAACAATGTTCAATGAAGCTGCAAAGAAGTTCTATGACAAGTTCGAATTAGGGAAGGTTTATTACATTTCAAAGGGGTCTCTAAGGGTTGCTAACAAGCAGTTTAAGACAGTGCAAAATGATTATGAAATGACTTTAAATGAAAATTCTGAGGTTGAAGAAGCCAGCAACGAAGCAGCTTTTGTTCCTGAAACAAAATTCAATTTTGTCCCGGTTGACATGCTGGGTGCCTATGTTACTGGGAAGGAGCTTGTGGGTAAGTTGATTCTCCTGGAATCTGTTTTAGATGCGTACTTGTCTGCTTTTTCTTATTTATTCATTGCTGCCCTTTGTCTCAGATGTTATTGGAGTAGTTCAAAACGTGTCTCCTACAATGAGCATTAGAAGGAAGAGCAACAATGAGAGTATTCCAAAGCGTGATATTACCATTGCTGATGAGACGTAAGCCTATTCTTCTCACTGACTGCACTTTAATCACATGTTAAATCTTTTACATTGAAACAATTGGTATCTGAACTGCAGGAAAAAGTCAGTTGTGGTTTCTTTGTGGAATGAGCTTGCAACTGGTGTTGGCCAGGAATTGCTTGACAATGCTGATAAATCTCCCATAGTCGCTATTAAGTCCCTTAAAGTTGGAGACTTCCAAGGTAGCCTAAAAGTTTATATAAGAATAGTTTAAGGAATTAAGCATATTCAGAAATAAATGAAAAAAGAAAGTTCAGATTTTTATTTACTCTCTTATGTCCTATTGTAGGTGTATCATTGTCAACATTGAACAGGAGCACAATATTGGTAGATCCGGATTTACCTGAAGCAAAGAGGTTGAAGTCCTGGTAAGTTATTGCCCAGCAGCCTGTTACCTTTTCCTTGCCTGATCTTCATGTTGCAGCCTAGTTACCTTCTCTTGTTTTGCAGGTATGATTCGGAAGGTAAAGGGACTTCAATAGCCTCTGTTGGCTCTGGTGTGAGCCCATTAACCAAGAATGGAGCAAGGTCAATGTACTCTGACAGAGTCTCCCTGTCTCATATAAATGATAACCAATCCCTGGGTGAGGATAAGGTATTACTACTATATTGACAACTCTCAATTACAAAAGTAATCCTTGCAATTTATGGCAGGCTTGAAAGCTCCTTCTTAATTTAAAAAATTGGACAACCTCATTTGTGATCTTGTTTCTTTTGGTGGTCTTGAACAGCCGGTGTATTTCAGTGTTAAAGCATTTATTAGTTCCATCAAGCCTGATCAGACACTATGGTATCGGGCTTGCAAGATTTGCAACAAGAAAGTGACGGAAGCTGTTGGGTCTGGTTACTGGTGTGAAGGGTGCCAGAAAAATGATGAAGAATGCAATTTAAGGTAAGATTTGTGTTCAATAATTCATGAGATATATACTACTAGTGTTTTATATGGATTCCCATGAGACTTATCACACCATTTTGTTCTCTCTTTCCAGGTATATATTGGTTGCAAGAGTTACAGACGCAAGTGGTGAAGCATATTTTTCTGTATTTAATGAAGAAGCAGAGAGGATTATTGGGTGCTCTGCGGAGGAGCTGGACAAATTGAAATCACAGGTATATTATTTGCAAATTGGTTTTGAAAGTGACTCATCTGGCTTAACCATGAAAGAGTGAAAGCTGGTTTCTAATCTCTTAAATTTTGACATTTTTCAGGAGGGAGAGGAGAATCCATACCAACTAAAGTTGAAACAAGCTACTTGGGTTCCTCATCTTTTTAGGGTCAGTGTTACTCAGAATGAGTACAACAATGAGAAGAGGAAAAGGGTAACTGTGAGGGCAGTTGCTCCAGTTGATTTTGCTGCTGAATCAAAGTTTCTGCTAGAAGAGATATCAAAGATGAAAGCTTCCTAATAGATTGGTCTGTGTATTTATTTATTAAAATGGAAAGGATGGTGTGCTAGAATCCATAGAGAAATATGAGAATGTTGTCTGGACAATGTACCTTTACTCACTCTGCCTTGAAGATCAGTGTATGGATTTTGCATGTTGGGGTAGGGCAGTTCGGATTAATTGCAAATGTTGGTTCTTATAACTTGACTTATGTATCTCTTTTTTAGAAGATCAGTACAGGTGTTTTTGTTGCATTCTAGAGATGTACTTATTAGTTGTCTAGTTATATAACATTTTCTCATGGATGCTGTTGCATTCATTTGCAATTCTCTCCCTTGTGAGCTACTATAAGAACAACTAAACCTTCTTTCAGAAACTCCTTGGGCTCTGTGGTCTTATGGGGAATAAATCTGTTTTCATTGTGGTTCAGTGTTTGGATAATTGCGTAGATTTCCTGAGTTAAAGCATGCTACTTGTTGAAAGGCTTAACCTTCAAATATTACTTTGGATGGTTTCATAATTGTACTGAAAGCATGGTTAGGCCTTCTACTACAATGAGACCCATTTTGTGTGACCCAAAGAATAACTGGATATTAGAAACAAAATCTTTAATTCATTATACACTCAAGTCCTCAAAGCAATCAATCGATTTGTCAAGAGCAACCCATATAACTTATTATTTGAGTCAGAGAATTTTGCATCCTTTCCTAGAGAGTAATATAAGAACTTCAGTGGAAGTATATCAATTGCAAATAGCTGCATGTCAATTACAAATACCATAATTCCTAACAAAGTGTTATGCTTGTACTGCTACAACATTGGTTTTTGTTATGGCTATCCATGAATCACAACTCTTCGTAGCAAATTAGACCAAAGAAAAGTCTTTCTTTCTTCTTTGTTCTGTTCTCCTGTCAATTGTCATTCAACCTTTAGCATGTATTATGAGTATGTCTTGTCAAGTATTCTACAGTACAACACTTGACCCAGTACTCTACTAGAATACTAGTACAAGATGAAAATGCAATGTCAAAGAAAAAGGATTCACGACTATGACTAAACCTTAAACCTTTTATACCAGATTACCCAAAATCAAATGGAAAAGACTTTACAGAGAAGAAACTTACCTGTAGGTTATATGCATGGGCTCTGGAGACCAGATCAGTAGCTGTTTGCAAAGAATCATTTACTACAGGAACTACAGTATCCTTCCACTGTCCAATTCCCACCACATAATCATAATCTTTAATGAAGTCAAAGTAGGTATCTGAAGTAATTTCCCAATAGGACTGCATATTTTCCATTTGATGTCAGTTAGGAGGAATATATACTGAAAACTTAATGAAAGAATTATATGGCAAAAATTAGACATAGGGATACAATTTAAGCTGGGTCTTTAATCTTTATAAAGAGTATGCTTGGTAAAACTGTAAACTGCATAAGTAGTCCATGGGGAGATAACACTCAGAAGAAGACAAACCTGATTAGTGTCTTGAGTTGGAATAGTAATATCATCAATTAAAAAGATCTTGGGCAAGTCTGTCAGCTTTGATGCATATACAAGTGAAGTTGGAGATAAGGATTGAATGGTCCACATTCATTTGCTTTATGATAGGGTAATCTTTTCATGTAGTATGATTGAGTAGTCTTGTACAACAATAGGTTTTCCAAGAAGTAATGGTAGCATGCATTAGTCTTATCAACTGTTGTATTTATTAGGTTCATGCATTAGACTTCCCGCAATAATGGTGGGAATTCAATGCTGGGTGAGAAACGCTAACAAGATTAACAAAGTTTGCCTTCAAATGTTACTTAATCAAATATATTAATTAACAAGATTACATACAAAATACATTTTAACAAAAAATGCAAACTTAAAATACTTGAAATACAAACATACTTCAATTAAAATCAAATACTTCAAATACAAACCTAGTTCAATATAAGAAAAAATGCAAACATAAATCAAAGTCGAAACATAACATCACATGAGCAAACATAATTCAAAGTTAAATTCTAATTGTTAGGCCGGTACCCTTAGTTTGACTAATTGAGGTTGAAAAAATCTGGGTGGTATCCAGATGGAGTGTATTCCGAGCTTTGGCTAGCGTGCATCTGCCTCCTTGCTATGACTTCAACTTGTTTTTCCTCCCAATATTAATAAGCCTTTTGCATGTCATTCATCCTAGAGAGGTCTTGGCCCATTATATTTTGTTCCTCCCATTCTAGCTGCCTCTCGGTCCTCCACGTCTCTCTTGCTTCCTTTATTGCATCTTTTTCTTTCTTTGCATTATCTTTGATCTATCTCTTTTGTATGAAAATCCATGAATTTTCATTGAAATCATCAACTGCCTCAACCATATGAACTTGGACGGGTTTAGCTGCCTTGGACTGTTTTTAATGGTTTCTTCATGGTGGCCTTGGCCACGAGGGACCTATTGGTTGAAATGGTGGTGGGTCGTCGTCTTCTGTAAGTGTTATGGTTGGATCAGCATTGTCACTCTCGAGAGTGTTGAACTCGTCAGTGTTGGGCGTCTCTGGTTCACTCAACTGGGCCAAAGTATTCGCCGCTGCGTACTTTGTACTTTCTTTTAATTGGTCCAAAACATATAAAAAATGCAAACTTTCTTCCAGTCTTGCCCTAAAAACATTTTTTTGTGAATTTGGTATCAAAGATTGATGTTTGTGAAGAAAAACCATGGAGAAAGCATGATATATATAGGATTTTGGGGAATATGGCCGTTGGGGGTTTGTGTGATTTTTTATAATTTTTCTGAAATTTTTTGGAATTTTCTACATTTTTTTTTAATTTTTAAAGACTTAAACCAGATTTATATGATTTAAAAAAAAAATAGTGGAGGACGATCTAGGCCGTTGATTTCCAACAGTCCAGTAATCTGGGCGGTTCAATTTAAAAAAAAAAAAAAAAGAGCCGTTGGAAGTTAATCACAGTTGTTACTGGCAGTGGATTTGGGCCAAGGCCCGCGTCTTTAGGGGGTGTCAACCCCTGCCTCTCTTTTCCTTTTCTCATGTGGGTGGGTTTGGGTGTCAGTGAGTCCAGATATTGGTTTCAATTTGGGTCTCAGGCGATTTGATTTTAGGCCACTCTACGGCCCGTAGTGTTTATATAAGACCCATTTGTGACCCAAAATGGGTTTTGGGTCCCTTTTTCCGGCCATGTAGTGGAAGGCCTTACTTGAGTCTTGTTTTGGTCTCACTATGAACAAAGGTGATTACAATATAGAGAATGAAAGCTCTAAAGAGAAAAATGAGAGATATGACCTAGGAATATGAAAAGAGGGATCTTCTCGGAGTTAGAGGGTCCTATACTCCTATTACAATTGCGCAAATGTGTGACTCAACCCAACTAAAACCCATGGCTCAAGACAACAATAAGACCCAACATGGCATAAACAAAAGGAATGGAAAGTTATGACAAGTGGTAAAACATTTATACCACATTCATGGTCAAAAACCTAAAAAATTCAATCCATGCAGTAACACAAATTGGCAATTATAGGAAAACATTAAAATGAAGTGTGCCATTATCTGGGTTTCATCATTTAACCCTTTTGTGTTTTGACGAAACTTGGCTCACACAAAACATTGCTCTTGTGCTTTGGAGTAATCTTAACCAGCCAACACTTCATATATTTAGATCAAAGTACATAAACAGTACAATAACCTAATATATCTTGTCCAAACTCCAGACATACATAATTGTTCCAGTCAAGGATCATATATAGGATAACATAGAGAGACCTTCATTCTTAAATGCTAATTACTTAACTCAGGATGTTCATAACTTAACATTCCAAGGGGTGACCAGAGCCACCACCATTGGCCTAGAACGGAAAAGGATTAGTGCAGTTTATGTGCCTCATGGGGTTTTCCACCTCCCTGCCGCCGGCATGCTTGACAAATTTGGCTGGAGAGAGGAAGCTGCCATGACAAACACATACAATCCTCACGTTCCCTTTCAGATACTGGTATAGAAAGCCTTCAATCCCCCTCCCATTGGGATCATTCCCAGTGGTTCTCACGCAAGGCATTCTGGCTATTGCTTCCATTCCATTCTCCAAAACATTATCATTGGAATCATTGTCATTTGAAACATTGCCATGGGAACCTTTGACCTTCTTTGAAGGATTTTCCAGCTCGTTTTCTGCAGGATTGGCATGTTTCCCATTGGCCATTCCTGCAGAGGTGATCACAGGCTTGATGTCCCTTTCCACAGGCAGAGGCTCAAAACGGGTAGTGCTTCCTCTTGCAGCCACACCCCCCGGTCCTGCATGGAATTCACACCAATTCAAATCTCTGAGGAATAATGAAAAATAGAGCAAAATTCAATGGAATGTCACATGTCAATGGCAGCTAAATACTCTAAACTGAGTCTTAATCAGCAGGGATTTCAATGAAAAGTTCTTCATAGCAATAATTATTCCTGCTGAAAGTTCTTGATTTGAAGTTTTTAGCATATAAAATAACAACATTTATCAGCAGTAAAGTTTCAAGAATGATAAAATATCCATTAATGTAGTAAGAAATGTCATCATGTGCAGGTTATAGTTCTGACCATACACAGATTTGAATGGAAAAGCCATCAGCCCAAATGTGATTAACATTAATGAGAAATGAATACTGGTTGTATTATTAGAAATGAAGTCCTTTCAAGATGGAGTATATTCTCGAATGCTGATACAAATAAATTCAAAAGAAGAGAACCAAACCCCAATACATATCAAAATTGGTATCCCAAATCAAATTAAAACCCTTCTCCTGACGAAAAGGTTTACCATAAGGGACATGATAAACAACAGTCCAGACAAGCCACTTAAACATATGAAGACCATGTAGCATGTTTTCTATGTTGGTCTATGGACATTAGTTTCTGTTTCATTTTCAAAACCATGTATTGCATAAGACTCCTAGAGTTTAGACTTCAATGGCATCATTATGGAAGCTGAGAAAACATTATTGAACTGGGATGCCATATAAATTCACTTACTGTGTCTTTTAATCCTTTTCCTTCTTTCCTTAACCACACACTGTTTCCGCTCCAAAAATTGACATATTATGATGAAGAACCGGTCCAGACCTTATCCCAAACCCACTCAACTGAAGGAAGAGCAACAAAACTGATCTTTAATCCCAAGGCTACTGCCAGACAGTTATGTCATACATAAGATTGTTGTAGAAGGAACCCTTTACCCTTTGGAACATGAAGAAAGATGCTGTTGTGTTCAACATGTACAGAAAAATGGAGGCTCATCTCTGGACATGCCCTTGTGCATTTGTAGCAAGCATTTGAGTGGAGTTGAGGCAATCCGTTCCAAGCTGAATTGAATCACCACGAAGAATTTCATCAACAACTTGATTGATGGCATTTCCTTTAGCCTACAGACAGTAGAATGTTTCATGTTTCAAATAAATCCAAGAGGGTTTTGAAAGACAGACATAAACATAGTACTGTAGGTATAGTTACCTTAACTCCAATGGCAATGGCTGTTTTAAGCTTAACAAGCTGACCCAATCTTAAAGAAGCCCCCTTGTTATCTTTGAGAAAGATCAATGGGACCTTCCTCGACTGTGCCAAGCTCGGCAGATGCTTTGACAGCCACCGTGGGTTGCAATCAAAAGCTATCAGTACAGCCTGAAGCTCGACAGATGCTGCTTTCGGATTCGATGCTAAGCTTGCTGTCATTGCTGTCATTGCTGTCATTGGTTTCATTCGTTCAAGCACACGAGTCACCTCATTGACCCCTATTGCGAATTGTTGCTACAAAACATAAAGAAAAACAAAATCAATTTGGTCATATTATTCATTATCAAACACACATTCAGGTTCGATAATCTGAATCCAATCATCCAAACCTTGAACCAAATCTTTTCAGGTAAAGACTTGCCATCCATAAGTCTTGCTGACTCTATCCTTCTGTATGAAGATAGCAATTAATGTCGTTATTAATTGGAAGAATATTTATCAGTGAAATTTAAATCTATTTACTGCAAAGATAACCATAACCATAACCATAACACAACCTCTGAATTGATTCGAGCAGACAATGGAGACGTTCTCCTTCATAGCAACTACATATTTAACAGATTCAAGTATATCAGTTAACAACTAGATTCAACAAGTATCAAACACTCAAAGGACCCAAAAACTAGTACTCACTCTTGGTTTTGAGGTTGAGGGACAAAGGCAGACTTGGAAGCAGCATTCCCTTTCGAATCTTTGTTTCTGGGCGCCATGTTTACGCGCCACACTGCACACCCACTGTGTGAGAGAGAGATGGAGAGAGAGAGAGAGAGAGAGAGAGAGAGAGAGAGAGAGAGAGAGAGTCTCGGAGCTCTCTGAGCGACGGCGCAAGACTGAGAAAGAAGAAGAAAACAGCTTATGGGGTTTTCAGGTGCTGGTAAAGTCAAGAAGTTACTCTTTAGGGGGAGAAACCTTCTTCAGAAACTCCCTGGGCTTTTTCGAACCAAAAAAAAAACCCCCTGGGCTTTGTGGTTTTATGGGGTTTAGGGTGGTATTTTCGCACATTCAAGTTTGGGTGATAAATGTGCAAAATAGCTAATTTTTTTTCCTAACCTTTTCATTTTATCCTGAAACAGAATTGAAAATTTAATTTTTAATTTTTTTATAATATTGAAAATGTATTTTTAAATAATTTTTGTAAAAGTCCGTTGATTTTAAGTACCAAATTTTAATATTATTTCATTTTAACTAATAAAATATTTATGTCATTTTAACTATTAATATTTAGTATTTAATCATAATTTTTTATTTTTGTAATTAAAATATATATTTTACACTTAAATAAAAAATAAACAAAATATTAATCAACCAAAATGGGTGTGTCGAACTCAGTGGTGGTGGCTGTGAAGTGTATAGGTGGTGGTGGTTGAGAAGTGTATGAAGGAGGGTGGTAATTGGCCAAATTTTTTTATAGGTGGTATTTGTGCACGGAATGTAAAGTTTGGGTGCTAACTGTGTCAAAAAGCCAAAAGAAATTATAATTTAACAGAAAATTAGATGAAATATAATGGTAGGTGTCACATTAGCGCAAATTATGGGTGGCAATTGACCAAATTTTTTTTTTTTTTTTTTTTATGAATGGTATTTGCACATATAGTGCAAAGTGTGGGTAGTAAATGTGCAAAATCTTAAATCTTTCTGGCATGGATTTCGTGAGTTAACATGGACTCGACAATGAGTTATAGTTCAGTGTTTGGATAAATGTGTAGAGTTCCTGAGTTAAAACATGCTTCTTGTTGAAAGGCTTCACCTTCAGATATTACTTTGGATGGTTTCAGAATTGTACTGTAAAGCATTGTATTAACCATAATACCAACAGAACACACTAGATTTAAAGTCACAGAGCATCTCATCACCTATCTTCCCAATCATCTTAATCTAAGACAAAAGAGGAGCCAAATTCTGTAAAAGAGGATTTCTTTTTTCTTATTTTCTCTTATTATATTGAAAATGTGGTGCACCAGAAAATCTAAAGGTAGTGCAACCCCACCATTTTGGATCAACGTTATAAAACTTAAAAACTAAATATCAAACAATTACACTAATTGCACAGTGAAAAGCAGAGAGGTTGCACTAAAATACGATAACAAGATAAAAAGATACATGTACTATCTCATGCCTTTTTATAGGGAGAGACCATTGATGCTATTTTATGCAACAATTTTGATGCATTATTGTTATCACTTTCATTAAAGGAGGTCCACTTCTGAAAATTATGTAGGCTGCCTGTGAAGTCTGTAAAAAGTCCATCAACACCTATCTGATTAATCCAATAATCATACTCTGCATATGGATCTTGATGAAAATTCACATGCAGGAACTTGTTCTCATTTCGGTATGTGTATGGGTGCACCTGCATTGGAATTAAAGAAGATGAAATATAAGAATGCAATTGTTTATTGTATTGCAAACAACAATGGCATCTATATATCTGAAGCATTCATATTTCAGAAGATAATCACAAAAAACTAAAATAACAAGAAAAAAGAAAAAACATGGCAATCTCCCATAGTAATGGAAACAAATTTTTATGCTTCCAAAGAATAACTGGATATTAGAAACAAAATCTTCAACTCATTATTCACTCAAGTCCTCAATGCAATCAATTGATTTGTCATGAGCAACAACCTAAGCTACCATATAACTTATTATTTGAGAAGCTGATTCAGCTCTCAGAGAATTTTGCATTCTTTCCTAGAGAGTAATATAAGAACTTCAGTGGAAGTATATCAATTACAGAAAGCTGTATGTTATGGTGTACCATAATTCCTAACAAAGTGTCATGCTTGTACTGCTACAACATTGGTTTTTGTTATGGCTATCCATGAATCACAACTCTTAGGAGCAAATTAGACCAAAGAAAAGTCTTTCTTTCTTCTTTGTTCTGTTCTACTGTTATTCAACCCTTGGCATGTATTATGAGTACGTCTTGTCAAGTATGCTACAGTACAACACTTGACCCAGTACTCTACTAGAATACTAGTACAAGATGAAAATGCAATGTCAAAGAAAAACGATTCACGACCATGACTACTTAACCTTAAACCTTTTATACCAGATTACCCAAAATCAAATGGACAAGTCTTTACAGAGAAGAAACTTACCTGTAGGTTATATGCATGGGCTCTGGAGACTAGATCAGTAGCTGTTTGCAAAGAATCATTTACTACAGAAACCAAAGTATCCTTCCCCGGTCCAATTCCCACCACATAATCTTTAATGAAGTCAAGGTAGGTATCTGAAATAATTTCCCAATAGGACTGCATATTTTCAATTTGATGTCAGTTAGGAGGAATATAGACTGAAAACTTAATGAAAGAATTATATGCCAAAAATTAGACATAGGGATACAATTTAAGCTGGGTCTTTAATCTTTATAAAGAGTTTATGCTTGGCAAAACTGTAAAATGCATAAGCAGTCCATGGGGAGATAACACTCAGAAGAAGACAAACCTGATTAGTGTCTTGAGTTGGAACTGTAATATCATCAATTAAAAAGATCTTGGGCAAGTCTGTCAGGTTTGATGCATATATAAGTGAAGTTGGAGCAAATGACTGGATAAATACAGGTTGTTTTAACCAATCCTTTGACATGTATGAACCCTTGTACCCATACTTCTTAAGTGTCTCCACAAACCTGTCCTCAAATTTCTTACCATCTGGCCACTTCACCTGTCATCAAATTAAACATTAGCCAAGTTTTGTCTAACAAAGAAAAAGATATCTATCAGCATCAACAAATCAAACTTTTAACCATGAAGTGGTGGCGGACATTCCATATCCTGATGCTTTCTTACGGTAATTAGTAAGTATGAAGCCAACTTAATGTTGTTTGCCTAACTCAAACCAGGAGGAAGTTCTTTAATTAATCATAAAGACATTAGAACCAGACCATGGGAGATCAGAATATAATAGGAAACCTCTTGGGCGCTTTCTTAAATATAACCTTATTACAGGAAAAAGCATAACGCTAATCAGGTTCTGTGCAACCATTCTTAGTGGCAGCTTTCAGGATACTCACATGCTGGTTGATCAATACTGGATGTTTAATCTCCGGATATATTCCAACAACTCTGGATGCATCCAGTGCGATTGAAATGAACTCTTCAAAAGTAATAATAGGAAATTTTCCTGAGGGATACACCAACAGAGAATATACTTAAAGATCCTTATTTATCAGAGTTGGTGGACTTCAAAAAACTGATTTTTATGTTTTTTTTTTTAAATGTATGCTTAAATTCAGAGTTATTTATCAGGAATAGGAACTAACCGTTATATTGTTGATCCCGAAATGGAAACCTCTGCTTCACTCGTAATGACTTCAGTTCTTTTAGTGTAAAATCAACTGCATATGATAAAAATAATTTTTAATTCCCACAGTTAATTATGTTGAATGGCAATAATGCAAAGATACTGCTATACAAAAATGCAAAAAATGCTAGTATGTTGGTGTTAGAATATAAATTAATTGTTGCCACATTCTAACTGCTTAAGATTCTTATCAGTTGGGTGCTCATGTATAGTCAATCTTCAGTTAGAAGATAGGACTTACAAATAATGCCCATCAACACAGTATGACATTAACAATTTAAAAAGTGTTGAAAGCAGGAGGGTTGACATACCAGTAAAAAAGCCAGTGGTGTTGACCCCTTGAACTTCATAGGTCCTTTTACGATTTGCAAATTCCTTGTGTTCTGCAATATCAGTTGTCTCATCAAGGGTCACACCATGAAAGCATATAAGAACACCATCTTTAGAAGATAGGATATCTGTTTCAATGAAGTCTGCACCCTCTTCAATAGCTCTCTGCAGGAATGCAAGCTTTAGTACACGTTTTTATCAAGAACAGCTATTCACCAGGTGATCAAGTTTATAACTATTTATTATACCATCAAATTGCCACATCTAATCATTAATAGTCAGAGGCTTTCTAAAACTACGAGAGCTGGGTTAAGCTCTCGTAGCATACAATATCTAACTATGTGGTGTCTCAAGACAAAAACTTACCACGTATGCAGGAGCAGTTTCTTCAGGAATCTCTCCATTTGAACCTCGATGTGCAACATTGTATGGACGAGAAGTTTGTAGAGGTTGTCTATTTCCATTAGTCGATTTACTAGGAAGCGGATAGAATGGCCTTCCGGAACACCCAACAAGGAGTAGTAGGAACACAAAAAGAGGAAAGCCTGGGAAATGTAAAAATACCAAATTTAAATTATCAATTCTAGACCTAAGAATGCTGACCTACATAAATAAATACATATTTGCACATTATGTTCATTTTTCATAAATTTGGAGAACAGAAATCTGATGAGTCTATGGTGCACAAAAAACTCTCATACTGTAACAATCAAATAGCAGCACATTCAACTAAAAACGCCTACTTATAAATAGAACAGGAAACCACAACCTCGCATTCCACAACTCGGTCATCATTTTGCTAAATTAAGAAATAATTAAAGGCACTTTACAACTAAAAATCAGTTTTCCCGAAATGCAAAAGTTAAATATCCTCTACAATCACCTAATTAGTTTTGTGTCAACCCAAATTTCGTTGTCTATGATTCTAAACACCAACATCAACATGGCACACTTTCATTGGTTTAAAGAATGGTTACTCCATCATGGCCAAAAAAAAAAAAAGAATGGTTACTCCAGAGTCCAGACTATATTTAGCAACAAACTTCGTCCAAGGAAATTCCGAAGCAGAGATCGAATCACAAGGCTTCAAACAAATCAAACAAACCCAGATAAGCAATTGCAAAGGGCAAACAAGCTACCAAGATACAAACCCAGATAATCAATTTTTTCTATTTAACAAAACTGAAAACTGAAAAAACCCAGTAATGATTCACACACAAACATTGAAAAACTGACAACCATCATCAACAAGAACAATACCGAAAGACCAAAAAAAATTCAAACTTTGGGGTCAAGTTTGGAGCTTACAGTGTGAGGAAGCCATGGTGTTGGCCCAGCTTCTCTCAGTCTGCTCCTGCTGTGTTTCTTGAGCTTTAATGAGAACTTAATAATGAAATGAACTACAAAGCTTGAATTTTGAAGAATATATGTTGTTGTGTTTCTAAGGTAGTGGAATCGTGTGTGACCGATGGCCTTATAACATGGAGGCTCGGAGTGTTTAGCGCCATGGATCTACCTGTAAACCCAAGAATATTCCTCAAAATAGATAGGCTTTACCAGGAAAATAATTTAGCAATGACAGGTTATGTGCCAATGGGACGCTGATACTGCAATCCTGGCCATTAACGTGTGGGGGAGGTTGAACACGTGGATGGTGATGATTGGGTTTGTTTTTTGATAGTTTTAAAGGTCACGGTGATAACTGTTAAGCTGACTGACCAGTGGCGTTGACTGAATGGTGATTTGTCATATGTGGAGTGATATATACTACTTTTTGGATCTCATACAATTAAATTAAATTTACATAGGGTTTATTAACTATAGGCTCAAGTAAATTTAGTTCAATTTTTTTCATTAATTATAGGATTCATTTCAAGTTAATTTATGAACTATAAAATATTTTAAATTTTCCCATTAATTTGTGAGGAGAGTCAAAATATGAATTCTCACTACACCACTTAATCACTTATGAAATTCAATAATTTATATATATTTATAAGCATACTGATACTTGAAATATAATAATTTATAAAATAAAATATATTTTATATATCATTTCTTTTTTTTTTTAAGATATTATATTAGGTTTCTATTTAAATATTAGGCTCAATTACAATTTACCCCTACGAACTATAAGGGTGATTTCAGGATGGTCCATAAACAAAAAAATCTTTCAAGCGCGTCCACCAGTTTTTATAAATTATGCAACGTTAGTATTTCCGTCCAAATTTCCATTAAATGTTGAGAGCAGTTTTGCTCACCCCCTTTAACTAAGGTGTATGCTCACCTCCCATCTAAAATACTGACATGTGTTTAAAAAGTTAATCATGAGTTAACTCATAAATATTTTATTATTTATTATTCTTTTTTTTTTTTTTTTTACCAAAACCCGTTTCCCCTTTTCTCTTTTTTTTTTTTTTTTCTTCTTCTTCTTCTTCTTCTTTCTCTCCGTAACTAATAATTTATCTGATTTTTTTGTTTTTGGTTTTTTACTATAAACAATGACTTCCACCATTTAAAATTTGTTACTGGGTTGAAGACTTTTTGGTCCAAAAGGGGTTAAGGCTGTGGTTGCCTTGGGATTTTGTAGCATCCCTTGCTCTTTTCTGACGCATGGTGGTCTTCTTGTTGGCAAGAAACAATTTTTCTCTCAATTTTGATTCGGGTATTTTCTTATCTATATCTAGCCTGCAGCTAGATTTTTCCATTTGGGCTTTTTGTTTTCCTATTAATTTGTCTTTCTCTACTTTCTCTCTTTGCTGGTGGAGATATTTTGGTTCATTCTTGGGATGGTTGGCTTCTAGATGTTCTGGGTTAACTCATGGTTTGTAGGTGTTCGGCTCGGCTGGGGATGAGAGAGAGAGAGAGAGAGAGAGAGAGAGAGAGAGAAGCACGGGGGATGGAGAGAAAGGAGAATAAGAAAAAAAAAACAAAAAAAAAAAGAAAGAAAGGGGGAACAAGGTTTTTGAGAAAAAAAAAAAAAGAGAAAAAAATAATAAAATATTTATGGATTAACTCTTGTTAGTTTTTTAAACACATGTCAGTATTTTAGATGGGAGGTGAACATACACCTTAGTTAAAGGGGGTGAGCAAAACTGCTCTCTTAAATGTTTACATGTCTTTGTTGACTGGACTTTTTTGGTGATGTAGATGCCACGTGGAAAATAAAATAATAAAAAATTACAAAACATAAACAAATTTCATTTCCCTTTCCTCTCTCCTCCTGCATCTCTCTCTCTCTCTCTCTCTCTCTCTATCCCCTCCCCTCCCCGCCCCCACCTAACCTCCCCCTATCCCTGACCGACCCACGCCCCCCCCCAACCATCCTCCCCTCACTCCCTGCCTGACCCACCCCTCTCCCCCCTGTGCCTAGGCCACTCCACCATTAGAAACTCACCCCATCAGCTTCCCCTCCCGATCACCCACCTGCACCGGCCCCACCACCACACCCAGCCTCCTCTTTCCTCTCTCCTTTTGTCTCTTCTATCTCGCTCTATCTCTCTTTCTCTCCCCCCTCTGTTTTCCCCTCTCTCTATTCCTTTCTCTCTCTAGATCTACAAATCCAGCTTTGTCTTCATTGTTTGATAATTATTGGTTTTTGAATTATCAAGTTGGTTGAATTGGATCTACAAATCAAACTTCACAATCACTTCATGGTTTGTTGGATTAGTGGGTTTCTGAATTGGATATTTTATATTTGGTTTTGGTTTTGGTTTGCAGATTTAAAAGGGGGTGGTTTTCGTCTTGGTTTGCCGGCCAGTGGTGGTGGGCCTCCCGCAGCCACCCTCTCCCCCTAGCCCCAGCCTCACCCCGCCCCCACCCATACCCAACCCAGCCCCGACCCACGTCCCTCCCTCTACCCAGCCCCGACCAACCCCCTCCCTCTCGCAGCCACCCTCTTCCCCCCAGCCTCACCCCGCCCCTTCCCCCTCCCCTATCACACTGTCGCACCCCCCGGCCCCGTTGCACCCACCCACCCACCCACCCACCCACCCAGTTAGTCTCGCCCAGTCGCACCCCTGACCCAACTCACTTTCTCACTCCCCCTCTCTCTCTCTCTCTCTCTCTCTTGCCCTCACCCATTTCCATTTCCATTTCCACAGTCCTTGCTCAGAAACCCTAGCATTTCATTCCAAAGCACAGTTTGTCTTAGAATGGCACCAAGACAACTGTTGGGACTCCTCTCTAGCCACGCCTTCACTATGGCTTGATCTTCACATGGTGCCCATGCATTTCCTCTACGAGGCATGACAAAGACAACAATTTTTTGTGAATTTGGTATCAAAGATTGATGTTTGTGAAGAAAAACTATGGAGGAAGCATGATATATATATATATATATATATAGGATTTTGGGGAATATGGCCGTTGGGGGGTTTGTGAGTTTTTTTATAATTTTTCTAAAATTTTTTGGAATTTTCTACAATTTTTTTTATCGAATTTTTAAAGACTTAAATATGATTTTTATAATTTTTTTTTTTTAAAAATAGTGGAGGGCGATCTAGGCCGTTGATTTCCAACGGTCCAGTAATCTGGGCGGTTCAATATTTTAAAAAAAAAAGAGCCGTTGGAAGTTAATCATAGTCGTTGATCTGCCAACTGGCAGTGGATCTGGGCCACACATTCCAACCACGCGCACACTAGGGAGATTGGGCCGACATGTGGGGCCTGTATCCTTAGGGGGTGTCAGCCACTGCCTCTCTTTTTCTTTTCTCACGTGGGTGGGTCCAGGTGTATTTGGGTTTGGGTCTCAGTGAGCCAAGATATTGGTTTCAGTTTGAGTCTCAGGGAATTTAGGCCACACTCTTCGGCCCGTAGTGCTTGTATGAGACTCATTTGTGACCCAAAATGGGTTTTGGGTCCCTTTTTCCGGCCTTGTAGTGGAAGGCCTTACTTGAGTCTTGTTTTGGTCTCACTATGAACAAAGGTGATTACAATATAGAGAATGAAAGCTCTAAAGAGAAAAATGAGAGATATGACCTGGGAATATGAAAAGAGGGATCTCCTCTAAGTTGGAGGGTCCTATTTATAAAAAATAGGAGACCCTCCCCTTACAATTGCGCAAATGTGTGACTCAACCCAACTAAAACCCGTGGCCCAATACAACAGTAAGACCCAACATGGCACAAACAAAAGGAATGGAAAGTTATGACTTAAGTGGTAAAACATTTATACCACATTCATGGTCAAAAACCTAAAAAATTCAATCCACGCAGCTACACAAATTGGCAATTATAGGAAAACATTAAAATGAAGTGTGCCATCATCTGGGTTTCATCATTTAACACTTTTGAGTTTTGACGAAACTTGGCTCACACAAAACATTGCTCTTGTGCTTTGGAGTAACCTTAACCAACCAACACTTCATATATTTAGATCAAAGTACATAAACAGTACAATAACCTAATATATTTTGTCCAGACTCCAGACATACATAACATAATTGTTCCAGTAAAGGATCATATATAGGATAATATAGAGAGACCTTCATTCTTAAAAGCTAATTACTAACTCAGGATGTTCATAACTTAACATTCCAAGGGGTGACCAGAGCCTCCACCATTGGCCTAGAACGGAAAAGGATTAGTGCAGACGGTTATGTGCCTCATGGGGTTTTCCACCTCCCTGCCGCCAGCATGCTTGACAAATTCGGCTGGAGAGAGGAAGCTGCCATGACAAACACAAACAATCCTCATGTTCCCTTTCAGATACTGGTATAGAAAGCCTTCAATACTCCTCCCATTGGGGCCATTCCCAGTGGTTCTCACACAAGGCATTCTGGCTATGCTTCCATTGCATTCTCCAAAACATTGTCATTGGAATCATTGTCATTTGAAACATTTCCATTGGAACCTTTGACCTTCTTTGAAGGATTTCCAGCTCGTTTTCTGCAGAATTGGCATGTTTCCCATTGGCCATTCCTGCAGAGGTGACCACAGGCTTGATGTCCCTTTCCACAGGCAGAGGCTCAAAACGGGTAGTGCTTCCTCTTGCAGCCACACCCCCCGGTCCTGCATGGAATTTACACCAATTCAAATATCTGAGGAATAATGAACAATAGAGCAAAATTCAATGGAATGTCACATGTCAATGGCAGCTAAATACTCTAAACTGAGTCTTAATCAGCAGGGATTTCAATGAAAAGTTCTTCATAGCAATAATTATTCCTGCTGAAAGTTCTTGATTTAAAGTTTTTAGCAATATAAAATAACTACATTTAACAGCAGCAAAGTTTCAGGAATGATAAAATATCCATTAATGTAGCAAGAAATGTCATCATGTGCAGGTTATAGTTCTGACCATACACAGATTTGAATGGAAAAGGCATCAGCCCAAAATGTGATAAACATTAATGAAACATGAATACTGGTTGTATTATGAGAAATGAAGTCCTTTCAAGATGGAGTATATTCTTGTATGCTGATACAAATAAATTCAAAAGAAGAGAACCAAAACCCCAATACATATCAAAATTGGTATCCCAAATCAGATTAAAACCCTTCTCCTGACGAAAAGGTTTACCAGAAGGGACATGATAAACAACTGTCCAGACAAGCCACTTAAACATATGAAGACCATGTAGCATGTTTTCTATGTTGGTCTATGGACATTAGTTTCTGTTTCATTTTCAAAACCATGTATTGCATAAGACTCCTAGAGTTTAGACTTCAATGGCATCATTATGGAAGCTGAGAAAACATTATAGAACTGGGATGCCATATAAATTCACTTACCGTGTCTTTTAATCCTTTTCCTTCTTTCCTTAACCACACACTGTTTCCGCTCCAAAAATTGACATATTATGCTGAAGAACCGGTCCAGACCTTATCCCAAACCCACTCAACTGAAGGAAGGGCAACAAAACTGATCTTTAATCCCAAGGCTACTGCCAGACAGTTATATCATACATAAGATTGTTGTAGAAGGAACCCTTTACCCTTTGGAACATGAAGAAAGACGCTGTTGTGTTCAACATGTACAGAAAAACAGAGGCTCATCTCTGGACATGCCCTTGTGCATTTGTAGCAAGCATTTGAGTGGAGTTGAGGCATTCAGTTCCAAGCTGAATTGAATCACCACGAAGAATTTCATCAACAACTTGATTGATGGCATTTCCTTTAGCCTACAGACAGTAGAATGTTTCATGTTTCAAATAAATCCAAGAGGGTTTTGACAGACAGACATAAACATAGTACTAGTAGGCATAGTTACCTTAACTCCAATGGCAATGGCTGTTTTAAGCTTAACAAGCTGACCCAATCTTAAAGCAGCCCCCCTGTTATCTTTGAGAAAGATCAATGGGACCTTCCTCGACTGTGCCAAGCTCGGCAGATGCTTTGACAGCCACCGTGGGTTGCAATCAAAAGCTATCAGTACAGCCTGAAGCTCGACAGATGCTGCTTTCGGATTCGATGCTGTCATTGCTGTCATTGGTTTCATGCGTTCAAGCACACGAGTCACCTCATTGACCCCTAGTGCGAATTGTTGCTACAAAACATAAAGAAAAACAAAATCAATTTGGTCATTCATTATCAAACACACATTCAGGTTCGATAATCTGAATCCAATCATCCAAACCTTGAACCAAATCTTTTCAGGTAAAGACTTGCCATCCATAAGTCTTGCTGACTCTATCCTTCTGTATGAAGATAGCACTAAATTAATTAATGTCGTTATTAATTGGAAGAATATTTATCAGTGAAATTTAAATCTATTTACTGAAAAGATAACCATAACCATAACACAACCTCTGAATTGATTCGAGCAGACAATGGAGACGTTCTCCTTCATAGCAACTACATATTTAACAGATTCAAGTATATCAGTTAACAACTAGATTCAACAAGTATCAAACACCCAAAGGACCCAAAAACTAGTACTCACTCTTGGTTTTGAGGTTGAGGGACAAAGGCAGACTTGGAAGCAGCATTCCCTTTCGAATCTTTGTTTCTGGGCGCCATGTTTACGCGCCACACTGCACACCCACTGTGAGAGAGAGAGAGAGAGAGAGAGAGAGAGCTCTCTGAGCGACGGCGCAAAACTGAGAAAGAAGAAGAAAACAGCTTATGGGGTTTTCAGGTGCTGGTAAAGTTAAGAAGTTACTCTTTAGGGGGAGAAACCTTCTTCAGAAACTCCCTGGGCTTTTGCGACCCAAAAATTAAAAACTCCCTGGGCTTTGTGGTTTTATGGGGTTTAGGGTGGTATTTTCGCACATTCAAGTTTGGGTGATAAATGTGCAAAATAGCTAAATTTTTTTCCTAAACTTTTTATTTTGTCCCGAAACAGAATTGAAAAATTAATTTTAAATTTTTTTATAATATTGAAAATGTATTTCTAAATAATTTTTTTAATTTGGCAATTGACCAAATTTTTTTTTATGAATGGTATTTGCACACATAGTACAAAGTCTGGTGGTAAATGTGCAAAATCTTAAATCTTTCTAGCATGGATTTCGTGAGTTAACATTGACTCGACAATGGGTTATAGTTCAGTGTTTGGATAAATGTGTAGAGTTCCTGAGTTAAAACAGGCTTCTTGTTGAAAGGCTTCACCTTCAGATATTACTTTGGATGGTTTCATAATTGTACTGTAAAGCATTGTATTTACCATAATACCAACAGAACACACTAGATTTATAGTCACAGAGCATCTCATCACCTATCTTCCCAATCATCTTAATCTAAGACAAAAGAGGAGCCAAATTCTGTAAAAGGGGATTTCTTTTTTCTTATTTTCTCTTATTATATTGAAAATGTGGTGCACCAGAAAATCTAAAGGTAGTGCAACCCCACCATTTTGGATCAACGTTATAAAACTTAAAAACTAAATATCAAACAATGACACTAATTGCACAGTGAAAAGAAAAACCCAGAAATTTGTGAACAAATTTTACATGGTTGTAGTCCAGAGAGGTTGCACTAAAATACGATAACAAGATAAAAAGATACATGTATATCTCATGCCTTTTTATAGGGAGAGACCATTGATGCTATTTTATGCAACATTTTTGATGCATTATTGTTATCACTTTCATTAAAGGAGGTCCACTTCTGAAAATTATGTAGGCTGCCTGTGAAGTCTGTAAAAAGTCCATCAACACCTATCTGATTAATCCAATAATCATACTCTGCATATGGATCTTGATGAAAGTTTACATGCAGGAACTTGTTCTCATTTCGGTATGTGTATGGGTGCACCTGCATTGGAATTAAAGAAGATGAAATATAAGAATGCAATTCTTTATTGTATTGCAAACAACAATGGCATCTATATATCTGAAGCATTCATATTTCAGAAGAAAATCACAAAACACTAAAATAACAAGAAAAAAGAAAAAACATGGCAATCTCCCATAGTAATGGAAACAAATTTGTATGCTTCCAAAGAATAATTGGATATTAGAAACAAAATCTTTAACTCATTATTCACTCAAGTCCTCAATGCAATCAATCGATTTGTCATGAGCAACAACCTAAGCTACCATATAACTTATTATTTGAGAAGCTGATTCAGCTCTCAGAGAATTTTGCATCCTTTCCTAGAGAGTAATATAAGAACTTCAGTGGAAGTATATCAATTACAAAAAGCTGTATGTTATGGTGTACCAAAATTCCTAACATAAGTGTCATGCTTGTACTGCTACAACATTGGTTTTTGTTATGGCTATCCATGAATCACAACTCTTAGTAGCAAATTAGACCAAAGAAAAGTCTTTCTTTCTTCTTTGTTCTGTTCTACTGTTATTCAACCCTTGGCATGTATTATGAGTACGTCTTGTCAAGTATGCTACAGTACAACACTTGACCCAGTACTCTACTAGAATACTAGTACAAGATGAAAATGCAATGTCAAAGAAAAAGGATTCACGACCATGACCACTTAACCTTAAACCTTTTATACCAGATTACCCAAAATCAAATGGACAAGTCTTTACAGAGAAGAAACTTACCTGTAGGTTATATGCATGGGCTCTGGAGACCAGATCAGTAGCTGTTTGCAAATAATCATTTACTACAGGAACCAAAGTATCCTTCCACGGTCCAATTCCCACCACATAATCTTTAATGAAGTCAAGGTAGGTATCTGAAATAATTTCCCAATAGGACTGCATATTTTCAATTTGATGTCAGTTAGGAGGAATATATACTGAAAACTTAATGAAAGAATTATATGCCAAAAATTAGACATAGGGATACAATTTAAGCTGGGTCTTTAATCATTATAAAGAGTTTATGCTTGGCAAAACTGTAAAATGCATAAGTAGTCCATGGGGAGATAACACTCAGAAGAAGACAAACCTGATTAGTGTCTTGAGTTGGAACTGTAATATCATCAATTAAAAAGATCTTGGGCAAGTCTGTCAGGTTTGATGCATATATAAGTGAAGTTGGAGCAAAGGACTGGATAAATACAGGTTGTTTTAACCAATCCTTTGACATGTATGAACCCTTGTACCCATACTTCTTAAGTGTCTCCACAAACCTGTCCTCAAATTTCTTACCATCTGGCCACTTCACCTGTCATCAAATTAAATATTAGCCAAGTTTTGTCTAACAAAGAAAAAGATATCTATCAGCATCAACAAATCAAACTTTTAACCATGAATTGGTGGCGGACATTCCATATCCTGATGCTTTCTTACGGTAATTAGTAAGTATGAAGCCAACTTAATGTTGTTTGCCTTACTCAAACCAGGAGGAAGTTCTTTAATTAATCAGAAAGACATTAGAACCAGACCATGGGAGATTGGAATAGAATAGGAAACCTCTTGGCCTCTTTTTTATATATAGCCTTATTACAGGAAAAAGCATAACGCTAATCAGGTTCTGTGCAACCATTCTTAGTGGCAGCTTTCAGGATACTCACATGCTGGTTGATCAATACTGGATTTTTAATCTCCGGATATATTCCAACAACTCTGGATGCATCCAGTGCGATTGAAATGAACTCTTCAAAAGTAATAATAGGAAATTTTCCTGAGGGATACACCAAAAGAGAATATACTTAAAGATCCTTATTTATCAGAGTTATTGGACTTCAAAAAACTGATTTTTTATGTTTTTTTTTTAAATGTATGCTTAAATTCAGAGTTATTTATCAGAAATAGGAACTAACCATTATATTGTTGATCCCGAAATGGATACCTCTGCTTCACTCGTAATGACTTCAGTTCTTTTAGTGTAAAATCAACTGCATATGATAAAAATAATTTTTAATTCCCACAGTTAATTATGTTGAATGGCAGTAATGCAAAGATACTGCTATACAAAAATGCAAAAAATGCTAGTATGTTGGTGTTAGAATATAAATTAATTGTTGCCACATTCTAACTGCTTATGATTCTTATCAGTTGGGTGCTCATGTATAGTCAATCTTCAGTTAGAAGATAGGACTTACAAATAATGCCCATCAGCACAGTATGACATTAACAATTTTAAAAGTGTTGAAAGCAGGAGGGTTGACATACCAGTAAAAAAGCCAGTGGTGTTGACCCCTTGAACTTCATAGGTCCTTTTACGATTTGCAAATTCCTTGTGTTCTGCAATATCAGTTGTCTCATCAAGGGTCACATCATGAAAGCATATAAGAACACCATCTTTAGAAGATAGGATATCTGTTTCAATGAAGTCTGCACCCTCTTCAATAGCTCTCTGCAGGAATGGAAGCTTTAGTACACATTTTTATCAAGAACAGCTATTCACCAGGTGATCCAGTTTATAACTATTTATTATACCATCAAATTGCCACATCTAATCATTAATAGTCAGAGGCTTTCTAAAACTACGAGAGCGGGGTTAAGCTCATAGCATACAATATCTAACTATGTGGTGTCTCAAGACAAAAACTTACCACGTATGCAGGAGCAGTTTCTTCAGGAATCTCTCCATTTGAACCTCGATGTGCAACATTGTATGGACGAGAAGTTTGTAGAGGTTGTCTATTTCCATTAGTCGATTTACTAGGAAGTGGATAGAATGGCCTTCCGGAACACCCAACAAGGAGTAGTAGGAACACAAAAGGAGGAAAGCCTGGGAAATGTAAAAATACCAAATTTAAATTATCAAGTCTAGACCGAAGAATGCTGACCTACATAAATAAATACATATTTGCACATTATGTTCATTTTTCATAAATTTGGAGAACAGAAATCTGCTGAGTCTATGGTGCACAAAACACTCTCATATGGTAACAATCAAATAGCAGCACATTCAACTAAAAACGCCTACTTATAAATAGAACAGGAAACCACAGCCTTGCATTACACAACTAGGTCATCATTTTGCTAAATTAAGAAATAATTAAAGGCACTTCCGCACTTTACAACTAAAAATCAGTTTTTAGTTGTAAATCAGTTTTCCCGAAATGCAAAAGTTAAATATCCTCTACAATCACCTAATTAGCTTTGTGTCAACCCAAATTTCGTTGTCTATGATTCTATGGTCATTTACTACACCAACATGGCATACTTTCATTGGTTTAAAGAATGGTTACTCCCAAAGAAATTCCGAAGCAGAGATCAAATCACAAGGCTTCAAACAAATCAAACAAACCCAGATAAGCAATTGCAAAGGGCAAACAAGCTACCAAGATACAAACCCAGATAATCAATTTTTTCTATTTAACAAAACTGAAAACTGAAAAAACCCAGTAATGATTCACACACAAACATTGAAAAACTGACACCATCATCAACAAGAACAATACCGAAAGACCAAAAAAAATTCAAACTTTGGGGTCAAGTTTCGAGCTTACAGTGTGAGGAAGCCATGGTGTTGGCCCAGCTTCTCTCAGTCTGCTCCTGCTGTGTTTCTTGAGCTTTAATGAGAACTTAATAATGAAATGAACTACAAAGCTTGAATTTTGAAGAATAAATGTTGTTGTGTTTCTAAGGTAGTGGAATCGTGTGTGACCGAGAGCCTTATAACATGGAGGCTCGGAGTGTTTAGCGCCATGGATCTACCTGTAAACCCAAGAATATTCCTCAAAATAGATAGGCTTTACTAGGAAAATAATTTAGCAGTGACAGGTTACGTGCCAATGGGACGCTGATACTGCAATCCTGGCCATTTACGTGTGGGGGAGGTTGGACAGGTGGATGGTGATGATTGGGTTTGTTTTTTGATAGTTTTAAAGGTCACGGTGTTAACTGTTAAGCTGACTGCCCAGTGGCGTTGACTGAATGGTGATTTGTCATATGTGGCGTGATATATACTACTTTTTTGATCTTTGACCATTAAATTAATAATTGGCCGAAAAAAAAACAGACCATTAAATTAAGAACAAATTTCACTTTACACCCCTGAGGTTTGCTCAAATTGTCAAATTACTCTTTCAGGTTTTAATTTTGGCAATTTAAAATTTAAGATTTGAAATCAAAGATAATGTGGCCCCTCAGTAAATCTGACTCAATAATTAAACGTTAAATATTGCTTATGTGGTACATATGGGACCCATATAGTTAATTGTTTCAAATAAATTCAATAGTTGACTTCTTAATAGAGGATTCAGTATCTCCGACCATTAAATATACAACAAAGCAGTACTACTATCACAATCCAGGAAGCCAACAAGATCAACCACATGATTTTTTGTCTTTTTTGTGATATTGCAAGATGAACGTTTTCGAAATTGCCCTTATGATGATTTTAGGCATTAATTGTGGGTCTCACATATGCCACATAAACATTTAACGTAACAGTCAGACTTACTGAGGGGCCATATTGTCTTTGATTTTAAACTTTGAATTTTAAATTATCAAAATTGAAACTTAAGAGAACAATTTGATAATCTGAGCAAAACAGAGGGGTGCAGACTAAAATTTACTCTTAAATTAATAACAATAGGAAATGACAAAGCTTAAGTATTCCACCAAAAAAACAAAGCTTCAGTAAAGCTCATGAAAAGTTTTAAATAATAAAAAAGAAGTTTGAAAAAGACAGAGGTCCTACTCATAAGTAGACCTGGCAAATGGGTCGTTTTTTGCGGGTTCGGGTCAAACACGACACGACCCGTTAAGCTTAACGGGTTAACACGACACGACCCATTAAGTAACGGGTGACAAAACCCCCAACACGAACACGACACGAATTAAAACGAATAAACACGACACGACCCGTTCTACCCGTTAAGAAAATTAATATTTTTTAAACAAAATTACAATTAATATATATCTTCCAATACTTACAAAAATTACAGCCCAAAATTCCATTCATGCAATATTCCAAAATAAGTAACAGCCAAAAATTACAGCCCAAAACAAAATTCAATACATATATACAATGTTCCAAAATGAATAAACAGCCAAAACCAAAATTTATCACAATGTTCCAAAATAAAACAGCCCAAAATTCTCTAATTCTCCCCAAAATAAACAGCCCAAAATTTATCACAATCTTCCAGGCTTCCAGCCATAAACAGAACACCACTTCAATTAATGATTAATTCCACATTGCCACACCAAGAACTTCAATTAATGATTAATGCCACATTGCCACACAAAGGGAGTGATACCTGCAAGACATTTGGTTCTTTAGTCAAGGAAGAGTAGCATAAAAGAATTACAATACAGTATTCAGTGGCTGCGTAGCAAGACAATGTCTTAATGAGGTGGTGCAAATTATGTTGACACATCACAATGACACCTAATAACAATTTCCAGTTTTAGAAGAAAAGATTGGAATGAGATCAAAGAGATCTTAACTAACTTATTCACAGCAGCAACAAAGCTCACATAGCCTATAAGTAGAAGGGAACAAAACATTCATATAGATCAGCTCTCCAGAAAGACCAAACTTTTAATAGTTTTACTTACAAGAACAGTGCCCTATAATAAGAACTAAGAATATATGTAATAAGAACTAAGAATCTTCAGTTATATACATACTGTGCCAAAATGGTGGTTTACCAAAACAATGGTGGAAGATGGTTCCAAGCCACTATATACCAATTGCTTCATAGTGACAGTATCAGGAGTACCATATCCACATAATCAAAATCAAGAATCTTTATAGTGGCTCTTCTAAAAACTAATGATAATGTATGTTTCTATATTTTTCCATATCAACATTGTCAGTTCCATTAATATTGTGCAATCAAATGCAAACAGAAATACATATAATTACAGCTACAACAATAAAAATACAGCACCTTTCATCAATCATCAACAAAAATGGTATTAGAACACTGTTCAGATCTGCTTCCTCTATCCTCAATGGTCAAATTGAAAACATCTTCACTAAGTACTTCCAAGTCAGCATGTTCTTTATCAAACACTAAGCATAAAAAAAAAAAAACACTAATTACAAATATAACTTTATGAGAATAAAAGAACATAACAGTATAATGGCATGTAAAATTTACCTCCCTTGCCAAAAATCCAATCTCGAGTACATAACAAAGCTTGAACAGTTTCAGGCAATAATGAACTGCGATATTGATCTAGTACTCTACCACCAATACTAAAGACTGATTCGGATGCAACAGTGGAAATAGGAATTGTTAGCACATCACGAGCTAAATTAGAAAGAATAGGATAACGAAATTGCTCCATTTGCCACCAAGAAAGAACATCTAACTCTTGCTTTCTGTCTAGCCTTTCTTCATCAAAATACTTATCCAATTCAGTTTTTGTACTTGAAGCTACACCACTGTTATAACTATTATCAAAATCCTACAAAGGATTATAAAAAACATGAAATTATCAAACAAGCACTTATAAAAAAAGATAAACAATTATCAAACAAGCAATTATGAATTATATAAAAAAAAACCAGCAATTACCTCAAAGATGGTGTCTCCATCTTCCGTGTGACTAGCTGTCTCATTCCTTGGACGATTTGAATTAACAAGATGTGACAAATTTTCCATGTACAAATCAAAAAGAGAAGACAAGGTGTCACTAACACGTTTGAATTCATAAGAATCTTGACCATAAAGCTTGGTATAAGCCCATTCTACAAACTGCAATTTATAACGAGGATCCAAAATAATTGCAATTGCAAGAATTAAACTGTAATCTGACCAATACTTTTCAAACTTTAAGTTCATAGAAGTTCCCAGCCTTCTCATGAAATCATTCCTATCTTCCATGGCTGTTTTGATACTGTGTTGGATTATGAACACTTTAGGAAAGAACAAATTTGATGTGGGGTACTTTGTTCCAGAAAATAAGCAAGTAACTTCATAAAAATACCCCAAAAATTTTGAAATCTTTCCTATTTTATCCCACTCTTCTGTAGAAGGGCAAAAAATGAAACTTGAATCACTTAATCTTAGATTGATAAAAGCACGCTGATAAAAAAGTGCACTGTCAAGCATGGTATAGGTTGAGTTCCACCTAGTAGGCACATCTTGTCTTAAGCCTCTCCTATTACCTGCTATCCCTACTTGTGCAACACATTCAAAGAACTTTTGTTTCCTCCCAGCTGAACCCCTTATGTATTTGATACATTCACGAATCTTTAAAACAGAGGGATCAATTTCTTTAAGTCCCTCTTGAACTATCAAGTTTAAAATGTGAGCACAGCAGCGAACATGAAAGAAATTACCATTCATTAATAGTAGACCTCTAAAGTTCAATTGATTTTTCAAATGATCAACAAAACAATCATTTGCAGAAGCATTATCCAAAGTAATAGAAAATAATTTCTTCTCAATCCCCCAATCAGTCAATAATGAATTAATTTTTTCACACAAAGCAACACCAGTATGTGGAGGGGGCATATGACAAAAGTTTAAAATCCTTTTATGCAATCTCCATTCTTGATCAACAAAATGGGCTGTAAGAGTTAGGTATCCATCAGTGGTCAAAGAGGTCCATAAATCAGATGTTAAGCAAATCCTTCCTGGAACCATACTTAACAAATTACCAAGTTTAAGTTTTTCCCTTTTGAACATCCTTAAAACACATGCCTTAACAGTATTTCTACAAGGCAGCTTGATATCAGGAGATATATATGCAAATAAAGCTCTAATGCCCTCATATTCAACAAAGCTAAAAGGTAAATCATGTTTGATAATTGCTTCTATCAATAAATCTCTAAATTTCTCATGATCAAATTTTGGGGAACGCAATCCAGACTGTGATAACATTAATTGCTGCAAATCACCATGTGTTTTCTTAGGACAATTTTTCATGTGACTCAACATATTACCCGTCCCACATTGACTATCACATATATATATATCACACCACATTGTCTACATTTAGCACGCTTCTTTTTATCTGGTTCCATAGGCAATGGTTCAAACAAAGTCCAAGCAGGAGATCTTAATTTACGCTTACCTACTGCCATGCCTCTTGCCCTTTTCTTTGTAGGGCTTTTATCTGCTGTATCTTCTACATGTTCAGCACTTTGACCCACATTGTTTCTCACTGAAACTTCACCAGACTCCTCAACAATATTACTTGAAGGACTAGGATTCATCTGCATTGAAGTATTGAACATTTAATAAGCTAGTTATATATAAAAATAAAGCATCCTATGATTCAGATTTCAGAATAACAAAAGAGGAAAACAAAGCATTTAGCAAGTCAGCCAAGTTCCTGTTTCAGTATAGATTTATATTAGCCACAAAAAGGGGTTTCGGAATTCAGAGTACCTTTGAGGCTTTGAGGCTTTGAGTCGGGCTGAGGGTCGAGACGACGACGTTTTTATTCCTGGGCTGCAGTAAGTAGATCGCGACTCGTTCCGCCCCTTGTCCCCGAATATGGGTAATATGTTCTCAAAAAAAAGTTGCTCCAATCTGACCTAGCTGGCGAGCGATCCCAGTTCGCGGCAGAGAACAAGACAGCAAGAGACTCGAGAGGGAGAGATCGCAGAGGAGGGAGAAAGATTCTTGTGTGCAGCTCGCAGAGACTAAGGGTCGATTGTAGACTTGCAGAGTGAGAGATCGCAGAGGGAGGGACAAGAGAAAGAGAGAGAGCCAGAGAGGGCAGCTGGATCGATGTCAATGGAGGCTGACTGGCTGAGACGACGATGCTGGGTCGATGGAGGCAGAGTCTGTGCAGCTCTGTGTGAGGTCGATTGCAGAGGAATAAGAAGAGAAAGGGAGAGATGCTGGCAGAGTGGCAGCTGGGTCGATGAAGGCTAAGGGTCCATGGAGATTGGAGGCTAAGGCTGAGGGAGACAATCTAAGAGGCAAAGAGGCTGATGGAATGATGGATCATGGAGACATGGAGGATTGGAGGCTACTGGCTAAAGGCTAAGACATGGAGACAACAGATCGCATTTGGGCATTTTGCAGAGAGCCAGAGAGTGAGAGAGTCGAGAGACTCAGAGAGATAAGGACCATAAGGTGAGAGGCGGCTGAGTGTTTTGTGAAATAGGAAACTGAATGAATTAGAGATTAGGGTTACTGGGTTAGGATATTTTGACATTTTGTTAAGTGTAGCAAATTACTTAAATGCCCTTATTCTTAACGGGTCTTAACGGGTTTCGCGGGTTGACACGAACACGACCCGTTATCTAAACGGGTTGTTAACGGGTCTACACGATTTGAACACGACCCAATTAGCTCAAACCCAAACCCGCAAATTTGCGGGTCGTTCCGGGTCGTGTTAACGGGTCGTGATAAATTTTGCCGGGTCTACTCATAAGTCCCACCTAAGATAATTTAGCAGAGAGTGAAAAGAAAAGTCCTAATAAGAATATTATAATAAACAAGAGGAAGGAATGAGAATTATGGCTTCTTTATTTTTTCTTTTTTTAAGAAAGAGAGCTACCGCTTAAGTGGTTGAACATTTATGGGTGGCGGACCCAAATTTTTTATTAGTAGTCTCAATAATTTAATGACATATTAATTTATAATTTTATCTTAATATAAATTGATTGTTAAAGACAAATATTTAATTTAAAAATTTTAAAAATATTTAACTTAAATTCTACCCAACACCATACTCAACAATTCTGTATACCAACATCTCCACTCATCTCTCGATGGTGTTGATGAGCCTTATTTAGAATCTATGTTGTTTTCTAAGTTTTTATTTTATGTTCTATTTTTTAATTGTGAAGTGGTCGGCAGGTGCATTTGATGATTTTCAATGAAATAAAATTAATGTCTTGACAGGCCATAGCCCTTCGTGGTGTTCCTTCACTTTTAGTGCTTTGAGAAGTTTATATCTTGGCCACCTTCATTTCCTCCCTAAGATCTTTTCCCTCTTTTTTTTTTTTCCCTTTAATGTTGATTTAAGGTTGAAACATGTGTTTTCCAACTGGAACTCATAATGAAAGGTGACATTATTGGGGTTAGAAGGTTAGGGGATTCTGATTCACTTAGTAAAAATAAAATGGAGGATTGCAACGGTAGTGAGAATCTCAACGACGAGCATTCAAAGCAGTAAGGATGAACATCTCCTCAATTTACACAAGTAATTTCTACTTTGGATAGTTGCCTACAAAAACTTAGATTTTTGCCACTTAAGATCTGGGTAACTTTCTTATTGTCTACTTAGGAAGTGGTGGTGAACTGGTGATGGTGTTGGGTTTGGGAGGTGGTGGTGATGATGTTGGGGTTTGGTGTGTTTGTTGGGTATAGTAAGTAGAATTGATGGGTGTTATGTTGGGTTTTAGTAATTAGGGTAGTTTAGAAAAACATGTTGGGTGTACTAATAAGTTTTAATATTTTTATAAAGGTAGTTCTAAAGAGTGTAATGAGACTATTGATAAAAAAATTGGGTTCAAACTTATCATCTTTGGTTAAAGGAAGGTCTTTTTGCCTAAAATTCGTCTAAGCAGTCAATAGAAATCAAAGAAACAATCGCATAATAATAAAAAGATGTATAGTGATTTACCACGATCAATATGATCGAAATTCGTTCACTTGAGTCTTGTTTTGGTCTCATTATGAACAAAGGTGATTACAATGTAGAGAATGAGAGCTTTAGAGAGAAAAATGAGAGATATGACCTAGGGATATCAAAAAGAGGGGATCTTCTCTAAGAGCATGTATAATGGCTTTTTGCTATATGTTATGCTATATGCTATATGCTATATTTAGCATGACTTTTAGCATTTAGCAATAATTTTTGTGCTTTTTGCTCAAATAGCACAAAAGCTATAATTATATGTTAGAGGAAATTACAGATTTGGTCTATTTATTTTATACCTAATTCAATTTTGGTCTACGATCTTTTTTAAGTTCTGTTTTGGTCCACTAATTGTTTCATTTGTTCAATAAAGGTCCAGATTTGTGACTTTAAATCCTTTGAGTTGTATTTTCTTCAATTATAATTGAAGTATAAGTTATATTTTATCATTCCTTAGTCATAAAAACAAATTTGGAGAATTATAATCTAAGAGAATTGAGATTAGGTGAAATTTGAAAAATTAGCAGTTTCGGATACCCTACTTTGGGGTCAATTATCTTGAGTTTTAGAACTTCAATTTGAATGATCTTTATATGTTTGTAAAGAAGAAATGCATAGCTTTAAAATAAGTATATATTTGCTGAATTTGGGTGAGATTTGATAGGATAAAAGACAGACCAAATTTGAGAAAACAAATCTGAACCTTTATTGAACAAGTGAAATAATTAGTGGATCAAAACAGAACTTAAAAAAGATTGTGGACCAAAATTGAACTAGGTATAAAATAACTGGACTAAATCTGCAATTTCCTCTTATATGTTAATATGTTTATATTTTTAATATATTCATATATATCCTTATAAATTAAATTTAATATATTAAATTATTTTAATAATTATATCATTGTAAATATTTTAATGAGATATTTAATATGAGCACAATATTAAATATATTTAAATATTATTATTTTAATACCCAAATTAATATTTTAGTATTTTTCATGTCAAAGTCAAATTTAGGAATTGTAAAATTTGAATACATGGCCAATCAACCCATGATAGATGTCCATCCTCATGCCTCTTACTGCAACATTTTTCATTCATGTGAATATCCTTTCCTCTCTTTCACCTCGTGGGACCCAACACTTTTTCAACCAATCACTTTCTTTCACTTGGTTTTTTATTCTTTCTTTACCCATACTTTTCAAATGGTGAGTTCACTTTTTTCTTGAGTTTCTTAATAGCAATTGCTAAATTTTCTATTATATATAGTAAAAAATTTAGCAATAGCATAGTAAATGTTAAATTTAGCTATGCCATTATAGTGATCTTTTTTTTATCAATTTTGCTATATTTAGCATATAGCATATAGCATAACATTTAGCCATGCCATTTTACATGCTATAAAGGATAAGAGGCCCTCCCATTATAATTGTCCATATCACCATATGTGTGACCTAATCGTTAATCCAACTAAAACCCAATTGCCCAAATATATGTGACTTAAGTTTCCCAACTAAAACTCAACGTTAGCCCAATACAACAGTAAGACCCAACATGGCACAAACATAAGGAATGGAAAGTCATGACTTAGGTGGTAGAAGTAGAACATTTATACCACATTCACGATCAAAATTTGATCCAAGCAGCCTGCAACACAAATTGGCAATTATAGGAAAACATTAAAATGGAGTGTGCCCTCATCCTCCTTTTGAGTTTTGACATAACTTGGCTCACACAAAACATTGCTCTTGTGCTTTGGAGTAACCTTAACCAACCAACACTTCATATATATAGATCAAAGTACACTAACAGCACAATAATCTAATATATTCCGTCCACACATACACAATTGATCCAGTAAAGGACCACATATAGGATAATATAGAGAAGACCTTCATACTAAAAAGAGCTAATTATTTAACTCAGGGTGTTCATAACTTAACATTCCAAGGGGTGACCAGAGCCACCACCATTGGCCTAGAGCGGAAAAGGATTAGTGCAGACGGTTATGTGCCTCATGGGGTTTTCCACCTCCCCGCCGCCGGCATGCTTGACAAATTCAGCTGGAGAAAGGAAGCTGCCATGACAAACACATACAATCCTCACGTTCCCTTTCAGATACTGGTACAGAAATCCTTCAATCCTCCTCCCATTGGGGCCATTCCCAGTGGTCCTCACACAAGGCATTTTGGCTATCGCTTCCATTCCATTCTCCCAAATATTGTCAGAATCATTGTCATCTGAAACATTGCCATTGGAAGCATTGCCATTGGAAGCATTGCCATTGGCAGTATTGCCATTGGAAGCATTGCCATTGGAAGCATTGCCATTGGCAGCATTGCCATTGGAAACTTTGACCTTCTTTGAAGGATTTTCCAGCTCATTTTCTGCGGGATTGGCATGTTTCCCATTGGCCATTCCAGCAGAGGTGACCACAGGCTTGATGTCCCTTTCTTCAGGCAGTGGCTCAAAATGCGTAGTGCTTCCTCTTGCAGCCACACCCCCCGGTCCTGCATGGAATTTACACCAATTCAAATCTCTGAGGAATAATGAACAATAGATCAAAATTCAATGGAATGTCACATGTCAATGGCAGCTAAATACTCTAAACTGGTCTTAATCAGCAGGGATTTCAATGAAAAGTTCTTCATAGCAACAATTATTCCTGCTGAAAGTTCTTGATTGAAGTTTTTAGCATGTAAGATAACAACATTTATCAGCAGAAAAGCTACAAGAATGATAAGATATCTGTTAATGTAGCAAGAAATGTCATCCTGTGCAGGTTATAGTTCTGATGCTCCCATACACAGATTTGAATGGAAAAGGCATCAGCCCAAAATGTGATAAACATTAATGAGACATGAATACTGGTTGTATTATGAGAGATGAAATCCTTTCTAGATGGAGTATATTCTTGTATGCTGATATAAATAAATTCAAAAGAAGAGAACCAAACTCCAATATATACAACTATAAAAATAACATAGTTGAACAGGAAAGTGGATATAAAACAGTTAAAACCTATATTTCAATTGTTGCAAGAATATAGTTCATATGTTGCAGAATATAGTTCATACGTTATGTATCCATATCAAAATTGGTATCCCAAATTATATTAAAACCCTTCTCCTGACGAAAAGGTTTACCAGAAGGGACATGATAAACAACAGTCCAGACCTTATCCCAAACCCACTCAACTGAAGGAAGGGCAACAAAACTTCTGTTGAATCTAAAGATAACATAAGCTTTGCTACTATGAAACTTCGAGATACCTAAGACAAGACTCAGCTACAAATTAACATGCCAAAAATGAGAAGAGAGCACAATAAAAAGCTTTTACAAGCATATGCATACAAAATTTTAGTCACAAGGTTGAAAGGTGGGAGACTGGAAGGCAGACAAAACCAGGAAATATAAGAAAAATATGAATCTTTATAACTTCGTTCAGCACAGGAACCATTTTGAGTCACCTATAAGTTCCATAGCAGTAAAGTTTTGATTTTTAGTTGTGAGAATGCTGCAACAGATGATGCTGGATATCCATTACCATGTATAGAAATCATGCATAAAAACAACATGGAATCTACTTTCATTTAACTTGGGAGAATGCAGGAATTGCAGCCCCATAAATTCACTTTGCTGAATATTTATGTGGTTCACTTTTACGTCTCAAATTCTTCTTAATAAACATGTAACTAAGCATCGGTAGAATATTAAGATCCTGCATTAAGGAATAAAATATTAGAAAAGTACAATTTCCTATATGAGAAAAACTTTTGTATGCTAAATGCTAGAATGGACTATGAAGATGAAACCTATGTTTTTTTCCATATGTGGTCAGGTTCAAATTCTATATTAGGCTCATATGCACCGCTGTTTTCTTATTTTGTCGATACGTTGTCAGATATAGACTTTTTCTTAATATTACTTTGTCGCTACGTTGTCGGATATAGATTTTTTCTTAATATTTGTCGAGATGCAAATGAATTCGTTTTCTTTTTCTGTCGACACATTGTCGTATACAGATTCGTTCTTAATTTTTGTCGGCATGCGGATGTTTTCCAGATTCGATACTGCCACCATCTTAACCATTACAAAGCAGAAAAGAACTGAAGATCACCTTTCCACATGGATGCCGCAAATCTCCTATCTTGTTTCCCCACATTCTCTGCCAATTTGTTACACTTTTCATGACCGAATCGAATATACTAACTACCAAATCTTAACCGTTGACAAAGAAAAAAAAAGAGAACTTAGATTATCTTTCCACGTTCACGCCGCAAATCTCCTATCTGCTTCCCCACATTCTCTGCCATTTTGTTACACGTTTCATAATCGAATGTACCAACTACCAAATATTATCAGTTACCATAACTAGGTTCACCAATCATCACCATCTTGACCATTCATAAAGCAAAAAAGAGGTTAGGTCATCTTTGCACATGAACGCCGCAAATCTCCTATCTTGCTTCCCCACATTCTCTGCCTTTTATTACACTTTTCATAACCGAATCGAATATACCAACTACCAAATACTATTAATACCCTAACTATTTTTATTTTTTTGGTCAGAACCCTAACCAATTAAAATGACCAGTAAGCATTTTCCCTTTCATGAACAATTCCTATATATACTTTCAATAATGACCTTCCAAAACCAAATGTGGTTCCTAGTTAATCACATTTTCTTAGTAAATACATTGTTCCTCTTTCCATCCTTTAGTAACACGCCATGCATTCAACCATGAACCAAAAAGGCATATAAAAAACAAACAAACACACATCAAAATCATAAAAGAAGAAAAGATTCCATAGAATCCATACCATCCAAAACATGCTATCTTCTTGAGAAAAAAAACAACCACATATGCATTTCTCTTAACAGAAACATTATGCAGCAAAATTCTTATGCGATCTAACAGCATGTGAATCTAAAACCAAGGAAATGCAAATTATATGTGCAGCACAAACACAAGAACAAGATCAACTCAACAGAATCATAAGATCCAACACTCACAATTCTTTTTCTTTTACCTGAATATCAATTCATATATCAAGCAAAATCTTTAAACAGATGTAAATAGTTGGAGTGACAGACTTTACCTGAGAGGTATGTGATATACCCCTCTGCTTTGAACTTAACGACGGCACGACAGGCGCCGTTGCCGTCGTTTGGAGCAGAAGCCACCGTCCAAGCTGCCACCTCAGGCGGCGGCTGAGCTGCTTTGGCTCCCTTCGCCGCCAGCCTTTTCTTGACTTCCATTCTCCTCATTGCCTGCAAGTCCTTCACACTCAGCACTCGCTGCCCTGTCTCTGCTGGAAGCGAGCTTGACCTCTCCAGCGAAGGCAGAGAAGCAGCTCTCGGCGGCGTCGTTTTGGACCCGCCAGCTGCCTCCTTGTTCAGGGTCATCACTCCGGCCACCGATGAAGAGCGAGTCAGAAGCTTTTCAGTGGAGTTTGGAGAGTAAAGACTTCCAAGAGAGAGTCCGAGATTTACCTCTGCTTTTTTCTCAGAATCGGTTGATTTTGGTTCCTGGGTCGCTTTCTCAGGTGAAAATCTCTGCAAAAGGTTAGTTGGGTTCTCCTTTTCTTGCATGGAGGGCTTGGGTTGAGCAACCTGGTCGACCTTGTTTGAGTTTGACTCCGCCATTGGAAACCGAAAGGGAGCAAATTGGGCTCAAAAAACGCTTCCTTTTAGCTTCTCTGTTGCAAAGAAAATTATAGTCAGGCCTAAAATCTCAGCAAAAAATGAGTGGTAGCATGAAAAATTTGACAAACCCAGATGAGTGTGTGCTCTGTACACACAGAATCAGCTTTAACCCAGTTCAGAACTGTAGCAGAAAAATGAAGGAGGAGTGAGAAAGAGAGAAAGCAAACCCAGAGAAGCTTACATGGTTTTTGACAGAGGAGTCCAGCAAAGACTTTGGTGGAGAACTGCAAGTGAGGGATGGATTTATGGGCAATGAATCAAGAGAACTGACGCATTTGCATTGTACATGGCAATTGACAACGCACTTCTCAAGTCCACGTGGTGGTCAGTGGAGGAGGCAGAGCAGCGCAAGAGTTTGAATGAGGGAGGGAGAGAGAGAGAGAGAGAGTGAGAGAGGTTCACATCACGTACGGTTACGCTTTAGCTCTCTCACTCTTTGCAAGTTGCAGCTAAATGAGGCACTTCCACCACCACCTGTAACTAGCTGTCTCTCTCGCTCTCTCTCTCTCTCTCTCTCTCTCTCTCTCTCTCTCTCTGTGGCTCTTTCAAGTTTCAAAGATTGGAACTTGGTCTGTAATTGTGGGAATGACCAAGGGCAATTGTGTAAGGCAAAAAGGGTCGAGAAAGCACTATTGCCAGGGCGTTTTGTGTTCCGACGTGAAGGGGTTTGGTGGTGAGAGTGGAAGGAGTTATAGTGGGCGTGGCAATAGTGATTTGCCTTTAAATGCATGTAGGGAAGGAAACAAAAGTGGAGCTTGGCGGTATGCACGGTGGTTTGGGCAAAGCCTGAAAATCCGTGGCCTCATGCTCCGCTTCACAAGTCGGTGCTGGCTGTGTTGGAGAAATTGAGGCGCGTCTCAAATGTAGAGGAGACTACATGTAAGTTGTAACCCCCAATTGCTAATTAATGTGGATCACATTTGGGATTTGGCTGCTTGCTCGCTCTTTTATGGTAATTTCAAAAGGGATCAAAATCCACTTCAATCTTCTCAAACCCATTTATTAGTCTTTTTTTTTTATCGGTTTTGCTGCTTTCAGCAGATTTAATTCAATTTAGAAATTTACCAACTACTTTCTTCTTCTTTTTTTTTTGATAAAAACCAACTACTTTCTTCTAGTACACTTAAGTAGAGGTATCAAATGGGTGGAATTTACAAAAGCATGAAGTGGGCCGAATTAAGCCGGTACAAGTACAAAATGGACCAATTCAGTATGAGTATAAAACAAGTTGAGCCGATACAAGTATGACATGAGTAAATATGTCGGATTGGGTTGAACTTTTTAGTCTATCAAATACGACATAGCGTGAGCATGACACAACATAAGAACAATACAAGTATAAAATTGTCTTAACTAAAAAATATTAATATTTACTTATAAAAAGAGAAAAATAACACAAGTTGTACAATTTTAAAGACAAAAAAAAGAAATAATACATGAACCGACACATTTAAAGAATAACACGAACACACAAATAGATCTCAAATCATAAATTTTGTCAGGCCTAAAACTTATCTATATAATCCAACATGAGCACGATACAAAACATAATTAACGAAAGTTAAATAGGTCAAACAGGCCTAATAATATTTTCTCTATTTTGTTGTTAAAAATATCAAGTTCAATTCGTCTTCCCATATCAAAAAATTGAGTCTCTTTTTTTTCTTTTTCCTTTTTGCCATTAAAAAAAATTTTGAGGAATTGAGAAAACTCGGGGGAGTCGGTGAGGCGGGACCCACCATGAGGTCCTCTCTGGCAACTTTTTTTCTTTTCTAGTCAGACCCTCCCAGTCTCCCAACTTGCACTTTTGATGACAGGCAAAAAGGGCTCCGACCCCTGGACACGTGGCGACATGCAGTTAGAGAAAGGCTCGTGTGTCGCGTAGATAGAAGGGGTCCATAGCATGCAGGGAATAGAAGAAGAGGGTCAATTGACAACTTGTAGGGCCACGTGTTCAAAAGCCCTTGTACCGATTACATCATCATCGAGTTGTGGCCCCCACCAGCTACTTTGCTCTCAGACTGGAAGCCTTGGGACCAACGGTTATCAAGTGGACCTTATTTTAAGCTACCACTTTTCCAAGTGGATATAAACAAATCCCATTTGAGCTGGCCTAATTAATCCTAGGACTAATATCCTATCCTACCCAAATCCAACTATTAATATCAAATTTTGTTTCATTCTGTACTTGAGCACAAACTCAAATATAAATAACAAAAAAATTACCCCATTACCATTAGATATAATATATATATAATAATAATGTTAAGAATTCTAAATTTATATCACAAATTTAGATTCCAAATAATTTGTCATTACACATATTAGTATTTTATTTGTTATAAAATAAATAATCCTTAAAGTGAGTTATATATGAATCAATAAAATACTGACATATCATTTAGGATTCAAATTTAAAATATAAATTTAGAATCCCTAATACTACTCTAATATATATCACTAAAAATACAAACCCCACATATTAAATAAGTTAAATTTGTCATATTTTGTCCAAAACATGGTTGAACCTCTTTTTTGTTAAGTAGCCATAGTCCATCAGAAAGGGTTTTTTTTTTTTTTTTTTTTTGTAGGAAAATTCTCAGAACCTATTATCTTATCGGATATAGTGTTAACCTTATGTAGTCGATCACCTTTTTATATTCGTGACCATGACCATGAGGATTGTTAATTTGTAAAATGTACTTAACAAATCAATTTGCTTGAAAGTACTTGATTAACATTCAAGGTGGTGTCCTTTTCTAATATGGTCCATTGATAGCTTCATAATTAAATAGCACAGTCAACTTGCACATGAGAATCTATAAGATATTAAAATCAGCTTTTTGGCTGGAGCATGGAGGACAGGAGGAGGAAACTTTTTCAGAGAATTACAAATTCATCCAACTCCCTCGCTAGTACTGGAATTAGTGAATTACTACTATCACAAGAATAGAAAAGAGTTAGGGTTTATGGCCTAAGTCCTAAGGGCATACAAACCTAATCATGCTCATGATAAGGTACAGGTTAAAAGGAAATGGACAAACAACTCAATGTGCTTGCCCATATTGATGTTGGTGGTGGAATACAAGCTCAAGCTGCATACACCTTGCCATCATTTTCATGGCCATGCCCATCATCATATCAAGTGGATATATAGTATACACAACAAATAACTAAATTAAAAAATACCCAGAACCTCACACTTGGAAAATAATCAAGTAAATGATTTTACAAATCCAATCCTAAAAGATGAATATGAATTTCCCATCTGTGTGAAGCAAAATAGACCTCATCACAGGTTGACTTGGGCTCATATCTAGGCCCACAGGGATGGAGCAGCCCACATTTTGAATAGAGAAAATCCAGGCTGAAGCTACTTACAAGGTAAAGCTCATTGTTCACCATAAAA
This sequence comes from Dryas octopetala, assembly GCF_963921425.1. Lineage (NCBI taxonomy): Eukaryota > Viridiplantae > Streptophyta > Magnoliopsida > Rosales > Rosaceae > Dryas > Dryas octopetala. Next base: position 4,757,167 of record NC_141374.1, on the reverse strand, counting down.
GTTAAAAGATAATGCAAACTACTAATTTACATATCTTTAACAACTCATTTACAACCATATCAGTCACTGGACTATAATGCAGAATTCTTATATCCATGTAGTAGACCAAGTGATATATAAATGATTTTCTTTCTTGGATAGAGATTGTACAGAAAGAACTTTCATAGGTGGATTGCAGAAAAGACTTTCATAGACTCTGTAAGATGACAATCATCAAAATTAATAGAAACAAGAATCTAAAAGTGGGAAGTCTCATCCCGCTTGGGATGTCGGATAAAAATGAAGAACAACATGTGTCTGGAAGTGATTGAGTATTAAATATAGCAGACATTTATGTGATTGAAGATGTCAAAATAATTTGCTGCAGTCTACAGAGTGAAATGATCAATAGGTTGCATGGCAAATCAAATGAGTAAACAATCAATAAAAACCATTCAGTATATAAAAGTGAAATGATTTCATTCATCTCCAAAAGGACCAAAACGCTTCAAGAGAAGAGATATTCATATGCTTGGAAACTCATTAAGCTATATCACCACAACTGAAAGTAAACAGGAAAACCCTGTCATTTAACAGAATGCTAAACAGATCCATATAAGAAACAAATACACCATAGCTTGCCAAATAGACATCCTAAAAGTCACTAATTCATAGAGCAAGCCTGTGTCTGTCCTCCATCACCCTCATATTGCCATTAGATCGCCATAGTTCCGCATCAGAAGAATTGATCCTGCAAACAGCCCTGCAGCGCGCAGCAATTTCTGCAAGAGGGAAACACAAACTATTATTAATTCCTTTCTTTCATTGTTTTCTCCAACAAAAAGATGAATTTATGAGTGACATACCACCTGACATCCATGCAAAACAAATTAAAACAGAAGTTCTACAAGAATGCAAGAAAGGTTTAACCACAATATATCAAGGGCTAAAGAACGTCTGTTTACATTATCAAGCATCACATTTAGAAATAATGGAGCCAAAAAATATTTGAAACCCTTTATAGACTAAACTGAACAACTCTTGCGAGAAATAACTTATGTGGCTTCAGGTTACAATTCTGCCTGGATACCAAGATCAAGCCATAAAGAGACAAGTACCACCTAAAAAGCAGTACACAATAGTAATCATAAATTCTTCATACAGTGTCTGTTCTCCCATGTTTCCTCTTTATCTTTCAGTTTCAAGGACTCTTGCTGTCGTCTTCTTTTCCTCTCAGTCAGACCATACTATTCCTATTCCTATCAGAATATAGAACACTCTAATAGGAAAAGTTACCACGTCTAAAATGTTAATAATTGAAATAAGAACCTAAATTGGACGTCTTATAGAAACAAATAGCAAGGTTTGGCCAACACTTGATGATAAGTTTTCCGTTCCGGAGATAAATGTATTAAGTGTAAGCAAAAACAAAGATCACAACACAACCATGCAGCACCCATAAGTCATTTAGTGATCATATCGTATTCAATACGCAACACCTAAGAAATTTATAAGCTTGTAAGTGATATGAATCCATGGGCAAAAACTTGTCCCTGCAAAACCAGCTTGTAAGTGAAAGGTCTCCCAAATTTCATCGACCCAATTTCCATAGCTAGTCGATGTGGGATTACAAGAGGCACATAACAGACCCCCCTACGACATCCATGGCTCACAATCGCAAAATCCAAAATAACATAAGCTTTAATATTTATTAGGTAATATAAATCGTGAAGGTCTTTGTATTACAAGTTCACAAGAGCTAACAACAATGAATATGGGGTTAAAGTTAATTAATAAAATATATGCCATAATTCTTCTACTTTGTCTTAGAAACCGAACCATGAATAAATCAAAAACTGAAAAGTAGGAGAGTCTTTGATAAAGTACCATGTTGAGAGCCCACTTTTCCTCGTCATAATACTGGGAGTGCAAGAAAGCTTTCGCCTTGTCAAGTGAGATCGGGTAGTCCGCCATTGAGTACGGAGGAGAGGGAGTAAGAGAGGGTTTGATTTTAGGGTTTTAGGTTTTTGAGATTTGGAGGTGTTTGTAGGACCGACTTAAAAGAAAAGGAGAGTAAGTGCCGAAATTACCGAAACAACCTTTACTCATTACAGAAAAAAAAAAAAAAAAAACCATAAAAAACATCCGTTGTATATATACTTTAAAACCCAGTCGCGTTGCGACACGTGGACATCCGAACCTGATCTTCCTTCTCCATCACTAAATTTAAGCTAAAACCAACCTTGAATGATTTCAATCACTCTGAGAAAGACGGTGAAAGCCACCAAACCAGAGAGAGAGAGAGAGAGAGAGAGAGAGAATGGAGGCCAAAGCATTTTATAGCGGCTGCAGAGGAGGGCCATTCATATATTCTTCTCCACAAAGACCCAAAGCAAGAACAGGGAATTCTGCTTCTTTTTCACCCTTTCTCATCCAATCCATGGCTACCCAGAAACCAATTCCTTTAGGTCAGAAAACAGTCAGCTCCAAGAAGGTCAGTGCATCTCATCCACACATGGAGGACCACCCACCTTTCTCTTTATATTTTCTGACAAATTGCATCAATGGTTCTGCAGTAATAGTATTTTTTATCTTTATGTTAAAACTGATTTACATTCATTATATACGTATAGAGGGCCCTTCTAATAAGGGATCCCTCATTTAGTGTTAAATGAGGGATCACCTTATGGGGTCCACACAAGTCGTTTTGTATTAATCCAAACCGTTCATTTTTTATATCTCCATTGATAGATCATCCCTGCAAAAAATTAGTCAAATCGGAAATCGTTTACCCGTTCGATTAAGCGATCAAAGTTTAGATGTTTATAGACGAATTTGTTGTTCGTCCATTTGTTTTAAACTTTGACCGCTTAAACGAATGGGTAAACGATTTCCGATTTGACTGATTTTTTGCAGGGATGATCTATCAATGGAGATGTATAAAATGGACGATTCGGATTAACATAAAACGACCCGTGTGGGCCACACAAGGTGATCCCTCATTTAATACTAAATGAGGGATCCCTTATTGGAAGGGCCCTCTATACGTATATGTTATGTTGTGTACATTCGGATAATATTCCACATTTATTAAACACAAATGAATGAATGATGGCCAAGGACTAAAACTGTGTAGCATCACAATATTGCAGAATTCAACTACACCAGTGAAGCTACTAACAAGGGTGGAGCAACTGAAGCTGCTGACCAAGGCAGAGAAAGCCGGCCTGCTATCGGCAGCAGAGAAGTCCGGGCTCTCGCTGTCAACTATAGAGAAACTGGGTCTGCTCTCAAAGGCGGAAGAATTCGGAGTCCTATCTGCAGCAACCGACCCAGGAACTCCAGGGGCATTGTTGAGTCTGAGCTTAGGGCTACTGCTTTTGGGTCCATCTTGTGTTTATCTTGTGCCTGAGGATTACCCTTGGGAGGTAGTGGTACAAACTCTCGTCGCTCTGGCTTGTGTGGTGGGTGGTACTGCAGCTTTTGCTGCTTCAAATTTTGTATCCAACTTGCAGAAATCAAATTGAAATTTGATGAGCTAGGCCTCACTTTGGGATGAAAGACCCATTATTGTTGCCTCCTATGTGTGTATCATTGTGTTTGCTACATCATGATATTTATAACATTTTATAACATTTTACATGCAATTGCATCAACCAAGGATAAGAAAATGAAGACAAACACTGCAGTGTGATGGTGGGAGGGGATAGATTTCTTCATAATCAAAATAACAGAATATAAATAAATATATTTAGATTCTAAACAAAGGATTTTATGGAAAAATACATTGAATCAACACAACTTTCTCATGCCATGAAAGCCCCATAAAATAAGCTAAGTGAAAACATAGGTTAAAAAGACACAACTCTTGCAATTATAACAAAACCTAAATTTCTAATGGCTCAATACCACTCTTTTTATCCAACTAAAAGCAATTGATGGGAAAAGGAAAAGGAAAAAAAAAGTGACCCTCCTGTTGTGTCAAAAAAATTGTTTATCCACCACTTTCTTTCACAAACGGTCAAGTTGGAACCGAACTGCGGTTTGCCCCACCTTGGCGCCCACCCCCACCCCCAACCCGTCCGTTCAGATTAACCCGCTGATAACCCTCTCCATTGCGTCCAGCTGAAGCCCTGCCTCTCCCAGAAAATTCTCCCTGGTTTCTGAATTCATTCCTGCCAAAGCTACGGCCACCACCACCATAGTTCCCACGGCCCCTGTAAGTGTCATTCCGAAAGCCACCTCTGCCTGAAGAAAACCTCCCTCTCCCACTGTTGCTAACTGAAACAACCAGCAGCTTTGTTAGATTTACAAAATATAGTTTTTGCTTTCTTTTTTTTGAACCTTATGTTGCTTTACAAACTTCTAACTCCCCACTATCTTGGGATGAGAGGGCGGAAGAAGGAGAGGAGACTGGGAAAGCTTCTTATTCTATAATTCAGAAATATAAGAAGTTTCTCAACTTACCTCGGGTTGTGGTTCTCTTTTCCTCAATCACTGCTTGACGATCTCCAATTGTGATAGGTGAAGCCTGTAAGGAATTTCAATAAGTTGAAAATTGGATAAACAAAGAAGTTAAGTAAACTGATCATGCAGGTCAGAAACAAATAACCAATCAAAGGAAAGATCAGACAAGGCAAAGATGGAGATTTTCAAACATTACAAGAAATCTGGTCCATGCTTGGAAATAACAGGCCATTACTTGCACCGAATGGCCTGGCTATATCAAATGTCATAACAGAAGGTCCGGTTAGTCTAGGTCAGGCACTAACTTTAATTTTTCTTTGGTGGAAGAGACCTTTTTCAAGGCATTAATGAAAACAACCAATTATCCACAAATTAAGTTCAGAAAACATATACGTGCTCTTCAACATTCAAGAGTATGAAGACTTGGAATCATTAGTTCAATGATATTCAGGCTTCCAAACCATATACTTGACTTTCAAAACTATTAAAATAGTAACGAATTTGGTAAAAAGACATTAAAGGTACTGATAAAGTTAGATGTAGATTCCAAATAAAATATCAGGAGGAAATAACAAATAGATGCACCAAAAAGAGAACCAGAATGAAAACAGGAATAATGTGATTTTGGACCAGTTAATTTAACTAGCTAATTCTAATTGTATAATATCTTAAAGCAGCACTGCAGGAAGTCATCAACCAAATGGCCTATTTTATTTGTGCTGGTCTTGTCAATAGCAACTTCCCAACTGGGGATCCAGCAATGACTCAAATGGCAATTTATGAAATACATACCGTTGGACTGCCAAAATGTTATATCACGGTGATGTTGTTCAGATGAAATACACTGGAAATTATAATTTTCTAATGCCAAAACAACAGATCCAGGCATCTAAAAAGGATAGAGTGAAAGAAACTGTTAAATTTTGCCATTATAAATTTAACAGTGCCACTGTAAATGCTCGCCTAACAAGATATATTGTAAGGAAAGCAAATAAGAGCACTCAGTTAAAGCCTCACAACCTTTGTACAATTTTGGCTAGTGTTGAAGTCATACACCCGATAGATAGAGAGAGAGAGAGAGAGAGAGAGAGAGAGAGAGAGATGCATGTTGTGGCAACATAGGAAACAATGACTCCATTTTCTGGATATGATCTTGAGTTCAGTCCTGATTTTCTTTTTTCTTTTTTTTTTCTTTTTTTGGAGGGGGGTTTTAATTTATAAATAAGAAGTAGGCCTTTTTGCAATTTATGACAAGTGAAATACAAAGGTCAAAGAAAGTACCTCAAGTGCACTTTGCATGGAACTCAAAGTTTCAAATTCAACAAAGCCAAAACAGAATCCTTGCTGCAAGAAACCAATAAAATATGACCTCTAAGGTTACATCAAAGAATTCTCAGTTGGATTAGGAAGTGCATTATAACACATGAAGCATACCTTACTACTTCTGACTTGGATCCCCTCATGCTTAATAGGCCCAAATTTCTTAAACTCTTCCTCAAGTTGTTCAACTGTTGCATCATATGGCAAGTTTCGTACATGTATGGAGTGGCCTTCAGCTGTAAGGAGAAGAAGAATAGAAAATTTAAAACTAGAACATGATATAAGATCTCTTTATATGAAAATAAATAGGAAACAGATCAGATGTCATTGATGAAAGAGTACACGAGTGTCTCAAACTCAGACGGGTGTTAAGAAAGTTAACCTAGCAATCCAGCCATTGAAAGCTGAAAACTCTTTCTTTTTCTTGATAGAAAACGAAACTGAAAGCAGAATACTATTTACCTTCCTCATGAGCATTGCTATCTTCAGGAGCAACATCACGAGTAGGAACTGGTGCCTCTGGTGCAGGAGAAGGTTTTGCGGAACCAAGGAACTGTTGGTCAGTGTTTGCAGATATTGTCCTCACAGTACGGGTAACATGGACAGGACTGGATGCGGTAGTACTTTTCATTACCTTCACCTAAATGACACTTCATTAAATAAACGCCAAAGATAGAGGTGTTGACTTCAAAATTAAAAATACTTGATCCCAAAAAAGAACAACAAGCCTAACATACAATTGATGCATATGATTTTTTTGGAGCATCCTCCTGAGCTTCAGGGGTTGTATCAACTTCTGCAAGACCTTTATTCTGACTTGAGTGAGTTGGGGGTTCCACAACCTCCTCTTCAATAACTGATCCTTCCTCATTATCTGAAGGATCAAAAACTTCGGCACCACTATTGAGATCTTCCTCCTCAAAGGGAGTTGCAGGTTCCACCACAAGATGATCAGGAGCGTGAGTAGGCTCTGTGGACGAAAACATAGATAAAATTAGGAAAAAGAAAGCTAAAGCAAATCACAATAAGGTAAATTACGAAAGAAAACTTATGCCAACCTGGTTCTGCTATCAAGGCAGATTCAGGAGCACTTTCATTCATGCCAATAACTGAGACAGTGTTGGTCTGCAATGATTCATTGTCCTCAACATACCTAAAAACATCATTTAAGACAAAGTACCCATTTTCCTGTGGAGCTAGAAAAAATGTTTGTGCGAATTTCCTTCCCACATGGTCCTTTCCAGTCAAGCATCCAGTTACCAAAACAATCACCCCGTTCTTATAAGATTCCTGAGAATCTGCAGATTTTATTTCTGCTGTATAGTCTTCATAATTCAAGGACTGAATTTTTTCATTTATTGCCTGTTCCAAAGATAATGCAATGTTAATAAATGCAAAATTCTTCAACAAAATTTATTATTTAACAATAATAGTTCACGATTCTCAACACACAACATTTCAAATTTTGAAAACAAGCAATAAGATTCCTATGTTTTGAGGATAGATTAACTACAATGTTTCCAGAAGCTAATTCTGTAATTGACCTAAGGCCTTAAGGTGAAATGAATCAGGAAAATACTGAAAAGAAAAATAAAAACTTGCCCAATTCATGTCAAACCATACAAAAAAGAAAAGTCGAGTCTTGATACATTTTATAAATTAAAATGTCCACAATTGATCTAAGGAAGTGAAAACTGATTCATAAACACATATCTCAAAGTATACATACTTGCATAGTTGTCACTGTTGTCATATTGCCATTGATATCTGTCCTGCTTAGAGAGCTTGTCTCCTGATAAAACCTATGCACTAATTCTGGAGACTGGTGAAGAACTTGGTAATATTGCTGAACAAAGGCATTGCCAACAAGTTGGGCACTGGGAGCAGGAGCAGGAGTAGGGGCAGGACTCGCTTCCTGCATGGCTATCTACAGAAAGTTTACAGCTAAACATTAGTAGAGGAACAAATTAATGAAACCATTTGTCAAATGTGAATTACAGTAAGGCTAATAAGATCAATGCACAAAGGCTTTGTCCTGGTACCCAGAAGACCAAGTACTATAAGCTAGAAGGGTTTTAAGTACTGAAACATGAGTATAATATCATAAACCACACAGTAAGAACCAAAAATCACGTGAATACGCAAACAATTATAATTAATTTGCAAACCCAAACGTGTTTAATCATGTTATAGTAATAGTAACCGCAACAAATGTTCAAATGGAGCAGACCAAGTGAATTTGACCTCAGCCCAAAAGGGGCAGCTGAAAAACTGAAGCAAGCCCAGAACTTTATACATCAGGATGATAGAGAAAACTATATCTGATTGCAATTTTTGAATGGTGTAAAACCCTAATATAGAAAAATATGAAAAACCCAGAAACAAATCCACACTAGCATCCAAAATAGTAAAGATATGACCTGAGAAACATGATATCAACAGATCAGTCACCAACAGACTAATACAATGTTGAGGAGTGAAATTAAAGATCAAATAAACCAGTATAAGCAATAAACAAGGAGAAAGTGGACTCAAGAGAAGAATCTGAAGTACCTGGTTGGGAGTGATCTGGGGTTTGGATAGAGAGATCTGTGGGGGCTTGGGAGAGAGAGCAGAGAGAAGTTGAAGATAGAAAGGAACTGTACTAGTAGTAGAGGATTAGGAAGGAGATGATGGGAAGGTAAAGAGCAAAGATGCTGAAGGCCTGAAGCTTTTTATATATTTGATGAGATCACAAGAGAAGACTTATTTAATTTTAAAAGGAAATGTAACTTGTAAGTGGCCTTGTTCTTGGTACTTGCTGGTGCCCTTGGACTGTTTTGTTTTGTTTTTTTTTTTTTTTCTAAATAAGGTATTAGGTTTTTCCTTTTCTTTTTGTTTTTTCCAAATAAAGTATTAAGTCTTTTTTTAATTATGCAGAAATTTGTGAGACTGGATTATTTTGTAATTTAGGAAATTTGGAATGTTAGGAAGTCAAAATCTCTGGAAATACAAGTTCATGATTTGAGAACAGCAGGTACAACCATGAAGAATCTAGTAAACGTCTCTTTATTTTCATTTTTCTTGGTTCTGAATTTTGAGAAGAATTTTTTTTTTAATTCTTTATATTTACACACAAGTTATATAAGCGAAAATAAGTTTTTTAATATTTTTTTTTTAAATTGCTTTTACATGTTTGGTAACAGTTCGATTCTTAATTTTATTTTTTGAATAAAAAATTATTTTTAGTTTAAACAGTGGTATAATTGCTAATGGGGTCTAGTAGTAATACTCAATTATTATTGTTATACACGATAATTGTTGATTAATAAAAAACAGTGGCACAATATTTATTAATAAAAAATAAACAATAAAGCTACTATGTGTAAAATGAGAAATCACTAAAAGTCTAAAACTATGACGTGGCGCACACTATATATAATTGCTTCATTTTGTAGTCGCTTGTCCAGCGGGTGAAGTGAAAGTGGCAATGTTTGGTGGCGAGTGTTCTTTAGTAATCAATGACAAGGAGTGAAGATCCCGGCCAAAAAAAACAAAAAAGACAAGGAGTGAAGCTAAAAGTGATAAACTCATAAAGTTAGAAAGTTAGAAGGTTAGAAGTTAGAACACTACTTATTGGAACCCAATTTTTTAATTAATAACCCCAATATTTTTTTAGGTTCATTGATTTTAACTACTAAATTTCAATAACTTTTTAGTTTAGGTACCAAAATTAAATAGCATTTTAGATTAGGTACTAGTTGAAAAGTCAAACAAAATAATAAAGTAAAAGGTATTAAAATTTACAAATATTACATCACATGCCACTACGATAAAAAAAATAATATTATATCACAAATATTATATTAATTTATACTATATTGTATTAAAAAAAAAATCAATCCAGTCACAACTTAACTGTGACTATCTTGGTAAATTAAAAGAGACAACTCACATCACTATACTATATATTATTTTGAGTAAAAGTATTGTTTTGACCTCTATTTATACTATATTGTAGTATAATTTTTCTAAAAAAAAATTCAATGAAATCACAACTTAACTGTGACTGTCTCACAACTTAGATGTGACTGTCGTTCAGTCACAACTAAATTTGAAGTTGTGAGTGTCGTACAGTCACAACTAAATGTGAAGTTGAGACTACATTAGCAAATTTTCAAGATAATATAAAAGCCTCAAGGGCAATTTTGTCAAAACCTTATAAATTTTAACTAACACCCATCATATGTGGGTCAAACGACAAAAATGTCAAATAGAAAAGGCTTAAATCAAAAGGGCCAACATATTTGTGATCTAATCTAAAAAACTACATTAAATTTGGTAGTTCAATTGAAATATTATATAGTCTTCATGCTATACCAAAAAATTATTAGGATTTGGTATTTAATCCTAATTTTCTATATTTTTTTTACATCTATCTTTATTTTAAAAAATATTAAAACTCATTAGTATACCTAACATTTTTTCCTAAATTACCCAAACCCAACAACTAAACCAATAACTAAATCCAACAATTCTACTTAGTAAAACACACACCCAACAAATTCGATTGAGGGTTAGAAATGGTGATTGTGTAAGAATTAAATGGACTAATACATTGTTCTATTCGGTGTCAATATTACACTAATACTTAAGATACAAGTAATAGGTTTATTAATAAGACATAAATCAGCAAGTCCATCTTAAATAGATTACTTATCTGAGTTGGACTAGGAAAACTAAGTTACTTAAAGGCCTTATACTATAAACAAGGCAATGATCCAGCAAAGTCTTTATAGAGTCCTATTAGGATTGGATTCTGGAGTCCTTGATGGGAGGAACTAGGAATCTATGAGTACTCTATATAAGCACAGGTCCCTAGTCACACAGCTTAACACTTAGAATCAATAAGCTCTGCCCCATTGTGTGAGAGGTTAATTCATTGCTGTGATGGCTAGAAGACTTGAGCATCTTGACTTGAGGTATTTAATTTGCTAGCAGTATGTCTTCATCAGGTTAGTAGTTAATTATATATTACAGTTATATGCTTAGCAGTAGAATCATATTGATCTTGAGTTATACTTGTATCTGTTGATTTGTGTATGCTACATAATTTATGTTTCAGTTCTTACATGTGGTATCAGAGCCTCCATACACAAACTAGAGATCAAGATAAAGTTGTTAATTATTGTTTTAGTTTTTCGACCACATGGTTTTACTGATAATTTCAAACTAATTGTTGAAATCAATATAAAGCATCCTCTATGCATATTCATTATAAAGTGTCATTGAATATATTATAGTCTTTTCTTTTTTGAATATTATATTAATGGTGCGGCTTGCAATCAATACGACTATAAGAGGCACCAAAAGGTGCATGCTATCTAACGGGTCCTTTGTTCCATGGAATATTAATAGCCTATGGGTTTCTGGAATTTGATTACAAACCAAGTCTGCACCAAAACGGTGCGGTGCGACTTGGATTAATTAAAAGCACCAAAATGGTGCGTTGACTAGAGATTAAAAGACACTAGCACGGTAGCACCATGCGGTGCATTTTGGACTATTACAAAAGAACAAAACCATGTTCTTCTTCTCCCCTTCTCGCGCGTGCAGCAAGGGTTTATTGAACCCAGTTCAGTTTTCGGTTTCTGCTCATGTTTTTGCGTGTTCTGAGGCTTGGGTACTTGTTTTCTGCATGCATAGAACATTTTTTATGGATTAAGTCATTGTTCTTTCCATGTTTTTTCATCGAATTTCCGAAGGACAGATTTAGAGTTTTTATTTGATTACGAAATTTAAAGCCATGTTTTGATGATTTTGTTCATGAGTTTGCTGCGGATTAACTGATTGAAAATTTCTATTTGCATTGATTCATCAGTTTTGAAAACTTTGATTTCGTGAGTTCTTAGAATTCATTCCTTTTGGGTTTTTCACGAAATTTCTGGGCTGTTTGTTTTACATGAATTAATTGCTGGGTTTTGATTTGCTTCGTCAATTGGAACTCGATTCTTGCTCCATAAATTGACAATTCCAGTTTTGACTCCATGGTTAATCATTGTATTGGGTTTTGATTATATGGATTCATATTCAGTTTTTCTTTTCGTTTCCATGATAATAAGTCCTATTTTATTTAAAGTTATATATTTGAATGATTAATAAGTTTCCCTTCATCAGCTTTGTTGGCAAGTGCAGTTATATTGCACCTAAAGGAAAAGAAATATATACATTGTGATTATAATAAGATTGCAGGAGCATAATGCAAAAGGTATTGATATGCAAATTTAAATTTTCTTTTTTTTTGCTATCAAATTATTTGGATACACCTATTATGTCCTAAAAGCTAATATTGCAGGTTAAGATTAAGACAAGCAAGATTTGCTTGACAGTACTATTTTTTCTTAATTTCTGTTTTTGCAGAATTGTTTTGAGCACTCTGTTGGGCTAGATGGCATCTGGGTCATCTAGCATATGTTTTTTCCTGCAATACATGTTTTATTAGAGTGTTTACATGTTTTGCTATGAACATAATAAAAGAAAAGGATCAATGCTTCTGGTAAGCTCACAGCAAGTGGGCAAGTATTTTATGATCTGCACCTAAAGATTGTCTGTTGAGCATCAAGAATTATATGTGCAGTTCACAAATACATACATGAATTTTTATTTGGTACGATCCTGTGGAGTAATTAAGTTTCATGTTTACAGTCACATAACTATATATATTGGTTGTTCCTTTACTAGTTAATAAATCTATACATAAGTGTTTTCTATTACCTTATACATAACCATATTGTTTATTATCTTATTGCTGAATTTTGTGCATATATACAGTCCAGGTATTTTGTATTCATCAGTTAAGTAAGCATTGGTAATTCAGTATATGCAAGGATTAACTAGGTTATGTATTCTATCCGCTGTAGAATTGTAATAAGTTTAACAATTCAAATTGAGAACATGATCTAGTAGATATGATCATAGTTTTCAAGGTGTCAGATAACACAAATCCTTCTGCATCTTGGGAGTTATGATCAATAAAGCATGTTCTCAGATCATAAGAAGGTAATTCTGCATTCTTTAGGTGCTTGTTGGTTCTCTTAAAAGAGGAAAAGCCATCTGAGCACTTAAAGTGCAGAATTAACATGTCACAGCCTGACTATGAGGCCAGTTTCTTCTTTTGGATATAATTTCTACTAAACAAATTGCAGAAAGCATATTCAGAATAAGGGCACTCATAGCAGATTGGGGACATGATTCATTGCATTCATCTTTTCTACGTGAACACAACAAATTCGATTCATGTAGAGAATATTCAGTTTTTGGTTTTTGGTTTGTACTAAATAAGAGTTTTTCTCCCAGAATTAGACCATTCGTTCTCTTCCATGTATACATGCATATCTACAAATTTTTCATGAGGTTATGTGTTAATAAATTTTTCATTCCGCTGCATATATATTATATATATGATACATAACCTTATTAGGTTGTTTACTTATTGATTAATCCTATATGGTACCAACTGGTAATTCTGAACATGCAAGGATTAATAAGGCTATATAATCTACTATAGAATTGATGATAAATCTGTGATCAGTTGCTCGGTTTTCGTTCATAGTTGTCATTATGTCAGAAATCACAATTCCTTCTGCATATTGAGTGTTGTGATTAGGCTAACAGTACTTGACATCAACTAGATTGAAAGTTTTTTTTTTGTTAGCTCTCTTTAAAGGGATAATTAAAGCCATCTGAATACTTAAAATACAGAATTCACTTATTGTTTCCTGCTTATAAGATCAGTTTTCCTATATAGTTGGAAATTCTGCTGAACAAATTGCAGAAAGACCATCTAGAAGAAGGGATCTTATAATGGAATATGATACATAGTCTTAACTACATGAACAGAACAAATATGTTTCATGTGGTCAAGGACACCTGCAGATTGGGGTACATATGAATATATTTTCAATGCAGATATGAAAATATATTCTTTTAAGCATATTTAATCAAATTTAAGTGTTATTTGGTTCTAACTGCAGCATCCATGAGTTTTTTATAATCTAGCATTGAACCACTTAATGGTCACAATTTCAAGAAGTGGAAGCATGACATTGAAATTGTGTTAGGTCTCAATGATTTAGATTTGGCACTAAGAGAAGAGAAACCAGCTGCAATAACAGCAACTAGCACTGCAGATGAAAAGGATTTCCTTCTGTCCATATTGACGTGGGAGGTCTTTTTTATAAAGGAAGTGTATATAGTTTTATGATCTAGTGCTACAGCATGGTTTACTCTCAGCCTATAGGTGTGAGTTAATTGTGTTTATAAGGCATTTCTTGGGGATTAAGTTTAAAGATTAAATTAAATTTTCAGTTATGAATTCCTCTGCTAGCTATCAATTCCATTGAACCCATGAATTGTAGCAATTTTAAGAAGTGGAAGTGAGATTTAGAGATTACTTTAGTTCTCTTAGATCATGACTTAGCCGTGGTTAAGAACTTTCATGTTTTTCCATTATGGATTCCAAGTTTTGTTTTGTGCGCGGCTAAACTATCAGGTATCTATGAATTATGGAGTCTTGGTTTGATATATATATATATATATGAATTTATACATATCAGTTTCTGTCTTGGACGAATATATATACCTATGTCTGTATGTCTCTCGGTTTCCTTCAGTTAATTAACATCTATTAGTTTTGCTTCCATGGTGTAATAAGCTTTGGATACTCTCACATATATTATTCAAAGTTATATATGTAATTATATATGAATAATTAATCAATTTTCATGATCAAGCATTGTCGGCAAGTACGTGCAGTTATATTGATCCGAAAGAAATATACATATATATAAATGTTTGTTATTATCAAAAAATTATAGATCAATTAGTATATGCATAACTTCATGATCTTGACTTAATGTCGGCATATGTATCCGCTTTGATATGTACATGGCATGATTATCAATAAAATGCATTGCATCACGAAATCAGACCATTGCATGCACTCAAGTCCCTTTTATTGTTGATAAATATATCGAACATATCTATTCCTCTTTGATTGATCCTGCTGCCTTATATATGCTTAGAGTCATGCATATGTGCTATTTATATATATATATATATAAAGATATAATGCAATTTTGTTGATAAAGGATCTGAATTTGGTTTGATATATGCATTTATTCAATTAGTGTATATATATTAAATTTGTTCATGCAGAACAGAAAAGTGGAGCTATGTGGGAAATTAAATTTTCTGTGTGCATTATTAAAAATTATTTGTTATGAAAAGTTAATCTGAAGTCTGCTGATCGATTTCATATATCCATGTGTGTTGATTTCCATCATGTTTATTTATGTGAGTACCATATATGACGAATTTCATTTAGATCAAGTTAATGCTTTTCTTGAACAGTTTATATGATCGATCATGATGAAACTGCTATGTTTATGGTCATTTACTTATTACATATATGAAATTTATATGTAAATTTGAAGTAGGCATTAATGCTGGTATGTGGCTTTAGATATTCATTGAAGTTTATGTAGAGTTTGAATTTTGACTATAAATTAGATTATCGTTTTTAATTAATTTGAGCAATGGAGCACTATTATGGCAGGTAGGAAATTGCTTGATGTAATTTGCTTGGTATATGAATGTGTTTTAGCCTTAACTGATTCAGTGCATGACCATGATATATATATAATTAAAGCACTTGTGGTCGATTATATGCATTCATTATGATTCAGTTTGTAGATGGCGTAACTTATATTCATATGTGGAAGTATCACTTTATGCTTATGTATTTGATCAAGATCAGTTTCTTAGTTTTGCATATTTTAGGTGAATTCAAAATATTTTATTTACTATTTTGAGTATGCAATAAAGGACATTCAGTAGCATAATATGTTTCTTGCTCAAAAGTGTAACATAGTTGTGCATGTAGTCTCTTTGAACATAGAAATTGTGTTCATTAAATTTCTACTTTATAAGTGGCTTTTTTTTGAGACCCTTTTGATTAGTGGGAGTTAAAATATTTGTACACTGAAGGGTTAATGATCACTTATATATGGATGCTTCACTTTTAGATGCTTCAGTTTAGTGGGAGCTTTAGAAATAGTGGGAGCTTCAGTTCTATCAGTACTACTGATTTTCTGCATTTCAGTTGTTAAGGCAGACAATAAGTGCCATAAATTCAATTTCGGTTATTTGAATTTTTTCAGTTATATTAAAATTGAACTAGACTTATCATGATTTCAGTTTGTCAGCTCAATTCTAATATATATGGTTTTTTCAGTTTAAATTTTAAAGTATATATATACATACATTGTGGTATTCACATGTGTACCTATATAGATTGTGACATTGTCATTAAGATAATGCAGACAATAATTAAGGCATAATGTCTATGCATGTGTATAGAGATCTTGCTAATAAGATTTTGTGATCTTGCATTTGGAGAAGGCAAAATCATTAAGAAGGACCGAGTTTACAAGTTTAATACTGTGCAAGACACATCTACTTTGTAAACCAATTTTCATTTTCATGCCTTGTAAATGACTTATGTGGGATATGGTATTGGCATCAATGACTATGAGTGGATTAAGCAGTTTAATGACTTAATTGTTTCTCATAATCTGGTGTTCAATATAATATCTTGACAAAGTTGAGCTAAGTCTTGTTAAATAATAAAACCAGCGCAAATTCAGATTACTTGCAGTATTGTGTAAATGTGATGATTAAGAACAATGATTGTCCAAGTGGGAGAATGTAAGAATTAAATGGACTAATACATTGTTCTATTCGGTGTCAATATTACACTAATACTTAAGATACAAGTAATAGGTTTATTAATAAGACATAAATCAGCAAGTCCATCTTAAATAGATTACTTATCTGAGTTGGACTAGGAAAACTAAGTTACTTAAAGGCCTTATACTATAAACAAGGCAATGATCCAGCAAAGTCTTTATAGAGTCCTATTAGGATTGGATTCTGGAGTCCTTGATGGGAGGAACTAGGAATCTATGAGTACTCTATATAAGCACAGGTCCCTAGTCACACAGCTTAACACTTAGAATCAATAAGCTCTGCCCCATTGTGTGAGAGGTTAATTCATTGCTGTGATGGCTAGAAGACTTGAGCATCTTGACTTGAGGTATTTAATTTGCTAGCAGTATGTCTTCATCAGGTTAGTAGTTAATTATATATTACAGTTATATGCTTAGCAGTAGAATCATATTGATCTTGAGTTATACTTGTATCTGTTGATTTGTGTATGCTACATAATTTATGTTTCAGTTCTTACAGATTGAGCTAGAAACATGGGTTGTGACAGAGGAATGTTCTATTGTTGCTAAAAGAGAGCACCTACCTCTCATATTGGCATGGGCTTTAAGCATTCACAAGTGCCAAGGCATGACTCTTGACCGCCTTTACACTAATCTCTCTAGAGCTTTCGAAAATGGAATGGTCTGTATTTATCTGGTTTTGATCGCTGCAAGATTAAGGTGCACCCTAAGGTTTTGCAGTTTTATAATAGTTTAACTAGCAAACATGATTAGGAGCATGAGAATGATAATGATAATGATAATGATTAGCAAATCAGATATCAGAGCTCCTATAATATATCACTGTGCATTTCATGTGCTGGGGCAAAAGTGCAGTTAAAACCTTCCAACACCTTTCTAAGGGTGGCAATGGATATTGTTTGCTTTGCTTTCAGTCCCTATAATCAGCCGTTTGTCGTGTTTAGCAACATGGCACAGATGAATTTCTTGGTAGGCTATGACCTTAGAAAAGGGATTGTCTCTTTTAAGCCTATTGATTGCTTTAAACAATAATCAGGTCACATGTATTATGGTCCCATCTGTAATCTTCTTTTAGATAAAAGAATAAAAATTAGTTTTCAATAAAATTAAGAGAGCGTTATTTGTACTCCTTACACAAGTTCTTGTGCTCCTTTAGAAAGAGTGCAAATAACAACAATATTATGACAATATTAGTTTTCAATCAATTTTTTGCAGGAAACGAGTCATGACCTCTTAAAATTGAACTTAGGCTTATATCCTACCAGCTTGATCAACCAGCTGTGGTGTCTGGTAAAGATGTTTGGTATACAGAAATGTTGGGTATATTGAAAGTGTTGAGTATATTTTACATTAATTGTTTTTTAATTTTAAAATTGAATGTTTGTCTTTAATAGTCAATTTACATTATGATAAAATTGTAAATTAATAAGTCATTAAGTTGTTGGAGCTACTAATTAAAAAGTTAGGTCTGAACAACGGCACCCTTATTATTATTATTATTATTATTTTTGTTACTTCAATATTTGAATGGTCTTTTTTTTTTTTTTTTTTTTTTTTTTTTTATAGTCCAACACAAAGTATACACTACACACCTATATAAGTGTGTATAGAATACCCGTAACTTTTCTTTTATGGCAAATATTAACAAGTACACTTGCAAATTCATATGGTGTTTTCGAGTACCAAAGTTGGGATTTTAGGTCACTATCATGCCTCACCAGTTTGATATCAATTAAAGAAAGAGTTAATTAGAGCAATAGTCATTCAACTTATTTTTTAAACCGAGGGGTCTTTAAATTTTTCTAGTTTTCTCACTCTCGTCTATTCCGTTAAAATTACTGTTAAAATTGGTCATATGCCTTTCACATAACCACTTTTTTTAAGGACAAAAATGTACATTCACATTAAAATATTAATTTAAAAGGTCCTTTAACTTTAAGTACCAAATTTCAATATTATTTCATTTTAACTACTAAAATATTTATGTCATTTTACTTTAGATACTAAATTTCAGTTTAGGTACCAACTTTAAAAAATATGGTTCTACCTGTGACTCTTTAACACTCACAACTTTTTATTAATTTGTTGTTTTTTCAGTATTTTCAAGGCTTAAACTTTAATTTTTAGTTCCTAGGTTATAAGACTCCATCTCTCAAGTCTAAATCAAAAGCACTAAACTCTTATAAACTTTGATTTTTTTTATTAATTTCAAACAATTACAACTGTGACTGTTCAACAATCACAACTGTATAACAAACTGATTTATGATCAAATCCAAAATGTTTTACTCTATGTTAGTATCTAAACTAAAAAAAAAATAGTGTCTTGCTGCTTTGCTGAAAAACTATTGATATTTGATATTTAATCCTAATTTTCTATAATTTAAACTATTATCAATTGTTTCCCTTTTTTAGTGAATGGACGTTTTTGTTTTTAAAAAAGTGGTCATGTGAGAGGCACATGACCAATTTTAATAAAAATCTTAACGAAATAGAAGAAATAGACTAAAATGGGAAAACTGGAATAGTTTAATGACCCATTGGTTTAAAATACAAGTTGGAGGATTAAAGTGGGAATTGAGAAAAAGTTGAAATACTATTGCTCCGATTAACCTTTTTTTATTGGAAACGCCGATTATGATGTTGAAAGGTGATGTTCCGACTAAAATGAGTTTTCTTTTGTTAAGTAATTTAAAAGGCGATTGAATTAAACTAATAATAAAGAAAAAGAGAAAATAAAGTAAAACACTTTTAAAAAAATTTCATTAATGAAAGTCTAACTTTCAATTTTGACATCCTTATTCCTTGCTACAAAGTCAATGAGACATTAGTTCTCACAAAAAAAATCTCCTTCGAGAAATTTTCATTCTTCTAGGGTGCTTTAGCTTGGATAAGATTATGCGGGGGTGAACCAGGACCACCACGACAGCGATCGATCGGTGAGCAACCACGACTATATGGGTTACTAGGAGGTGGAAGAATAGCTCCATGTAGCCTTGTTGTTCTCTTGGCCATGTCTTGCATCCTAGTCACCACCCTATCCCCATGGCTCAGCAACACCATGCTAGTCAAAAGTATCAAACACACCAACCATGACTTCATGTTGGAAAGCCTCAACATTTTGTGTTTATTGTCTACCTTTTTGCTCAAACAATTGTTTTTTCGTATGCAAGGAATATAAAATGTTATGTACGTATTTATATACAGTTGATTAAGTGTATAATTCTGTATCTTGAGGAATAAATGAATAATAGACAACACATATTATGTATCACCATATGTATTGTATATACAGAGAATCCAAATTTGTTAGTATAATATATGCTGTATATTTCATTTTCTTGTCAAGATACATAGAATTATACAATCAATCAATTGTAATAAAAAGCAAACATGCATATAATAGGAAATTATGTTTTGGTCACTAATAAAATAATTTCAAAATTAGGAAAATGCCATAAGTAATTTTTTGTTTGGTCTACTGTATAAAAAAAGACAAAAATTAAATAGGAAATTAAATAATTTTATTAATTTCTTTTTAAGGAAATGTCATGGTGCTTTAAATTTCAGAGTAAATTATAACAATGGTCCTCGAACTTTACTTTAAGTGTCATTTTAGTCCACGAATTTGTTTTTTAATTCTATAATCTACGAACTTTTACATGTGTATCACTTAAGTTCATTCCGTTAATTCTATCCATTTTTACCGTTAGTTTTAATCATGTGTCAAGCACGTGACCTCCATTTGAGAGGTAAAAATAGCAACTCACCTCCTATTTATTCCCCCAACGTGATACATGTGACTGAAATTAACGGAAAAATGGATGAAATTCACGGAATGGACTTAAGTGATACTGAAGGTAAAATTCAAAGACTATTACTATAATTTTCTCTTAAATTTTATTAGTTGTAGGTCTCTTGGTCACTAATTAATGATTTCAAAATAAAGAAAAGGTCATAAGTAATTTCTTTTTTAGGAAATGGTCGTGGTGCTATGAAGTTTATTAGTTTAGATCTTTTAGTAACTTATTAAATAATTTTTTTAAGAAAAATTTCATAAATAAGTTCTTTGACTTCTTTCTTAGGAAAGGTCATATTGCTTTGATTTTTAGTTTAAGAGTTATTTTGGTCCCTCAATTATGATTCGTGCGTCAAATTTTCCCCTAAATTAAAATTTTGGTAAATTAAGCCACCAAAATTTTTTAAAATAGGCCATTGTAGGCCAATTTCCTAGAATTTCATCCAAAAAAATTTGAGTTAATTGGAGCAATTGTCTTTCAATTTTTCTTCGATTCTCACTTTAATCCTCCAACTCTTTTTTTAAACTAAGGGGTCCTTAAACTTTTCCAGTTTTCCCACTTTAGTCTATTCCGTTAAAAATTCTGTTAAAATTGGTCATATGTCTCTCACGTGACCACTTTTTTAAGGACAAAAACGTTCATCCATATTAAACTATTAATTTAAACTATCACCCATTTTTCCTTTTTTTTAGTGGATGAATGTTTTTGTCCTAAAAAAATTGGTCATGTGAGAGGCACATGACCAATTTTAGCAGAATTCTTAACGAAATAGATGAAATGGACTAAAGTGGAAAAATTGGAAAAGTTTAAGGACATCTCGGTTTAAAAAACGAGTTGGAGAACTAAAATGGGAATCGATGAAAAGTTGAAAGACTATTGCTCCAATTAACTGTCTGACACGTCGTAAATCTTCATACAAGAATTCCTTCAACGGTCATGTTCAGTGAACTTAACTTCGATTAAGCACCCATTTGTTTATCATAGTGTTAATCTATACAAATGATCTAAGACTGATCATCCACCCTAAAACCCTAAAAGTGCTGATAGAGAATCACATGTTTCTAATATGTGATATGTTGATCACGAACATCTTTGGGAAATAAGAGGTAAGGAGTAAAAGTCACATTTATTCTAATCTCTAGAATACTTTCTCCTTATCTTAATATCCAAGGACATTTTATGTATTTGTTCACATGTCACATATACTGATATATGAATACATAAAATAAACATTGCCCTTTTATTTAATTAATTCCTAAATTCCAATAATAAATTGACTTTTAGGGCATACATCCAACAAAAGGGAGTGGGGCTGGTAGATGGATTTGGAAGCCTTCTACTTCTGGGTTTTGTTTGTTGTTGTGAAAACTGCATATTTTCTTGGTATTAATGAGGACAATGTTGGTGATTGAAGGTGGGCTTTCCTTTGGAAGTTGAAGATCCTTCCTAAGATCAAGAGCTTTTTGTGGCTTTTGGTGTTGGATAGGTTGATGGTTTATGAGCAAAGGTGGAAGAGGGGTATGACCTTTAATCCCGCTTTCAATGTTTGTGGGCATTATGTGGAAACATCTGCCATCTTTTCTTCCAATGTAGCAGGGGCTCAAGATGTTTGGAGGGATCTTTTCCTGCCCCAAAATTTGTCTCATTCTTATGATTTGGTTTTTGAGGATTCTAAATTACAAGCTCATTGTGGTGTTGAGTGGGATCTGATCTTCTACTTTGGCCTCTGGTATCTTTATAAATGGAGAAATAAGAAGACTTTTCACTCTTCCTTTTCTTTCCCTACCTCTCCTCATTCTATTATTGAGTTCTTTGTCAAAGAATGACACTATGTTCTTTATTCTTTCATGGATAAGTTTGTTAAGCATCAAATTCTTTTAAGTTGGACTCTCCTCCTTCTGATTATTGTAAGTTGAACGTTGATGAAAGTAAGAAGGGTCATGTGTAATGGCAATTCGCTCTCTAGTTTTGATGTTAATTTGGGGAGGAGTGAGTGTTGGGTATGTTGTCCTTCCTTAAGTAGAGGTGGTTAATGCATGTTAGAGAAATTTATACATTAACCAATAAGACAACGTGCTATATAAGCTAAGTTTAGCCATGTCCTATGGCCATATAAGCTAGAGGTTTTGATTTCATTCATCATCAACTCAGGAATTACCTTTTGTGAATACAAAAGGGGGAGTTGATCGAGGGAGAACCAAAGAAGGATAGAGTATTCTTCTAGGATTTGAGAGAGGTTGTACAAGGGGTATCTATTTGGATACAAGGGATCGGGTTTGAGATTAACTCATGAGCATTATTTTGTGCAAGTTTAGTTTTCTCTCATAGCGAAGTTAAATACTCTCCGTGGAGGTAGACATGATTTTGTTGAACCATGTATATTATGGTGTTCTCGTCATGTGTTTATCTTCTTGGCTTTTTTATTTATTATTTCATCTTTCCATTATACACATATTGTCGTGACGAGGGGATTTATTCCCAACAAGTAGTATTAGATCGAGCTTGGTTCGTGTTCATTGATCGTAGTGTTCAATCAAGTTTAGTCATGGCAGGTGTTGTTGCCTCACAATTTAAGGTAGAGCGGTTTGATGGAAATGGAAGCTTTACTCTGTGGCAAAGAAGAGTAAAGGACATCCTACTTTAACAAGGTTTGACAAGAGTGTTGAAAGGAATGGATGAGAAGTAAGAGAAGATGTCCAATTATGATTGAGAGGTTATGGAGTCCAGGTGTGTTAGCACAATTCAACTCTGTATAGCTGATAACATTATCATTGATAATGTTATGAATGAAGATTCTGCACCAGCGTTGTGGGAAAATTTAGAGAAGCTCTATCTTGCCAAGAACTTGACCACAAAGTTAAATATGAAGCAGGACTTGTACAAGCTGAAGATGGAATAAGGTGGGAATCTCATGGAACACATGAATGTGTTCAAAGGTATCTTAGATCAACTAGCAAGAGTTGATGTCAAAATTGAGGAAGAAGATCAAGCCCTTTTACTTCTTACCTCACTTCCGGATTCATATGACAACATAGTTACAATAGTGTTGTATGGTAAGGATATGCTGAATTTGGAAGATGTCGAGTCAACTCTCTTGTCAAGTGAAAAGATAAAAAAAGTTGAGAACACTCAAGATTCAGCCTTGGTTGCTCATGATTTGAATCGAAGGGGAAGACAAACTACGAAGGGATCTAGTAGTAATAGCAGATCTAGATCCAGAGGCAGTGGAAAAGCAAGCAGTGCTACATGTGTAATGAATGGGGGCACATAAAGTGGGATTGTCCAAATAAGAAGGATGGTAACGGGGAATCCTCCACTATAGGGGTAGCATAAAATTACATGAATATTGGCAGAGATGTTCTCACAGTCTCCACATGTAAAATTTATTCTCAGAGTGAATGGATATTAGATTCAGGTTGGACTCATTATATTTGCTCAATGAAAGAATATTTTGATACGTTCCAAGAAAGAAGGGGTAGGTTTTCTCCTTACCCAATGGCTTTAAGTGTGGTGTCATGGAACGGTAAAGATCAAAATGTTTGGAGTGGTGTGCACTTTGGGTGGTGTGACGTTTGTTCCAAAGTTGCGAAAGAATTTAATATCCTTGAGCCAGTTGGACTCCAGAGGCTGCAAGCGTTTTGTTGCAAGGGAGTCATGAAAATCACACGTGGCTGTATGGTCCTGATGGAGGGAGAAGAATGTGGTGGTTTATATCGTCTAGTAGGGAGTACAATAACTCAGACCTCGATGGTGGCTTGGAAACGAGGTGCACAGAAAATAGGTACCTGAGTCTCATTTGCGGGCATAGCAGAGACTTAGGTGACATGTTTCCAAGGTTTAGACGACGGTGAGAAAAAAATCTTGCTGGGGAAGGGGTCAGATTAAGGACCCTCTTCGGAGCCAACTAGTGATTGTCGACTCGGTGCAATTACACATAAGCATTGGTCGTTACGAATTAAAAGGGAGTTAGGACCACAAATTTGACTCAGGATATGTGTAGTTGGTACAAGGATAAGGCCAATGAATCGTTTGTGGTATTTACAAACGATGTCCTCAAGCTTGTTTGTAGCGTCTGATGAAGGATGCTATTGGGCGCTCTTGAACTTGGTTCATTTTGTAGTTTCTTTGTTTTTCTTTCTTTGGGCCTTAGGCCTCCATTTCATTAAAAAAAAAAAAAAAAGGTACAAGCACAATTAGTCATGATCTAAACACAATTTAATAAGGTACAAAAACAATATAAACAAGATACAAACACGACATAGTTAAAATACAAACACAATTTGGTTAAGTTAGCAAATGGCAGTGAGTTCATCAATCCGACAATGGACAATACTTGGGTCACCCCCTTAGGGTACTCCAAGGTCACCCCACTCCACCCCACCAAATTCAGATTTTGACAATGCTGGTGCATGATCGGAACCGTTCACTTTTTAGATAACCTATTAAAGATCATCTTTGCAAAAAATCAAATCAATTGAAAATCGTTTGGTTATATAACTGTTGTTGATTAAGTAGAAAAAATCGATGGTTTCCGATTAAAGAGTGATTTTTTGACTAAACTGTTAATTTTTCTATTTAATCGACAACAGTTATATAACCAAATGATTTCCGATTGAGTTGATTTTTTGCAGAGATGATCTAAAAAGTGAACGGTTCGATCATGCGCTGGCATTACCGAAATTGCGATTTTGGGAGGTGGGGTGACCTTGGGGTACCGGTGACCCTAGGGGTGGGTTTTCTAGCCGACAAAACCAAAAATACCAACAACCGAACCGTTTCAAACCGATTGGCTCGGTTTTTTTCTGTGAAATTTTGGCTTCGATCTCATAACCGAACTGCACCAAAAGCTTCGGCGTCAGAAACGGTTGCAGACTCCCCACACCGGCGGTTTCCAACATCGACCGACATCTATTTCATTCCATCTCTCTCCGCCTCCTCTCTCTCACATACAACTCTCTCTCACAGATAGCCAATCTGAGCAGTTCGTAGGGCGAGTCCTAGTGGTCGGACGACGACTCCTGCTCCGCCATGACACCAACGGTACGGCTCCTCCGGCCCCTGGCGACTTCTTCTCTGCCTTTTTATTAGCACCACCAGATTCCTTTCCACCCTTCACCATCACCATCATCATTATCTTCCTCATCTTCATCATCATCACCATCAACCATCTTCATCATCATCACCATATTGCAGAGTAGCAGAAGTGCAAGAAGAGGAAGAAGTCGGTGGTAGGCCCATCACCTACCGAAAACGACCGATACCGAATATGGCGGTAACCGACTTCCTGTGGTTCGGCGTCGGCATCAAATATGGCCATTTTGATGGGCATTGGTCGGTCGTCGGTTTCTCATTTCGGTCCAAGTACTGTCTGAACCCACCCTTAAGTGACCCAAGTACTGTCCTTTCACAATTATCTTAAATCCAACCATCAGATATGTTGTTCTGATGGTCTCCTAGGTGAGAGGACTTGGCAAATATTGCAAAAAAATGCAAGGAAAAAATGAAAATTTTGATTTATTTATTTATTTTTTATAAAACTAAGGTGTTATGAACTCATGAGAAAAGAGGGAAAAAGAGTAAAAAAAAAAAAAAAAAACACGTGCACATCGCAAAACTTCATCTTCATCTCCAGCGAAAGATTCCAAGTCTCTCCAGCTTCTCATTCGATCTGTATCTCCATGGCGAAAGCGGTGTCCTCCGCCACCTCATCCCTTCTCCAAACCCTAAAGCGGTACGTGAAGAAACCGTGGGAGATAACGGGTCCATGCGCCGACCCGGAATACAGATCCGCCGTACCCGGCGCGCTCGAGTACCGGCTGGAATGCCCGGCCACGGTGAAGGTCCAGGCCTGCGTGCCCAGCTCCGACCCGGAAACCGTCTACGACATCAAGTACCACACCCGGGACCAGAGGCGCAACCGGCCCCCGATCAAACGCACCGTTTTGAGGAAGGCTGACGTGGAGAATCAGATGAAGGAGAAGACCTTTGATTTCTCGGATTTCCCTCCGGTTTACTTGACTGCCGCCATTGAAGAAGACTACAATGCCCGAGGTGGAGGCTACCAGAAATGAATTGGGTTCGCTCTCTTTCCCCAAAACCCCATTTTAGGATTAATTAATGTTTGTCAATTTATTGGGCTTGGATTAATATTTTTGATTATTATGATTTTTATTGTTATTTCTTGATTGTTTGTAGATGACTGTGATATACAGTTTTGTTAAAATGCTTGGTTCATAGCTAAACAGCAATGGAAAAAGGTTTTTATGTTGTGGGTTTTCTGTAATGAAGGTTGTATTGTTGGTCTCGAGTTTGTTGAATTTGCTTATGCCTCCTTTATGGTTTAGAAATCAATCAAATGGTCAAATTGGGATTGCACTTTTGTACTTGCCTACGCTTGAAGCATTTGGTTCCTGAGGTTTGATTGGCTAGGAATTGTTGCTTGCAGTGGTAGTTTTGCATTTTGCTTCATTGGACCTCTGTAATTGCTTCATTGTTGTGACATAAGCCTTGAAAATGAGATAGTAGATGCACAAAAAACACTTTAGTTAACACCTTCAACCTTGAGGCATTGTTCATACCTTATTGGAGGACTGAAAATATGGCTCTGTTGCTTGGTTTTCATTCAGTTTTCTGTTATCGTTATTTTCTATTTGTGAAATCTAATTGAAAGAAGAGAGATTCTTCTCTTACTACCAAAAACCTTCTGTTCTCACTGTGACCGCTTTACCCCATGAATTTGGGACAATGGTGTCTGCATGGCTTAACAAGGTAGGCTGAAGACCTTTATGCCAACAAAGATTTATGTACGATAGCCTTGTAGTTGGAGAAAAAGCAATGGTGATGATTAGCTTCCACGAACTCTCCTTAGTATTACATCAGTTAGTCATGGAATAGCCTACATTTAAATCTACATTTAACCATCCACATGAGAGTAAAATTTCTCTCCATTTTTCTCAATATGAACAGACTATTAGTGGAATAGCCTGTTTTCATAGCTGGTTTCTTTTGTTGAATGTTTTGATGTTGAGATCCTTCTCCTGGAATTGTTTTCACTGCATGGACATCCATAAGCTGATGCTATTCTATCTATTTTGGTGATGGTTCTCAATCTCCTTTCAGCTGGTTGGCTGCATCCTTAATGTACTAATTTTTTCTGAAGCTTTGTATATTCAATTGGGCCATTCAAAATACATGGGAAGTTGATGCCTTCCTTTGTTTCTCTCTTTGGTTCCTGTCTTTGTGTTTGAGTATTTTATTTCTTGTTATCTCCTATTGGTTAGTGTTATATATTTATATCTGGTGTTGCCTGCTTATTCTTTTCATATTTAGATTTTATCCATTTAGTAATTTTTGTGTGTGCAAGTCACTATTAACGACTCTTGTCATGTTTTGGCTTCTTGCAGGCTTGTGGTAAAACGTCTGTGCTCCAGTCTTATGTTCCTCTCTCCTGCTCTGTCACTATAGAGGTGCTGTTCATGTTAGCATAGATGTTTGCCTAGTCTGCTCATTTGTGGAAATGCTGTGTTTGACATGAATAAAGGATTTGCTAGAACCATTTTTTTCCCCTTTTTTTTGCTTCAAGAAAGTATTTGTATAAAATCCAAATGCAACAGCAATTGGGTGATGGATGACCGTACAGCTAGTTTCTTTAACTTATAAGAGTTTTTACCTGTGATGATCTTGTGAAACTTTTCCGTGTCATTGTGATTAGCTTTCCCTGACTGCAACCATATGAAGACCTAGGAATAGCATTTTGAAAGGATACAGACAGCTTTTCTTATTTATGTTCCGACCTAGCACCCACTGCTCATCATTGTCAGTGTAGCATACTCTGATGCAGGTGCTAAGTCCTTACCAAAGATTGATCAACTGTCATTCATACAACCCAACTTAGCTCAACTCAGCCTTAATCCCAATGTCGACTGTCATGCATAATTACAGGGTTTCATTTGGAGCCTAAATGAAAACCACAGAGATTCAAGCAAGATTAGGTAGTAATTAGAGTTAAATGCCTTAAAGCTGGACTATATAGGTTTTTGCTTAAATCAGAATTCTCTAATGGAAGCTTGCTTTTTCACTTCATGATCTCATTGTCTGTTTCCTAAAGCTTTTAGTTGTTTCTAGCTTGTTTTATATGCTTCCGATGTTTAAGAGTTGGAACTACAATTGACATGGACGGCAGTTTGCGCTAGCATGCTTTTCTACCTGGGAAATGAGTTTCTGGAATTTCAGTGGAAATGGTTTGTCTAGTTACACAAGTTTTGATTTATGATCATGAGCAGGAAGCTAGTAGGATGCCCCGACAGGACGGGATGATCATCGGAGTGATCTTATGATGCACCCACTGTTCTTTTCCCTTGGAGTTGAGTATTGATGATGTGAATCCTTAGTTTGTAGGACAATTGTTGTTTATTTTGGTCCGAAGGCCCTCCCAATACTGTTGTGGTTGTCTAATTTCAAAGGTTGAGGTCTCCTTGAATATAGGCTTAATGTGTATCTTATGCTCATTAATTATTGAGATTTAACAGTAGTGTGACTTTTTGTTGCAGAAATAAGATATGAGACGAAAGTCTTCCAAATCAGCATCGTTAGCATAAATGTAATATTAATAGGCTAGCTATGCAACTACAAGCCGCCCTATCACTCTTCCTGCAGCCACGTAAAACTGATGAATATGTATCTGATTGTGATAGGCTAAGGCCCGAACAAAGAAAAAGTATTGGGCTAAGCCCTCGTTGTATTAGGCTTAAAATCTACTTGCTTCTACTAACGCAATCAATTCTAATGATTGTTTTGGTCAAGAGTCAAGACTGAAAATTATTTTCAAGTAGTAAGGATCAAGGAGTAAAATTTCGTTTTTTAGGGGTATGGAAATTTTAACAGCATACTAAATTAACTTCGAAAAATTTCGCCCGAAATCCTCGAAATTTCGACGAAATTTTCGATGTAGAGACCGGAGAGAGAGAGAGGGGAGGCAGAGACCGAAGGGAGAGGGGAGGTAGAGCACCGTCGCTAGAGGGAGAGACGAGATCGGAGAGGGAGAGTCGTAGTCGGAGGGAGAGGAGATCCGGGGAGGGCGAGGGAAGAAAAGATTGAGATTTGAAATTTTTAGGCAATTGGAAAGAAAAAAAAGATTTGAGATTTTATTTGGGGTTTGATTTTGTCATTTTAATGTTTCGTTTAGTTGTAAATATAAATTATGAAAAAAAAATTTTATCATCTTATCATGAAGTTTCATTTACTTAATGTTTGGTTTTCCAATTACGATAATTTGTAAAATTGAAATTTTAGATAAACCGTTGTTGCCGCTGTTGTCATCGGATTGGTTCTATTTTAACCCAATTCGGCTTAATTTTCAAAGACCATTTCCAAGTCCCTTTGAGTAAGCTTGCTACTTTCCGTTGCCACATTGGTAATTTATTCGTGTAATTTTATTATGTAATTATAATTAGTGAAGTATTTTTTTAACAGTATTGTCTCTGGCGCGCATTATATTCATCACATATCACATGAAATCTACTATATTATTTGATTTCTTCAATGTTTCTTATCAATGTAGTAGATAATATGTTAAATAAACATATGGTCAAGTTTCATTCAAAATTTTCATATTTTGATAGCAATTTTCGTCGTTTTTGTCCAATTTTATCGAAATCGAAATTTTAATCGAAATTTTAATCGAAAATTTCATCGAAACCGAAATTTTAGTCCTTGGTAAGGATGAGTTAGATAATAAATTAAAATTAGGATAAATTCAGAATTCGATTCTCTGTAACAAAAAAAAGACTAGAAGTTATTTTGTGAAACCAATTTTTATATGTTCTTCATGTCAGATTTAAAAATTAAAAAAATCTAGAGAAATTAAAGTTGGGCCATTTTAATTAATCGTGGACTTTTAACTCTTAATAAAATGAGCCATTTACAGGCCGGTTTACTTTTTTCTCCTCTTTTAAACTAATACCTTATGGTGTAAATTCTATGTGGAAAAAAACTTGGGATTTGAAGGCCGTAAATTCCACCTAAATTGGTATCATTTTCAAAATTCCAATTTTTATATAAAAAAAAAAAAAAAAGTCGTGTCCTTCCATCACCTTGCCAATTAATTACAATACCACCACCACTTCCACCATGCCGCCGCTACCACCACCACCACTGCCATCGCCGCTGCCACCATAACCACCACGTACAACCACCGACACCACCTCTGCCACCACCACCACCGTCGCCACCACCACCTCTGCCACCACTACCACCGCCACTGACACCGCCACCATCGCCACCACCACTACCACTGCCCGCTACCACTACCACCGCCCGCTGCCACCACCACCGTCGCTGCCACCGTCACCACCATTGACACCGCCACCACTACCACCACCGACACTGACATTGCCGCCGCCGCCTCCATCACCAGTGCCATCACCAGCACCGCCAATGTTGCCGTTGCCGCCACCTCCAATACCCCAATTTTTGCCACCACCATTTCTCCCACCGCCTGTGGGCCATCAACCCTACTACCATCGTCAACTCACCACAAGCATCATTTTTATTGTTGTCACCATCACTCTTTTATAAAACTACTATAAATTTCGTATTTAAATTTCATTATAATTACATTTATCTAAACAAGAGAATTTACAAATTCTAGAATTTTAAATTACGTCATTTTTAATTCCGTCATTTGTGAATTCCTTAGTAGTTGCAAACACAGTCTTAATGCTTTTTAATTTTTTTACTGAGGTCCATAAATATTGTCAAGATGTTTTTAATTTAAAAAATGTCTAATATTATTTTAAAATTAATAATATTTAAAACTTAATATTATCCTAGTTTTATATTATCTTAATATTATAATATTAGCATATTATCATATTATCATATTATTCTAAAATTAAATGTGGGGGATTTAAATTATATTAATCTAATAAAAATGCATCATCCTAAGAAAATAATCAAATAAGGAAAAAAATTCTTTATGGGTACATTTCAATTGTACCAATCGATCGATGAATTGTCGGTATTTATGTTATGGTTTAGCTCCGCCCAAAATTCCAGAGCTAAATCCTAACATAACGCCTCCACCAAACTCATTCTATACCCTAAGAGGGGATGATGTGAAAAGATGAGGATTTACCCTTAAAACTCAGGAAAGGAAGCAACATGGCCGAGCAATCAGCAGCTGAAATCGAGCGTTCCGATCAAGTGCGCACCTAATTGAATATGTATATATATATATATATATGTATACCAACCCATATATATAAACCTAGGTATTGATACAATTGAAATATACCTATATATATATTTTGTTTTTTACTTGTTTGATTATTTTCGATTTTGTGGGTTAATGTATTTTTTTGATATTTGTATAATTTAAACGGATATTATCTTTTATTATTTTAAATTATAAAACATAAAAACTAGATAACCTTGAATGTTTTAATTAAAAATGTAAAAATGAAAAATGTTCTAACAGATATTATTATCTTTCATAATTTTTAAAATTAATTCATATTAATTATTTTAATTTTAAGAAATAATATGAGTCAAAATTTTTAACAAGTCCATTTTTTGGACCTTAGCCTAAAAAATTGGATTTAAGTATAAATATAAATTCCTATATGGATTTATTCCGAATGACCCTTCAAAATTGGACCTACTTCTAATTAACTTTAATAATAAAATTGGAATTAATATATAAGATGGGGTTTTCATTAAGATTGCAATTTTCTAGACCTGAGCTTTCCCATGGACCGCAATAATTAAAAGAAAAATATTTAATATATATATGAGGTGGGTGTTTAAGTTGAAAAAGGAAGACATATAGATACATTATTCTTCTTCTTCGGCTTTGTTACTTCACTTTCATGTTTGATGTTGGGCAGACAGTACGTGATGGTAAGTTTGCTGGAAGAAAACATTAGACAGTGATGAAAGTTCTCTTATGTGGTCGATGGATCAACCAACAACACAGTGGGGGCTAATGATCACATGCAGTTTACTTGTTATCACTTGCTGCATGCTGCAAAAGTTCTGGGCACTACAATTTCTATTGATTAAAAGAAAAATAATTTATTATTAATTAAAATAGCACCAACAAAACTTAAAACTTGTTGATTTTTAATTCATAAACATTTGATAATTGTATTCATCATAACAAGTATATATGAGATATTAACTAGGTACGTTGGAGATGGAGACATGGCGCATTAATTAATTAGTGTGACATATATTTATAGGAAAATATTAATGGGTAGCCTAGCTTTCTCTTCTTAATAATTTGGTCCACAAAATGACAAAACTATATGCAAACTTTGACATCAAAGTCATACAGAGAGAGAGAGAGAGAGAGATGGCAGTAGTTGTGTTCAGTTTGTGTTGCAGGCTTTGAGCTTTGTATTATTCATGAGAGAGAAAGAGGGAGCACGCATTTATTTTTGTTTTGATATATCGATCCTTTTTCCCCCCCTAGGGTTTGGCGTTGTCACTTTCAGGGTCAGAAAAGGAATTAATTAACAAGAAGAATAAGAAGAAGAACAAAGAATATATAAGATGCTCTTGTGAATTACAAATCGATCCCTTAAATCAATAATTTTACACTTTCTCATACATATCATCACTATACTAACTAATTTCATGTTGTTATCGTATTGGATATATATTCTTTCATATATTGGTTTTCTTTTTATTCTACATATCTTTATTCCATAAGAATATCTATATATCCATATCTCCCCTCCCAACACAGACACAAATTAGACTGAGAATTTTCCAATTTGGATGCATATAAAGGGGTCATCTACTCGTCATGCTGATGATAACTGAGATTATATTCGTATATACGTAGATATGGTCTCTCTTTTTTTCAACAGGACATTCGTCCTTTGAATTAAAGAACGAACACAGATTTTTATGTCTTTTTTACATTTTAGAGTATATATCGTTGATTGAGACTTGTTCTCCAATCAAATTTAGAGTTTTAACTCTTGAGTCGTGAGTTCATGTTTTTTAGTTGGATTTTCGATTTTAAGCTAATAGAATGTAAATCTTGTGTATAAGATAATGTAATTTAAATATTGATAATAATTTGTTATAAGTAGTAGTAGTAAAATTTTGGTTTCGAGGAAATTTTCGATGAAAATTTCGACGGAAATTTTCGATGAAAATTTCGACGGAAATTTTTGCGAAAATTTCAATTAAAATTTCGATTTCGATAAAATTGGACAAAAATGACGAAAATTGCTATCAAAATATGAAAATTTTGAATGAAACTTGACCATATGTTTATTTAACATATTATCTACTACATTGATAAAAAACATTGAAGAAATCAAATAATATAGTAGATTTCATATGATATATGATGAATATAATGTGCGTTGGAGACAATACTGTTAAAAAAATAATGAGAAAATTACAGATTTGGTCCACTTATTTTATACCTAGTTCAATTTTGGTCCATAATCTTTTTTAAGTTCTGTTTTGGTCCACTAATTGTTTCATTTGTTCAGTAAAGGTCCAGATTTGTGACTTTAAATCCTTTGGGTTGTGTTTTCTTCAATTATAATTGAACTATAAGTTATATTTCATCATTTCTTAGTCATAAAAACAAATTTGGAGTATTATAATCTAAAAGAATTGAGATTTGGTGAAGTTTGAAAAATTGGCAGTTTCGGGTATCCTACTTTGGGGTCAATTATCTTGAGTTTTAGAACTCCAATTTGAATGATTTTTATATGGTTGTAAAGAAGAAATACATAGCTTTAAAACAAGTATATGTTCGCTGAATTTGGGTGAGATTTGATAGGATAAAAAGCATGCCAAATTTGAGAAAACAAATATGGACCTTTACTGAACAAGTGGAACATTTAGTGGACCAAAACAGAACTTAAAAAAGATTGTGGACCAAAATTGAACTAGGTATAAAATAACTGGACTAAATCTGTAATTTCCTCAAAAATAATTCACTAATTAATAATTACATAATAAAATTACACGAATAAATCACCAATGTGGCAACGGAAAGTAGCAAGCTTACTCAAAGAGACTTGAAAATTGTCTTCGATAGTTAAATTAAGCCAAATTGGGTTAAAATAGAACCAATCTGATGGCAGCAGCGGCGATAACAGTTTACCTAAAATTTCAATTTTACAAATTATCGAAATTAGAAAATCAAACATTAAGGAAATGAAACTTCATGATAAGGGGATAAATTTCTTTTTCATAATTTATGTTTACAACTAAACGAAACACCAAAATGACCAAATCAAACTCCAAATAAAATCTCAAACCTTTTTTTTTCTTTCCAATTGCCTAAAGACTCAAAATCTCAATCTACCTTAAAAAAAAAAAAAAAAATTTCTTTCCTTTTTTTTTTCTCTTTCTTTTTTTTTTCTTTTTTTTTTTCTTTCCTTTTCCTCTTCTTCCCCCAGTGGCCTTCGTCTTCGTCTTCTTCCAGTTCCAGTGGGCAGTGGCCTTCCTCTTTTTTTTTTCTCCAGTTTTTCTTTTCTTCTCCCTTCATAATCTCTCTCTTCCCTCTCCCTCCTCCCTTCCTAATCTCTTTCTTCCCTCTCCCTCTGATGACGGCGCGGCTCTGGAACACCCTCTCCGATCTTTTCTCTCCCTCCGACAACGGTGCTCTCCTCCCCTCTCCCTCCGGTCTCTGCCTCCCCTCTCTCTCTCCGGCCTCTACATCGAAAATTTCTCCGAAATTTCGAGGATTTCGGAAAATTTCGGAGAAATTTTTCGAAATTTATTTCGTATGGTGTTAAAATTTCCATAACCCTTAAAAACGAAATTTTACTCCTAACTACTCTTACAACATATATAATAATATCCGGTTTTGTTGTTATTTTCATTTCAGCTGTGATGGCATTAGCAAAATTGAAAGCATTAAGATATATAACACCACAATGATTGTCTTTGTCGCATTTGGAGTCTGATGCTCAAGTGATTGTCTCTCGACTTCAACGGGTTGAAGAGGACTTGGTGCCAAATGGACTTGGAAGAGACTAAACGAGTTTGGGGTACTTTTTCAGGAGCTAGTTGTGCTTATGTTTCTCGGGTTTGGAATGGCTGGGGCTGCTCATGCTTTAACTAGGTTAATTTGCTTTATGTACATTGTGGGCAATTGTCTAGTTGGGTAGGAGAAGCTCCTATTTGGTTAGCTCAACAGCTTCAGACCTATTGTAAATTTGTAATCCGATCTCGATTATTAGTCTTCTTCAATAAAATTTCTTTAATAATAATAAAAAAAAGATATATAACACAGTCTATTCCTTAATTGATTACGATATATAGAACATGAAATTAGATATAGATCTCTTTCAAACACTACCCAAAAAAAAAAAATATATATATATATATATATAGAAGGGTCTTGTGGATCTCAAGCTATAAATGGAGGACACAAGCCCGTTTGGGATTGCGGTGGAGAACCCAAAAGCTACTGTGGATGACAATTCTCAATCACCTACAGCAGTTTTGGTGTTTGGTAAAAATAAAAAACAGTTTTTCCCCACAATTCTCAACTCCCAATAGTAAAAATAGAAAGCAGGTTTATAGGTGCTTTTGAAAGCTGCAGTGACTCACAGCAACAATGAATATTTTATTTTACCAATAATACCTCATTGATTTCTATAATTTTTATTTGTTTATTTTAAATTAAAAAATATATCTAGTGTTAGTTATATTTTATATTGTGATAATTAATTATGATATTTTATTTATACGATTAAAATTATAATATACCTAAAAAAATAATAGGCATACTTATTTAATAATATTGTTCTTTAAAAATTAATGCTAATAAAAATTTGTAGCCAAAAATTTCAAAAACAAGTAAGAAAAACATTTTATTTTTATCAAATAAATAAGTAAAATGCATTTTCAGCATCATATTTATTTTAATAATTATACACAGTCACATCATTTTTATATTAACATTTACCAAACACTTTAATACTATTTTTTGCACTCACAGTACTTTTGAAAATATAATTTATCAAATATTTAACTATTTTACTTTACAGCTGACTTTCATTAACAATTATTTTATTTTATAATTTTTTTTTCACAATAATATTAAACTGGACCCAAACACATAAAACTCAATTAATTACTCGAAGTGAGGAAATGAATGGGTTTCAACTTTCAATTCTTGAACAAAGTAGCAGTACTGCTGTCAGTTGCTGGAGCAGCAATTCAGTATTTAATTAATTTACCATTTATGGTGTTACCAAAGACAAAAAATCTTATTAAGGGCAGCCCTAGCTTCTCGAAAAACCCACTACTTCTTCTGCTACTTGACGGCAGATAGCTACACAGAGCAGACCTTATAATTTATGGACCTTCCGCTCTCTCTATAATTTATGGACCTTATCTTACTTAACTAATTAATTAATGCAAATATCCATTTTAGTAAAATAATTAACTCAAAATTTTCAATTGCAACTATAAGCCCTAAAATGGGTACGTACCTTGAACAATTTATATTAAGACTATGAAAACAATGTTTGTACATATATGTCAGAATTATATATATATTAAACGTTTGGTATAAGTTGAGAGAGAAGGGCTAGCTAACTGGGGATTTTATGTTCTTTTGGAGTGTATTAGTTTCCAAATTGTGGGCTTAAACCATATAAGGGGTTTTTGTTGGTTATGTACTTATGTTTCAAAATTGGTAAGAAAAATTGTTACTTAGATGGAAATAAAATTGATTGTCCTGGGAAAATGTCAGTGTGTGTGTCGGTTGGTTAATTAATTTCTTTGAAAGAAAGCATTCAGCTTTTGTGTACGTTTGAACTGCAACTTTACAGTAGGAGTACTGTAGTACTATTAAACCTTTCCTTCTGGACCTTCTCAATTATTTTCTTCAAGATTCCAATTTTCTTGATTATTCATTAATTACGTACTGATGAGGTGCCTAAATACCAAAGAAAACTCTCTCTCTCTCTCTCTCTCTCTCTCTCTCTCTCTCTCTCTCACACACACACACACACATATTTAAAGTAGATTTTAGTATTTAATTTCCTTATATTGTCTCTTATTGTTAATTGGTAAGTATAATTGGTAGAGATTTTCATGATTACTAAATGACTGTACGTAAACGCAGGAAAGTACCATTTTCATATATATTTTTTCAATTAATCTTAGTGCCCCTTTACCTATCAGGATATATATATATATAAAATTTGGGGTTTCTCTCTACAATTTTATATTAGTTACCATGTTCTCTGTAGCATGAAGGAATTAAAAGCTGCAGTTTTTTTTTTTTCCAATTAATGTGATATATATATGTATTCTGATATATATATTTTTCTCTAGCTCGGACATAGATAAGGAAACTTAAACAGTATATGTATATATTGTTTACTACTAAACTACTGAAACAGTGTTACCTAATTGGTTTATATATATATATATATATGTATATGTGATTATTGTATTATATATTGGGACTAATATTCAGAAACACTATCACTTTGTATATATGACATAATTAACAAATAACTTGTGATCAAAGTCAAAGAGTGAAAGATGATAGTTGTGTTTTGGTGTAAAAGAGAAATATGATAGTTTGAGATCACATGCATCAACATGTGTTTAGAAGGTTTTGCAGATAACACATATACATATATATGCACCTACTCGAAAGAAACAATGCAAACAGATATATAGAATATATATATATATATATATATGTAAGTTATATATTATTAAGTGATGAGTGCAAGTTGTGTTTTGTGGTTGTGCAAAATCTCACTGCCATCTGTGTAGTGGTCCCTCTAGCTCTCTCTATGCATGTATTGATCAGTGGATGCTTTAAAGAACCTGCTTTGGTCCCTCCTCTACTCCTCATCCATCTACATTGTCTACAAGCTATAAGCTAGAATGGTTACCTCTCTCTCTCTCTCTCTCTCTCTCTCTCTCTCTCTCTCTCTCTCTCTCTCTCTCTCTCTCTCTCTCTCTCTCTCTCTCTCTCTCTCTCTCTCTCTCTCTCTCTCTCCATCTAACTCTAATCCTGCCTGCTCATCCAGCTCCAGCAGCACACACACACCACAACTTTTGGGAGCCGCGCATGACTATGACTTATGATCTAAATTAATATTCAATTTACTTACTGTAACCTAACTAGCTACTTCAGTCCTCTAGCATGTGAAGTATAATGGCAAACCCTAACTAGCTAGTACTCGATCTTTACTAATTATTCTCACTTATCATGCATATATGATATAATATATATATATTATCAGGCATACAGAAATGATCCCTCGCTCACCAGAGAGCGAGGAATTTCACGTTCACCTAACCACCCAGCAATTACAGAGCTAGGAATTTCATGATCGGAACCGTCCATTTCTTAGGTCCCTTCTTAAGAGTCGTCCCTATAAAAATCAGCCAAATTCGTAATTGTTTGGTCTTCCAAATTGTGCAGACAAATATAGTTCGTCAGATAAATGGTAAATGATGTTGACATTAGTACACTGGCTAAACAGTTTCCGGTTTGACAGATTTTTTGTAAGAGTGATCTTTGAATGATGTCCTATAATATGAACGGTTCTGATAATTGAAATTCGTTTCTGAATGATTAGGTTAGCAAAGAATTCTTCGCTCTATGGTGAGCGAGTGATCATTAATGATCATGCATATATATACACATATATATATGTTTATATAGTTAGGGTTTTCTGGGTTTCTATATTGTACTTCATCTGTTTCTCTTTCCACTGCTATATATATATATGTGTGTGTGTGTGTTATGTGTAAGTGTTTTTATGCTAAATAAGAAAAAAGTTATAGTTAAGTACTATTTCTTTTGGGTTTCAATTATTTTTTAGCAGCCAGTATTGTCCATGATTTTAATTAATAAGTTATATGAATAATATGTACACTAGTCCAATGAAAGAACAATATATATTGTTGTCAACATTAACTAATTAGGTATATAGATGATCGGGGAGTTTCAAATAAGGATGTCTCTTCACTTTAAAGAATAAAGACATTAATATCTCGGATCTACATTATTAAGTCAATAATCGATTAGAATTGTTCATATTATTGGACATTATCCAAGATCATTCTTTAGAAGAAATCAGCTAAATTAAAAATTATTTAGTTCGTTTATTACCATCAAAATTATTTCAATTTTGATAAACTATATTTGTCTACAAAGTTTAGATAATCAAATAATTACCAATTTGATTGATACTTAACAGCTAGGTAAGGATCGATGCCCTTCTTGAATTCATGCTATGTGGAATACACCAATAAAGCTATTTGTGTGATTGCCGATAAAGTGTGTAAGGATGGTCCCCCTATTATTCAGTTTGTAAGAATTAACCATTTATATACCTAGAGATCGAGTCTATATATTGAAGAATTATAATATACAGTACTAATGAATAAACTACGACCAAACTTATTCATTAATTAAGCAGTGATTGTTCAGTCTGCGGTATATATATTGATGAACAAATTGATGAAATTTTTACTATAGCCTGCCAGATTGACCTGTCAACATATGTGGAGGCCACGTGGCCATAAATGCGCCATTCCTTTTCCTAGCTTTTTCTTTTCTTTTTTTTTGGGCAATTTTTCCTAGCTTTTTCATTCCCATGCAACATGGTGCGGTAAATTCTAGCTCCAGCATCTTTTTCTTTACCAATTAAATTCTGAATTATTATTATTATTATTATTATTATTACTTTTAAAGTTGATTATATTCTCTGCAGCTAATAAGATGTTGAGCTTGAAATGCAAGTGAGGCACACAGCTCAGTTGCAGATAGAGAGCATGCTTAGCAAGAAGAGGTTTAAAGCACTATTGGCATCTTCTTTCCTCCCCTACTTTTCTTGCTTCTATTGCTAAGTTTTGGGTTCCCAAGAACTAAATCTGACCTTCTTCTTGCTGCAACCTCAATTTTGCTGCAACCTCAATTTTCAGTCTCTCATATATATGTAAGTAGTACCTTCATTTTTATGATCCTAATTCTTCCAACATGGATTTTATTATAAGCCAAAGGTGATTCAAGGGTTTCTAGTCGTGTTTGCATTTGCGTATACAAATTTCCACTAGATTTTCTTTTGAATATATATGATTACTAAATTGTTTAATTTTAAACAATTCATCAGATTTCGAATTAATAAGATTCAAATGGTTCAACACATGGTATTCATTATATTTTTTAGAAGAATTTTGCTTCTAACCTTCTGAGAGCATTTTTTTATTTTTTTTTATGTAAATGCTTAAGAAACAACCCATCTACATATAATATCTGCTCAAGTTGTCATCACAATTTTCAGATTTGAAGATGGAGAACAATAATATCCTTAATTAGAGGATTTGTTTGGATTCTTTAGTGAGAAGTAATGTTTTCTTTGTTCATCTGGATCGATGGACCGATTATTTTTGAGATCATGAAGCAATTTTCCAAAGAAGAAAAAACTCTTATATATATATGGACGATAGAATACTAAAAGTAGTTCAATTATTTAATTTTCTTCTTAAATACTATTCTTTTAATTTTCAGTTGAATCACTATTGAAGCTGAAGATAAAGGAATTGCAAGAATGATGATGAGGGTGAGATGATTAATTATAATCAATGAGAATTACAATGACAAGAAATTCAAGTGATGAAAAGGGATTTGAAGCAAAGCAAGAGGGCCATGTTGGAAACAGTACTAGTACTAATTATTTCAAGGCATCATCATCTAGTACAAGTGCTCCAAGGCAATGGTCCGGATTTAGAAATCCAAGGATTGTACGAGTCTCGCGTACCTTCGGAGGAAAAGACAGGCACAGCAAGGTTTCGACGATAAGGGGATTGAGGGACAGGAGAATTCGGCTATCAGTACCAACCGCGATTCAATTGTATGATCTTCAAGACAGGCTTGGCCTTAGCCAGCCCAGCAAGGTAATAGACTGGTTGCTTGATGCTACTGAACATGATATTGATAAGCTCCCTCCTCTCCAAGTCCCTCACCATGGCTTTGGTCATCACCTGCACCCTCAATTTCATGACCCACAATCTAATTCTATTAATCTTGCTGCTGCTCCTTTCTTTGATCATGAGGCTGATCAGAATAAAGGGAAATCAATCAAAACAAGTGATCAACAAGATCATGATCATGATCAAGATGCCAATGATGTTGCTGGAGGTGGGTTTAGTGGCCAACAACTCTTGGCTCACAATTTATTTCCCATAAGGAATGTTCCAACTTCCATACCTGGGCTGCTCAACAATGCCATGCCATACAATTACAACTACTACAATCTTAATAATTCAGATCATCACTACCCTCCAAGTAGTTTATCTCTATCTCAGTTTGGTAGCAGCCATGGATTTAATTATCCAGTAGTACCCCAAATAGATCATCAGCATCAGCATCAGCATAGCCATATGATGATGAATAATGGCTTATTATCATCATTTTCATCTTCTCCAATGCACCCAATCTCATCTGGGTCTCATCAGCCTCAATTGTTCTTCCGTACTCCATCTTCAGCAACAATACCCTCACTTTTTGCTCCATATTCTCCTTACATCACCAGTACTACCCCAGTAATAGAGAGTACTAGTACTACTTCAGTACCAAATTTCCTACCTAATACTCTCATGCCCTCTCCTCGTAATGCAATTGGGTCAGCTACTTTGAAAAATAACAATGGATCAACCCAATTACCAAACAAGGACCATGCTGGTTCTTAAATTATTAGCTCTCCATCAATCTCCATCTTCAATGCATGTAAGTTGCTATAGCTAGCTATAATGGCCATGCCAATACCTTGTTGTTGGTCTCATGATCATCCTCTGCATCATCTGTCATCGATCGATATATCCATTTGCTCTCAACAAAAGGGAGATGGAACAGCTAACAAGAAGGAAACAATGATCGATCATCTTTGCTTATATAGTGAGAAACTTTGTAAGTACGACATGATATGCTATATATGTATACATATATATATTTGCATGTATACTTGTGATTGATGATCAGTGCTTATAATTTTATACTATACCAATTATATACCATGGCCGATTTATATATACACATTCGATATACATGCATGTTTGAGGTCAGATCATAATTAATATATGGCATTCATTTACATGAGTCAAAATAATTAAACTTATTTTTAAGCCTAATCAAGGGTACATGAATTTATTAATTTTATAGAAATTAGCTGATGAGTGCCAAATATATAGTTGATATTATGATATATGACTTCTTAATTATTTAATTACAATATATTGGTATTAATTAGTTATAGTACTACCATATATATTTCTCAAAGTCTGACTCATCTTTAAAATACTTTGATCTCAAGGTCTGGCTACTCTAATTAATTTCTTTTTCTTTTCGTTTTTTGATGAAAGGTGTGGCTATACATATACCATTAGATTGATCATCAACAAATAATGATTGGTGTTACAGTCAGCTATGGCAAATTTATTTACATATTACTGTTTAGTCAGTCTGTGATGTTGACTATACAGAGGTTAATTAATTTGGATATCAGAAAGGTTTATCTCTACTCATGATCTTTACTGTTAGCTGGCCAGAAAAAGAAGAAGGGTTTTTCTAGTATTTTGCTTTGACATTCATGTTTAATTTCGTGCACAGGAATGGCATGAAAGAATAGGAAAAACATATATCATGAAAGAATAGGATATATATATATATATATATACCGACTCATATAAT
Source organism: Dryas octopetala (assembly GCF_963921425.1). Lineage (NCBI taxonomy): Eukaryota > Viridiplantae > Streptophyta > Magnoliopsida > Rosales > Rosaceae > Dryas > Dryas octopetala. The sequence continues at coordinate 4,714,104 of NC_141374.1, read as the reverse complement.
ATATGAGAAGAATTTACATGTTCCTGATGGTATCACATAGAGAGAGAGAGAGAGAGAGCCAAGGAGAGAGGGAGGGATGCCAGATGGTATCCCAGGGAAGATAGGTAAGTTATTTTGTATATATGTAATTCACACATATATGCATCGATCAGTGGTAGAGTTTTGAATATATATATATACACACGTGGGTTGAGTATCAGCTGAATTCTCTCATGTAATTAAGTGATCATCTAGTATATATAAACGAAAAACTTTCAAGTGTGAACGTTTGCCCTTGACAACAATATTGAGCATTCAAATGTGCGCCTCTCTAAGAATCACCGCACTTAAAGCTCATAAATATATATATATATATATATTCGAGGCAGCTGATCAGTTTGTTTATAGGGTCATTGAAGTAATTATATTGAAGCCAGTAAGCTGATCAGCTCCAACCCAATATATGCATATATATATGTATACCACAATACTTGTATGTAAGTCTTGATTGATATATTCTATATTTACCATATTAATTCGTACATTTTGATTGAATTGATCATATACTATTGTAAAGTTTATTTGTACATATATGTACCCCTCAAATGATCAAATGAATAGATTAAAATTCATCCAAAATTTCAAAGCTTTCAAACAATACAAACACATGCATGGGGTAATCAACCAATTATATATGTAAGAGCTATAGCTAATTAATTTCTGTCTTTCATCTAGCAAATTAACTTAACTTGTCGTGCAAAACTTTGAACTTGATTTCCATAGAGTCAATGGTCGTCAAGACTCGAGTTTAATTCTTAGAATTAAGCTAATTTATTTATTAATTGCACTTTAATTTGTTACATAATGCACAGATGGATCAAATTACTTTTGAGCAGACATGCATAAAACTAGCTATATACATATAGGCGTACGTACGGTGCACACATACTTAATTAGTTGTGGTAGCTTTAAGCCTAGTTCAGTTTTCAAGAGGAGGCCATGTTTAATTACACAGATTTGCAAACAAAACGTGCCTACAATACAAGCTATAGATGAACAAACTGATGAGCTTGATCGAGTATCGAGGATTAACAACAATATGATAGGTTTTCACCAGTCAGAACCTCTTCATCCTCACGATATGGTCCAACTCCAGTCATATATGCTACATCGACATATATGCAGCATATATATATATATATATATGCAGCATATATATATATATGCTGACATAGTGACATGCAAAACTGGGAGATATTCATCACTACTTATCTGCTATAGCTATAAATATAGCTACTGCATGCCTCCACTAAATTAAAGTATTATAAGCTCGATCAACGTCCTCTTTTACTTGTGATCCATCAGTTCGTACATATATTTTGTACAAACGTACAATTTAATTAATTAATATAAACTAGAAAACATATGCATGCATGCATGCATGTGCAATAGGCTAAGTATGCATATATGCCATGTGGGTATATAGTGTTTAATTGATATATATGATTTAGTTCTAGCATTAAATCTTGGTGCATGTAGAGCTCTAGCTTAATCGTTTCGATCTATATCAAATACGTACGTAAAGAAAGCCAAAATATGAGATATGGTCGAGGTTTTTAATTAAGAATTACTATATGATTAATTATTTACATTGAAAGAAGGGAATTAACCTAGTAATTGGGCTGGCTTAACTATTCATGAAATGGTTTTAGGGACTGGGGGGATAGAGTAATTTTGCTTGTGAATTGGCTCACTCTATCTCCCACTAGCTAGCTAGGTTTTCCTGTTAATTAATTAGTAGTACTCTCTCTCTCTCTCTCTCTCTCTCTCTCTCTCTCTCTCTCTCTCTCTCTCTCTCTCTCTCTCATTCACATGCATGCCAAACTATATATCTGTACCGGCACCTCTTTAATCACATGCATATATGGGCCGGTCCTATCCTCTCGTTGCCCAACTATATAGATATGTCTAGCTAGCTAGTAAATAGCTAGTTAATTTAAAGCTAACAAAGAATAATGGCCAAAAAAAAAAAAAAATTAAAAGCTACAAAGAGTAAATATGATATCACCTATACATTACAAACCCAGTCAAGACTTAAGACTTAAGACTTAAGAGCTAGGAAGAACCCAAAAAATATTAATCCATTTCCTCTATAGGATATTGGGGTTCTCTCTCTCTTTTTTTTTTTTTCTCATGTTGAATTAATTAGTTAGTCTTTTAGCACACAATTAAGGGAGGGGCTGCAGTACGTCTGCTGGCCCTATTTTAAAGCAAAAATAATTAATAAGCATGGAAGAGACCACACAGTTAATGAAAAAGAGTAAAAAGGAAAATGCATGATTAAAGCTTTCGAATCTGCAATTCTTCTGAGAATGAAAAGGAAGGAACAGGAGTCCACAGGCAGAGAGGACTGATCTGTCTGTCTCTCTGTAAATATTATATGATCGCCCTCTAGCTCTCAGCTGCTGCATGCATTAGGGTCCCAAGATCCAACAAATATTAAAGGTGGCATCTCACACAAAAAGGCTTTCCCAGTACTAGTACTTGTGGTCCAAGCTTGCTAATCCTATATAGCGAAAGTAGATAAACAAAATAAAGAAAAATAAAATGGATATACGCTTATTATATACACAGGAGTATATATATATGATAAAGGGTAAGTTTTTTTTTTTTTTAAATTTTGTTGTTGTAAATATGTAAGCATGCTCATGAGTGATAGGTACTCCTTCTAAGATTTATGGAATTTTGTGGTCCTCTGCTCTGCTACATGCTACACTAGGCTAAGGAAGAAAGGGACCACATTAATTTGATCCATATGGTCAATGGTCATGGTCGATCTTACTCAAATTTTTTTAGTCTTCCCTTTTAGTTTGGTTATTTAAATGGTTCAGATTCAAAACCAAATTAAGTAATACCCAAGTCAAATAATAGAAACTTATTATTTTTTTTATGATGGCCGGCCGATTATAATTAATTTTCCCTTTGCATATTTATATTGATGATCGAGCATGCAAACCAGAAACCCTAAATAAATAAATAAAAGTGTTTAATTTTGCAGTTGATTTTTCGTTGGTTAAAGTAAATGGCGGGTTTTTTTTTTTTTTTTTTTTTGGGGCCAAAAAGTAATTGAACAAAAAATAAAAGCGAAACGCCGTAATCAAAGGCATTTTGTCTCCACCAAAATAATAAAGGCATTTTGGGTTGGGCCTTATTCTGAGTGGATTAGAGTGAGGAAAGCCCAAGCCCAAAACATCCTCAGAGTCCAGCCCGTTTGATGCAAAGCTAAAAATGTAAAACGAGAATAAGCCCCCGGCGAGGATCGAACTCGCGACCTTTCGCTTACGAAGCGAACGCACTACCACTATGCTACGGAGGCTGCTTGTTAATTAATCACTTCAAATTATCTTTTATTGATGCTTTCTGCTAATCATTAGTCATGATTCGATTTGGATTTCCCAAATCGGGCAAGGGTTTGACCATGTCATCAAATCTAGCTCAAATCTTTTTTATTTATTAGAAAAACAAAATTTGAGCTCGATTACAAAAATATGATTTTTCGATTTTAATTCATACACACAAAAGCACTATAATCTTTGCATTTTTTTCTGAGGCATCATCCCTGTCAAAGCTTCATCAATTTCCTTCCAAGTTCTTCCCTTGAAATAATCCTTACCATTAATTAGATTTGTTGTGTTATGGAACCCTAATTATTGTTAGAATATTAAATTTCATATCTTTTTAACAACTAGATATTTATATACAAGACATTTATCCTTTTTTTAATTGTCCTTTGATCAATAACGATAACCATAGCCTATGGCCCTATAGGCTACACAGTGGAAGGAGAACTGTTTATCCATTGTTATGGTCAAAAACCATAACATAATTTGAGTAAATAGTCCCAAAAGAAGACGGTGAAAAGATCAACACAAACACAACATAGCTTCCTGAAACAATGAGAGCGCACATGGAAATTGGAGGGGAACAGAGGGTCTTATATATTGATCTCCAAAAAATATCTATCTTTAAGGACTTTGACAAGTTTCAATTCTTTACAATCCAGCATCAAGAACTGTAGATCTTACAAAATTTATTGTGCTGTTTATCACAAACAAAAAAAAAAAAATATTTAAATCACAATGAAAAACAGAGGGAGAAGAATCAAAAGACTACTTAGCAAACAGCTGCCGACACCTAGCTGGCTTGGCGCGCAAGCTAGCTGCCTCACTAATAACAATTTCGTTAATCAAGTCCTTAAAGATCGATCGTTCAACATCCAGCACTACATTAGAAATCTCACCACGGAAAACTGTCCAACTTTCTGCTCGGTGCATCACATCCTCGCACAAGATGTTTTTCAAACCATCATCCTCATCCTCTAGGCTGCACTCCAATTTCTTGGCTTGAAATTGTTCTATCTCGAAAAACAGCTCCTTCAGAAGCTTTTGTGCATTAAGGGTCTTCTTTGCCAGTTTGGCGGGCTTCAACCATGGCTCAGGAGTGATGCCAACTAAATCTAATTTGTCAACAAGAATTTCATTGACAGCATCAAATATGAGCTTTCGATGAAATTTCTCTTTCTCATGCTTTGCATGGGTTACCTTTTCAGGGATGCATTCTTCTTTTGCAAGCAAACTGCTTGCCTTGGTTTGCTCCAAAACAAAGAATAACTCAGGGTTGATAGGGTGGCCCGAGGGATGGAGCTGAAATGTTGTCAGGCTGGAGCCAAGGTCTCTGAGTAGGAGACCTGAAGCTAACAGTATTTCAGAAATGTATCTGTGGTCTGGATTTGTATTCTCGCAGAGGGATGCAATATAGTCTGTTCTTGCTTCATCATGATTAGAGTTCAATCGTCTAAGCTTCTGAACTAAGTGCTCAATGTTCTGCAATTTCTTGCGATTGATCTCTGAGGTAAGACCAGACCCCATGCTGTCAAGTTTATCTGCAGGCTTCCATTGATCTTCACCTTCACTGTTATTGGAATCTTCAGTACCATCGCCTATATGTCAAATAAATATTAAAGTGAGATTTGGTTTTTCTTTTTCAACGTTTTTCTATCAAAAGGTTCCCGAAATACATGCCAAAATCCCATCATGTGGGTTCAGAACTTCCCAGTTCTAACTACCTGAACAGGTACAGGCTAACTTGCCTTAATGTGAATATGTATTTGTTTACGTTCTATGCATGTATAACTAAGAACATGCTTACAGAAATAGAAGTTTGGCAGTCAGAAGGTCACTCACTTCGGAAAAACCACAAGGGTAGCAAGCAGGTAGTCAAATATATCTGAATTGTGCAAACAACCCCTTATGGTGAAGGATTATTGGTCTCTTTGTTGTGTTAGGAATATAAACAAATATAAGGTACCACTGGTCCAAATCTTAATCTTTCAAGTGAGATGACTTTGCCAAAAGAAAGTATTCTTTTGGACTTAGTAAGTGGATTTAGACATTACAATTTCCTGTACTCAATTTAATATCACTTTAGATTTTACTACTAGTTCAACTCTATCTGATATTTCTAGTGAGATGATTTTGCAAAAGGAAGTATTCTTTTGGACTCAGCAAGTGGATTTAGACATTACAATTACCTGTACTTAATTTATGGTTACTTTAGATATTACCACATCCAAGTTAAATTATAGAAGAAAAGTTAAAATGTACCTTTGAGGGAATTTGGTATCTGCTTCACGGGAGATAGTGCATCATCTCTATATGCTGAGGCATCAAGAACAGAGACAGGACTAGGATGTTCTGGAGCAACTGTAGCAAGTTCCGCAATAGATTCATCTTCTTCCATTCTTGGAGTTGGTTTCTAAAAAGTCGAATAAAATCTTTTTAAAAAACATGTCCAAAATTGGATGACTGCAAACAGAAGAGAGAAAACAGTAAAAACTTACTTGCTGCATTGAACCAGAAGCCAAATACTTGGCAGCCTTCAAAGATGGACTCTGGCTGTCATTTACCTCAGTAGCTCGTAAAATACTAGAGACTTCCATATCTATGTCATCTCCTTGGAAACTCAAAGTTCTAGATTCATTACTTATCTCACTCAATTGGTCATCACTTAGCTGCAAGTTGGAAGATTTTGGTCTGAGTTTTCCACCTGGCGAACCTGAGTCCGTTAATTGCCTGCTGGATTGCTTTCTGGGTCTTTTTGAATCAGATGGCAGGGTAGGTGGACGAGATGGCTTTCCCAACTCAAGCTTCTTCTGTTGTAGTCTTGGGCTCACAGATCCTGAGCTCTTTACTGAATTTGTTACAGTGTTTTCCTTTGGAACAGATTGTGCTGATCTTATATTCCTGCCACTAGCTTTTTTGTCAGTGGAACTGACAGCAGGGTCCTTCCGAGCGTTTTTAGGAGACTGATCCTTAACTGTTCGGCTGTTAGTTGAACCCCTCTTATTATCTATAATTCCCCCTCTCTGAAGAGTATGGACATCAGAAAGGCCATCTATTGAAATTAATGATGAAGAGGGAATACCGGATCTTTCAACAAGTTTTGCAGGTTTCATGATCACAATTGGGGATTCAAAAGTCCTTGAGGATTCAGAGCCTCTAACTGTGGAAGCAATTACATGGTTGTTAGTGTTTCGTTGGGTTACTGACCTTGCATTTAGATTGGAGCTTGTACATCTTGGTTCACAGTCTTTTTGAGTTCCAAAATTTGAAGCTTGTTCTTCTTTTTTGGTCTCTAACAGCCCTTTTGCTTGCATTGCTTCCAGTATCTGTTTAAGAGCTCTGAGATCCTTTCCAGATTGTTTGAATTCCAGATCTTTTAATCTCTTTTCAATCTCACTATAAACTGAAGGGAAGGAGTCTGGGGTCTTTACTTGAACTTTTACAGTTCTGGAAGATGGTTTGTGAGAACCTTGATTTCCATCCTGCATTCTCCACGGTGCTGGTTCAATTGGAAACCTTGAACTTGAAACAGGTCTCATAACCAAATCTGGATTTTTCCACCGTGGTGATGTTGGTTCTTTCGGAGAGTTTCTTGGGGAGTTAGAAATTCTAATAGGCCTGTGTAGATTATTTGTCTTCAGTGATTTTGAGAAAGGATCACTATCTTTATCTGGGAAGGTTTTGATCAGACTTAAGTGACTATCACTAGTCAAGGCAGAATCTGGCAATGCTTCCAAACCCATCAACTTTGCTACAACACTAGGAGGCCGGCTCTGAGTTCCAGATGACTGAGGTATACTAGGGTCCCTGTTGTTTGAGTTGCTACTGTTCTGAAATCCTTTTGAAAGGTGATTTGGATATGAATCAGAGTGGGAACCCCGCATTGAACGTTCTCTACTGTCCAGTGAAAGTCTTGGCAACTCTTTTAGCTTTGAGGTTGATTTGAAGGTATCTCTTGATTCAAAGGATAAACGATTTCCTTCCCTCCCATCATACGAAAAACGTGGAGCATCCTTTGAAACTGTATGCCACATACTATCTTTCGATTCATATGATGATCTTGGATGATCTCTAGCTTCATTACAATACCACGGTGCTTCTCGAAGTTTGGCAAGAACTCTAAGAGACTCCTCGAGGTCAGCAGGCCCATTTTGCTTCCCATTGATCCCAACTCCATTAGCTCCATCTGTTGATTTGGACAACTGTATGGGTCTTGGAGAGTCACTATGCCTCACTGCACGACCTACTGCTTCATCTTTGGCTGTAGTTTTAAGTGATAGTCCCCTGATTTCCCTATGCATAGAGTCCTTAACCACATCCCGGAGATCAAGGGACTGCCTCCCTAATTTAGGGGAAGTACTTGATTGGTTGGTCAATGGATCCCTTGGGGGAGTTTCAGGAAAAATGGTTCTGTCGAAGGAAATGGTTCTGTCAAAGGAAGAGGTTCCTGGTTGAGCTGTTTTGTTACAGTCCAGAGATGATAAGGAAGAAGAACAAGTGGATGAGAAAGAGGCTCTTGATGATTCTGTTGAGATTCTTTGTTTCTCATTCACACTCTTGTTCAAGTTTGTTTCCTGTAAATACAAGCAGTATAAACTCAGGTTTAGTACCATAAAATCTGCTAAAAATCACAAATAACTTTATTGTTTCAAGTTCAATTCCAGAATCAGCAGAAGCTGGGATATGCATATCCATAGCCAAGAATTAGGACAATATTCAACAAAGAACCATGAACCATTCAATTATACATCATCAACTACACTCACGCATGTTGATTAAAAGGGGTGCAGCATATATGCATATCTAAATGCATACACACATACACACACACAGGAGTGGAAGGAAGGATGGCAGGGGCCGCACCCCTCTTCCCGGCCTGGAAATAGAAACTGGATGCACACACACACACACACACACACACACACACATGTGGGGTAGGTTCAAACTACACCTAGCATAAAAGCAACTAATTTTACATCCCTCCATAACTTTGATTTTAATTAGATTAAACCCTCTCCTCGTGCCTATCATGCAGGCCAAATCTTTAAGATGATCCAAATTGCAGAGCTATCTCATGATTTTCATCTAAAAACTGTATAAATTTATAGTTTAAAATATTTTCAAATACGTAAAAACAATAAATTTGTAGAAAACATAGTAAATGATATCCAATAGTGTGAAATTTAGCGTGTATGAAAAGTATAAGATTAGCTAGTTTTACGCAAGGTGTATTTTGACTCTACGACACACATAATCCTCAGATTTGCAAGAAAACAAAAGAGAAATGGAGTCATCGAGTAAAAAGTGCATACAGTTCCTGTCTGCCGATGGTATGCATTATTGTACTCTCTTTCCTGGCCACCATTGCTGAAGTGGGACTTCCCTATGAAAGAAAGGATGGATCAGATGTTATAAGCTGCAATACTGGCAAATCAATCTTTAAAATTTGTAAACATGGCAAGATAATTTATAGATTGCCAACATGTCATCCAAGAAAACAAATGCTATACGAGCATATGTATATGCATGTAGATTTAAAATAAATCATTTGCACATTGGGAAAATTTTCAATTAGTGATGATATTAGTGATAGAGCTAAAAGGATTAGAAAAACTGAAGAGGAAAAAAAAAACTATTATGATATTACCATTAACCAACAGGAGTTTGATATGAATTCACCAGTAGAAAATTACCAGGAGGAAGCCTCTTGTGGTGGCTAATCCGCCTACCAGTGAGGACATGGTGACGGTCGAAAATTTGAAAAATCCCGTTCATGCATCCAATTTGCTTCTGCAAATCTGGGTTGTCATCAGCTAAAGAATGAAGAAGTTTTGCAGCCATCTCCACCTCCTCCGTCCACCACAATTGGTTACTTACTTCTTTTTTTGGTCAGACTACCATTCTTCAAGCCAGAGAATTACAGCATTTCAGCCCCTATGCTCTTCAAAAATGTTGGAACCAAGCCTTACAATACACAATTCACAATCTTTTAATGCCAGGCCAGAATGAAAAATCAGTAATTTCGGACACACATTTATGCCCTCTGAAACCAATTTCAGTGATTTCAGGCAATTGTAAAAGTCTTAGCTATACTCCACTCTGTACTCTGTCACTGACCTTTTTGCTCCTTCCCCCTCAACAAAATGCAAAGCCAACATTTCAATGGCAGCTCTTTTCAACCTTGATAACCATAAGAGAACAAGACACTTCCTCATTCATGTAATTCCAAGCACAGCTTCCCAACAAAAGTTGCCACAAAATTAAGTTGCGTACTTATTACTCATCCCATTTATCTTCTCAAAACCCACATTATCCAGCTAATTACAGCTCAAAGATGATAAATTTTTTCTTCTTCAAAATACCCACTAGATAAAAGTTGTCCTTTTCAGTCAAAGTTCCCAACTTCCACAACATTTCCTCCTAAAACATAGATGCCTTTGGGTTTTCTTCAGATTTTCCCCAATCTCAACACTTCACAGCAATTAAAAAAACATGAAATGCTTGGCCAAAAAAAAAAAACATGAAATGGAAAAAGGAGTAGACCCAGAAAATCAAATCCAATCAATGAGTGAAAGAACCGGGTTTCACAGAATAAGCCAGACAATGCCCTGTGTAAGACGAACCATAAAAGGGCCAAAGAAATAGGAGGGGACCCATTACAACAATATGCACACAACATCCAGAGTCAACAAAAACATTACCTTCAGCTGCCCAAAAGAAAATGTAACGTGTAAGGTAATCTTTTGCAGATCCTAGAAGAGAGATGTTTTCCTCAAAGAACAAATGGAAAGACAGCTATAGCAGATGGGAAGGTTTTGTTGTTTAATGAAAATGTGCAATGTGTTAGCCAATCTTGTGACTTGTGAGAGTTATTTAAGAGTTGGCAAAAAAATAAGTTTTTCTACACACGAGAGAGAGAGAGAGGGAGTGTGTGTGTGGGTCAGATGTATTCCATGTGGGATGTAGGGATGAGGATGTGGGTGGGTCTAGAGCTGTCTGCATGTGCATGTGACATTGTCAGAAAGAGATGTAGAGAGATTTGTATATTGGATTGATGGATTTGGAAGCTCTACCTGCAAAGTCCAAGTCCCCTTCTTCAAACACTTGTCAGGTTTTGATTTACCAAAATACCATTGAATATTAGAAAAACTTTCTATATAATTGAATAAAACTCATTTTATGAGAAAATTAAAGCAAATATTTCAATACCATGACCATTCTTTCCATTTAAGAAAAACGAAAAATGGGTGAATCATGTTAAGGCTCTTATTAGGCTAGGTGAATAATGAGAGTGATGACTGATGGGTGGTTGCTGGTATCAATCTATAATTAAATAATTGCACAAGTGGGAGTTGATTAAAATGACCATTTAAAATTGTTATTTGTGTTAATGGTCACCATAGCTTAGTTCATGGCATGGACCATTTCGTATCAAAATTTAGGAAGGTGGTTCCCCACAATGGCCAAAGGAAAAGTCATTAGAGGGATTAATTGATTATTATTTTTTCTTTTGGAGTAAATGATTAATGGATTAAAATAAGAGGTTAAGGAAAGATATTGAGCAGCTCAATGCTCGCTAAAAATACTAGAGGTTCAAATGAACTTTGGTCTCTAATTACATGTCATTGGATCAACTAACTATTAATTTCGTTTTTGACAAAAAAAAACTATTAATTTAATGATATTTTTCTCAACTTTATTAAAATAGTTGTAAGTCCAAATTTCTCTACATTAAAAAAAAAAAACCCAAGTACTCTTTGAGTTCTATATTCAAAATATAAATGAAGGCTGTTCCCTTTTTTATTATTTTATATTTTGAATATTGCATAAATTCAGAATTAAAATAAGAAACTAATTAATGCGTGGAAGCTGGAAAGTAAACTCATTTGTCAACTCTTAGACAATGGCCGTCCAAAAGGCTCTTTTTTTTTTAATATAAATTAATCATATAATTAGGTTGGTACTTGGTAGTTTAATAGGTAGCAGTTTATTTGTGAGAAAAATAAATAAACTTTAGCAGTTGGGGAATAAAAAGTGGTAATGCGAATACTAATCATGATGATTAGAAGAGTCCTACACCTAATTCTATGATGAGGCCATCATTATATACTTAATTGAAGACTAATCACTAGAACTTAATTAGTAAGGAATATTGCTGTTTCAGATTCTTGAGGCACATGTATGGTTCTCCACCATGTACCCTAATGCTTTGTCAAACTCTGCCTTGCCTGTGTTTCTCATTCACCCTCTCATGCCCTCTTATTATTGATTGGATAAACTTGTAGGGTTTCATTCATCAATATAATAAAACAGAACAATTTTTGAATTATCTCCGAATCTAAATGGTTGAGATCATTTCGACTTAAATCCAATAGTCGGTTATCTATTTTCCAAATTTACTTTTCCGCTTCTCTCTCATTAATTAATTGATGCATTTCTCTCCTTAATTAATTTTTTCAAATTTACTTTCCGTTATCCATTAAACTGATTACGTTTGTCAAAATATTGGTGTTTATGCAATAACCGCTTCGCACTCGCAGGAACGAGTGCGAAGAGGCTACTATAATATATATGCTTTAATAATGAAAAATTATCACATTCAAACATTGTATATAAAGCATATATTCACTTTTTGTCTCTTAAGTAAATTTTAAAGATATAACATTTTTAACAAAATATAATTTTTCCGCAAATGTGAAGAGGCTAGTATAATATATTTGTTTTGATAATGAAAAATTATCACATTCGAACAGTGTATATAACGCATATATTCACTTTTTGTCTCTTAAATAAATTTTAAAGATATATCATTTTTACGAGTATAGTTTTCCATCATTATATGATTAGATGTATCAAACTATTTATACATATTTAAGTGTCAATGTCTTAATGATGATGATGATTATTTGTGGGGAATGAAGAATGGGAAAGTAAGGCATAATGTGGCAATTAAAGACAAAGAGGGATGATATGAATATATATGATGAGTAATATTATTGTTTGTTCCTTGAAACATGGGTCATGATGAGTGAGATGGGTTTAGCTGGTGTTGCCTCAATAGAGTTCAGACATAGCACGTGTAGAATGGTAGTTCTTCACTTTATATGTGAATAATGTTATATTGTGGCCAAGGCTCCACTCCATGCACTACGTACTAGACAGTCTAGACTACTAGTAATAGTATTTCATCCTTAATTAATTTGCTCATAATTAATCTTCCTCTGCGTGCCCAAATTAATACATGATGAGTTGATCACCAATTCACCATCACCTTTTCACTTCCAGGACCTTTTCATCATTTGGCCTTTTCCGATTCAAGTATCAACTTTTTGAATTAGAAGCAAATGCATGCAAGTTCGACCATATATATATGATTAGCTTACCAAGCACATGCATCTACACTACTCAAAATTAAAGCCAAAACAAGGCTTATTATTTGGTTTACTCTCTGAATATATTTTGAATTCACACTTCATTTTTTGACTTTTTTTTTTTTTTTTTGTCTCAAGCTATCCATCACGTTATACTTCATGTCTCACTTAATTCAGGTCTGTCAATATCTCCCGTTAGAAGTACTAATGTGGCATCCATATGTGCAGAAAAATTAATTAAATATTATTTTAAAACATTAATATCTTAAAAAATTACAAAAAAATAAGAAGAAAGAATCAAACACTCACCCCCACCCTCCCTTCCCGATCGACAACCCACCCATCCCCACCATCTGCACTGGCTGGCCTCACCATCATTAATGTTGGTCGGCGGTATTGAGAGTAATGTGGAGCAATGTCCCACATTGAAAAACTAAAGCTTAGCATATGTGTTTATAAGTCTTGGACCTCTCCACCCATTGTCAATTGATTTTGGGTTGGATGCTCTAATTCTATCATGGTATCAGAGCTTGGTTATCCACGTGTAAGGCCCAACGGCCACATGTGCTCCTACGTCACCCAATATAATTTGTTCACATGTAAGGCTCAAAAATCTCGCCACACGTGCGGGGGCGTGTTGAGAGTAATGTGGAACAATGTCCCACATCGGAAAATTAAAGCTTAGCATATGTGTTTATAAGTCTTGAACCTCTCCACCCATTGCCAATTGGTTTTGGATTGGATGCTCTAATTCTATCAGACGGCCCCCTCTTCCCCTTCCCCTCTTTTGTATTTCTCTCTCTGTGGGTCACGAGGTAGGTGATGCCGAATTGGTCGCGGCCCAACCAGATGGTGCTGAAGGTTTTTTTTTTTTTTTTTTTAAATTGAAGTTGGAATTTTATTTTAATTTTTTAAAATCTTAAAATAATATTTAATTTATTTTTAAGTACATGTGGATGCCACATCAGCACTTTTAACGGTAGGTTTTGATGAACTTGACAAAACCGGGTTAAGTGAGACACGAGATATAACATCAGGAGGATAATGTGAGATAAAAATAAGTCAGAGGATGAAGTGCGAATTTGAAATATGTCTGGGGGCAAACCAAATAATAAGCTTAGAAACAATTATTACGAAAAAAAGTAACACATTCACAATTATCAAAAGTTAATTATAGTAACTAACCCCTCATAATTAACCAGGTTATATATATTATTATGTGGGATGATTGATCAAACTATTTAAGTGATCCAGCAATTTTGGAACATTCTACAACTTGAGATCGAGTTAGGAATATTAGAAAAATTCTGGGCTTAATTAGTTAATGATACATGCACATATATATGCCTATGCAGCTTTGCCGCACATGAATTCCAACTGGTAATTAATTATTATAATACTATATAATTACAGATTAATTTGATCTATTGCTATAGAGACGTGTCATTCTAGCTAGAACATTAGAGAGAGAGAGAGAGAGAGAGAGAGAGAGAGAGAGAGAGAGAGAGAGAGAGAGAGAGAGAGAGAGAGAGAGAGGGTCCAAGGGATTTATGAGCGCAAAAGAGTATTACCTATGGAAGTTTTAAGAGTTTTGATTGGTAGGTGGTAGACAACCACATCCATATAAATAAGCAACAAATTCTTGTATTACATATCAAATTCTTGTAAGAGAGGTTAATTAAGAACCATGGACCATTTTCAATAAAATGAGCCAACGCTAGAATACTTATATATATTCACTGATACCGAAAATTGGCTGCAGATATGAGAGAATTTTGGTGAGCCGTTTATTCAGGCAGGCAATTGATTTGCCAGATGGTCTGAATCTAACCTCGATCATTAATTTGCAGGCAGCACATGCCAAGTTGATCATGCTTGAATTAATAAAAATCACCCCAACCATCACATTAATGATCATGACTTGGGTTTGGTAATAGCCTTCCAAAAATTGCATACATGCAAGTACTACAAGTATGCTACCTCTATCATCTATGCCTTACATATAATAATGCTTTATTAATTGTGGTGATTAATTAGACTTAATGGGCTTTCAGTAGCTGTCACTTTGAAGTTTGAACCAAGCACAAAGACTAGACTCTAGAGGGCCATCTGCTGCTGGATGCTGGTTATTGGTTATAGAAGTGGGCCTAGCTAGATTAAGTTTTGGTGGGTCCAAGAGATGTACATATTTTAATCAAAGCATTAGTGTTAGCTGAAATAGGGCAGGCACATGGAATCTGATTTGGTTGGTGTGTAATGTGTATCCCTGCACTGCTGTGCTGGAAATATAACCAAGGCAAGCAAAGCAAGCCCAAGAGAGATTTTCCTTCAAACTCAAAGTATAAGATTTGCAAAACATGGTGGTTGGGTTACAAATTTCTATCAACTGTCAACACCAACTACCTGCTGTAGATATTGAAGATGGTGACAGTGAAGAGGATGCATTGTGAAGAAAAGTCATGGGATTTTTAACACCTGTTACAAAACGTTGCAAAAACATTTTTTTTTTTTTTTAACACAAACTATAAACATTGAATGTTTTGCGGTCGTTTTAGCTCTTAATGAGAAGAGAGTAAGAGTGAAAGATCACTGATATTGAATGAATGAAAAGTGATGGTCATTAGTGAACTATATCATCTTTATGAGCATTTAAATATGACAACTCCTTAATCATCATCTTTTATATTCTGACCCTCCAGACAGATGAAGAACATCAACACAACATGCATAAACAAGAATGGTTTATCACTCTGGTGTGTCAGATGAAACATTTCACTTAATAAAACGTAAAGATAACAGTAAAGAATTTGGTGAGCAAAATCATTGAAGAACTCTGCAAAATTTGATTGGTAAGTTGTCTAAACAAAAACTGAGACAATACAAACCAAATGGCATCAATCTCGAGGTGATCGTACTTCATCCTCTATAACTCTATGATAAAAGCTCCACGAAGGATTTGATTTTGTTATGGCTCGTTGACCAAATGGATTTTGCTCCACATAATTTTGAACATTGTCAGCCAAAGCTAATCCTTCCAGGTAGGAACGAATATCACCTCCGGGTCCTGCGATGAACCACAAATGTAAATAAAGTCAATGATGCTAGAATATGTGATCTAGGAGCATCCATCATTTAACATACATTTCCAAAAACATAAAAATTTAACTCCTACTCTGATGGTGACTCACCTAATGATGTATCTTTATCGTCTCTGAATTGATATGAGTAAGGAAATATTGCAGTGTTCACCTAAACAATTAGAAGCACCAAGTATTACAATCAGGTTGTTATCATTGTATTAAAAACAAACACATGCACTGGAAAAAAAATTAAGAGAAAATAGTGGATCAACTAACTGGATTGCGTAAAGCCTTGTATGGGGAATCATCTAACAATAATGTGTTTGATTCGTTGTACTCTCCCCTCACCCACGGAAGATCAGGGTCAAGCTTCTCCCATAATTTTCTAAGTTCTTTCAAAACAAGGGGCTTATTCTTGTTGTCAATGGTATTGTACCTCGTAGTAGTACAGTGGGATTGGTTCTGCATAAATCAATTATCATAAGAATAAAGTAATATGCACATTCCTGAAAGCATACTAAGAACAAACACTTAGACGTACTAAGAACAAGTTCAGCAAATTCCTAAACTAACACTAACATATTAAGAGATTCTATTTGGCAAAGGAAAGTAGGAAGCATAATCACAGAAGATTATCCTAACTCAACCAAAGTCTACTCAACAGGTCCCTAAGTGGTTTAAGAAGGTCTTACCCAGCAAAAGAGCAATTTGTGTCTGGAATCACCCAAAAGAAAATCTATAATCATGTCCACATTTCTCCTGTAAAACAAAGAGAATAAAAGATTATATGCCCTCCAAAACAAGGATGCTGGAAAAAAGAGCAAAATAAAATACCAAGAAATGAGGAAGGCAAAAGGTCTATCAGTCCTAGAATGAAGTTTACTTGGTTCTTGAAGACCAAACACCGACATTAAATCTGTCAAAGCAGAACTGTAGGAAATCATCACAAAATGGCCGCTTAAAAACTGTGAAAAAGCAAGAGAGAGTAAGATTTCAGTAATACTTTAAAAGAATAAAACTCTCAACACACATTCAAATTTCAATTATCACCTGCTTTCCTTGATATTATTATGTCTGGTTTATATCGAGCAGGCACAAAACATTCCTGTTGGACAATATCAGCAAGAAGCCCGTTTACATCAAGAATGAGAAGCTTTTTCTTAGAACTAGCAACAAGTGATATTTCAGCTGAAGAGTTTGACATCTGTGAAACATTATCCTCTTTAACGATAGAATCCACATCAACATCAGCTTTTACAGCCAAATGTGATAAGGAATGAACTTCTTCAATCTTTATTCCTATTTGCACTGTATCAGTGACTTCTTCATCATCGCATCTTTTATCATTTCCACAACTTTCAACATTACTCAAATCCTCATTGCGTGTAGGACTTTCTGAATTTGTTGTTGTGCTAATTCCCTCCACAAGTGGTTGTGGAACTTCTAGCTCTTGTTCTGGGAATTCTTTGACCGGAGGCTGTAGAGAGGGATCAACTCCTGGCACAATATTTTCCACTGAAGAAGCAGCAACAGAAAGATCACATCTTTTATTATTATCACAACTTTCATCATTACTCTCATGGGTTTTACGCCTTCTTTTTGGATTCTTTTTCTTTTCTTGAGAACTAAAATCCGCATTGGGTTTGGAACTTTCTGAATTTGTTGTTGTGCTAATTCCCTCCACAAGCGGTTGTAGAACTTCTAGCTCTTGTTTTGAGAATTCTGTAACTGGAGGCTGTAAAGAGGGATCAACTCCCGGAACAACATTTTCCACTGAAGAAGAAACAACAGAAAGATCACATCTTTTACCACTAGCACAACTTTCATCATTACTCTCATGGGTTTTACCCCTTCTCTTCGGATTCTTTTTCTTCTTTTTCTGTAAACAACTCAAATCCACATTGGGTTTGGGACTTCCTAAATTTGTCGTTGTGCTAATTCCCTCCACAAGTGGTTGTGGCACTTCTAGCACTTGTTCTGAGAATTCTTTGACTGGAGGCTGTAGAGAGGGATCAACTCCTGGCACAATATTTTCCACTGAAGAAGCAGCAACAGAAAGATCACATCTTTTATCATTATAACAACTTTCATCATTACTCTCATGGGTTTTGCGTCTTCTTTTTAGATTCTTTTTCTTCTTTTCTTGAGAACTAAAATCCACATTGGATTTGGAACTTTCTGAATTTGTTATTGTGCTAATTCCCTCCACAAGCGGTTGTAGAACTTCTAGCTCTTGTTTTGAGAATTCTGTAACTGGAGGCTGTAAAGAGGGATCAACTCCGGGAACAACATTTTCCGCTGAAGAAGAAACAACAGAAAGAACACATCTTTTATCACTAGCATAACTTTCATCATTACTCTCATGGGTTTTAACCCTTCTCTTCAGATTCTTTTTCTTCTTTTTTTGTAAACAACTCAAATCCGCATTGGGTTTGGGACTCCCTAAATTTGTCATTGTGCTAATTCCCTCCACAAGTGGTTGTGGAACTTCTAGCTCTTGTTCTGAGAATTCTTTGACCGGAGGCTGTAGAGAGGGATCAACTCCTGGCACAATATTTTCCACTGAAGAAGCAGCAACAGAAAGATCACATCTTTTATCATTATCACAACTTTCATCATTACTCACATGGGTTTTACGTCTTCTTTTTGGATTCTTTTTTTTCTTTTCTTGAGAACTAAAATCCGCATTGGGTTTGGAACTTTCTGAATTTGTTGTTGTGCTAATTCCCTCCACAAGCGGTTGTAGAACTTCTAGCTCTTGTTTTGAGAATTCTGTAACTGGAGGCTGTAAAGAGGGATCAACTCCTGGAACAACATTTTCCACTGAAGAAGAAACAACAGAAAGATCACATCTTTTATCACTAGCACAACTTTCATCATTACTCTCATGGGTTTTACTTCTTCTCTTCAGATTCTTTTTCTTCTTTTTCTGCGAGCAACTCAAATCTGCATTGGGTTTGGGACTTCCTAAATTTGTCGTTGCGCTAAGTAACGCCCCCTGTGGTTGTGGAACTTCTACAGCTTGTTCTGAGCATTCTGCAACTAGATGCTGTGGAGAGGGATCAACTACTGGCACTGTATTTTCTACTGGAAAAGAAACAATAGAAAGATCACATCTATTCTCATTGCCACAACTTTCATCATTACTCTCACGGGCTTTACGCCTTCTCTTCAAATTTTTTTTCTTCTTTCCTTGTGAGCAACATAAATTTGCATTGGGTTCTGGATTTTCAGAATTTGTTGCTGAGCTAATTCCCTCCGTAAATGGCTGTGCCCCATCTAGCTCTTGTTCAGGATCTACTCCTGACACGGAATTTTCCATTAAAGAAGTACCAGCAGAAAGATCACTACTTTGATCATTACTTTCATTGGTTTTACACCTTTTCTTCTGCTTATCTTTCTTCTTTCTTTGTGAGCAACTCAGCTCCACATTTGGTTTGGGACTTTCACAACTTGTATCATTAACCTCATGGGTTTCAGCCCCTGAATTTTCTACTTCAGGGGCAGCACCCATCATATTCTTCTTCCTCTTTCTCTTCCTTTTGCTCATGTCTGCATGAGATGGGAACTCTGCTATTAAATGCTCTTTCAACACTGTATCCTTCATAGAAGAAGTCCCCTTTGGACAATCTCTAAAAACAGATCATGAAACAGTATTTAGACAAAAGATTGATCATGTGTAAAATGTCTTGTGTAATGTATTGCCAATGAGTTATAGAGCAAACTAGGAACCGAGTAACAGACTAATAGTTCAAGCACCATTTACAAGCAAGTTTGTAGCACAACAATAAGATTATTAAGATTAAAAAAATATATATATATTTGGAGCTGAAACAACACGCATAATATGAACAACTCAAGAACGTAGTCGCTTTTCCAATTTCTCAAATATTATCAGCAGCCAAACAAAGGAACAACGAAATCAAAGTTGTGAGAATTAAATAGTTAAAAAAAAAAAACTCAAAACCCAGAAAAACCCAGTATCGAATTCAAAGAAACAAGCTCTTATCAGCCACCAATATCACCACAAAACGGATCTCTAATATCCCAAGTAGCAAATAAACCACCTATTAACTCAAAATTGTAAATGGGATACAAAGATAAAGAACACACCGTGTATGAAGGGACGTGAGGCCGCAGAGAGTAACTGAACTCTGAGTCTCTGACAACAAGAAAACGAAAAAGAAGAAGAAGAAGAAGAAACGAAAGTAAAAGGAGCTGAAAAGAGTTAAAACTGTTAAAGCGAAGCCGAAGGGTCAGAGGCTCGACGCTTGGGCTACTGTTGGTGCGGCTGCTCATGAACTGCAATAGCTTCAACTCATTAACTGCTTTGTTGGAACTGGTTTCACTTTGTTTTTACGATAATACCCCTTCCAATTTTTACTGTTATTATTTATTTTTTTTACTTTTACTTTTTTTCAAATAGGAATTATAGGATTCGGGTTTGAGAATTTCTCTCTCTCAAAGTTATTCTCTATTTCTCTCTTTTTTCTTTTTTTAACAAAAATGAAAAATGAAATAAAAAACTTTTGGGAATAAACTAATTTGGAAGCTCCCTTTTCTCAAATATATGCATCTACCAATTTTTAAAAAGAAAATTGAGTCCCACACATGAGAAGAATGTCACGTGCGAAATCACATACAATATTTAATACTCATGCACAGCCATGACTATGCATAAACAATTGTATGAACATGGCTTTTACAAAATTAGAATATACAATATTGAATAGACCAGTGCAGAAAAGAAATTTCACAGCAATGATATTCAAAGAAACACATTACATACATGTTCTGCAGGTGCCACAGAACCTTGCTAAGGTTGGATTGCTAATTAAACTGCCGTCATTGTACTCATCTAATCTTCACATAAGCCTCTAAAAGGGCATATCCCTCCAGTAGCAGGGACAAACTATACAAAAAACAAAACCCGACATCTCCTACCAACAACGGTTTTAAACTCCCAGTCTATCCGTAAAGCTTTGTAAACGAATCAAATCAATTCCAAAGCTCCATCAGCATAGGATTCCAAATGATAGGAAAAACAGCGTAAACGTCTGATCAAAATCTTCTGCCCAATGCATGCTGGTTGCTGGAATCACAGCTGAGATCTACGACTTGACATACTTCTCAACATAACCCTGCACACCACATAGAGAAAATAATGAGCTAAAAGCATGGAAATATTACTGAAAAAACATCAAAAAAACGCTGAGTTATGAGGAAATCAGCTTCGCAGACCAACCAAAAAAGAAACCTTTCCAGGAAAAGTTTCTTTTATGTTCATGCCCCTTATTAAATGGAGCAACCAAAGCAAAAGTAAATTCTGACCATGGGTAGCAATTCAGAATGAGCAAGTGTGAAATAAAGCTGTTCAATCACAATTTTCTTCTTAATTTGTTCCCATTTGAAAATTATGAACAAATTGCAGGTCTCACTGAGTGAATCCCATCAAATGATGGGCCATTCATTACCAAGAGCATTCCCTGTGACATATTCTTCTATTAAGAACCCAAGCATCAGTTGAGCCTTAAACTCATAGATCCTCCACTCATCATAGAGAGAGCAAAAGGTTTATTTATCCAAAAATTTAGGTGGGTCTGCATAGGTATGTAAAAATCTCCACTCAACTAACAACACCATACCATTCCAAAAGCAGAAAAGAATTGAAAAAAAGTATTTACCATCACCAGCTTTGTCAGTTTCCGCCGCGATGACTCAATGTAGTGATTTATCTTTGCCTGTGACTTGGGTATCTGGTGGCTCTTCATGGCTCCGGAGACCTTATCAACAGTCTTTTTGACAATGGTCTTAAACGCTTCCTTGCTCATATTACCCTGCCGCCATGATGGCTTCAGCTTTTCCTTTACAAAATCTGCAACAGAAGTCTTGAAAAGTCTCATTGATCTGGAATCCTTTTTCTTCTTGCTCTTCCCTTGGGACTCCACCTGATCAATCTCAATCTCTCCTGCAGCCATGTTTGCTGCATCATCAGTATTACTAGGGCTCTCGTCCTCAACAACCCCCACTTCTGCATCTGCTGTCTCACCATACTCATCATTATCCATAGATGTAGCTGAAGCAACAGTCCCAACCTCTATATTTTTGTTGTTCTCTTCCACATCCAATGGCTTACAGGAACCACTGAGCCTCACCATGATTTTGGATTCACTGGTGGGCTTATGCTTTTGACCATGATCATTGTTGAGTAGATTTGGTGATGGCTCAATGCCGTCAAAAAGTGGATCATACTGCTCACCATCTGACTTAGGCAAAAGCTGACCAATAGCTCTAGCAGAACTTGGCGAGGAAGTTGTCTGTCTTGATCCAACACTGCCAACACCTTGCCCATCAACTGGAACTTGGCTCAAAAGGAAGGGAGTACCAAATATGTTACCACACGATGCATCCTTTTCTTGAATGAGAAAGTTAGAACTGAATTTGGAGCTTAGTGGCTGCTCAAAAGTAGCTGCGTAAGGATTATGATGTGTGGGAATTCTAGATGCCCCAAAATCAGGAAGGTGAGACAAC
The DNA here is from genome assembly GCF_963921425.1 of Dryas octopetala. Taxonomy (NCBI): domain Eukaryota; kingdom Viridiplantae; phylum Streptophyta; class Magnoliopsida; order Rosales; family Rosaceae; genus Dryas; species Dryas octopetala. The sequence continues at coordinate 4,691,742 of NC_141374.1, read as the reverse complement.
TGATTTCTGTCGAGAAGATCTGGAGGGTATCGGGACATAGGACCATCCTTCCCAGGCACACCCAAAATGCTATCACCTACAGGGTATTGTACACCAGTCTTCCCAGGCATACCCAAAATGCTATCACCAACAGGATGTTGCACCCCATAGGTTGGCTGTTGGCTCTGTGGACGAGTGTGAATCTGCAAGGATGAATTTAAAAGTTCTCCTGAAGGAAAATTGTCGCCAGAGAAATTTTGCATTTTGTTCATAGTCAATTCCCGTGAGGAAGGTGCAGGTTGTGGGTGTATGTTTCCATGAGCAAAAGAGTTCGAAGAATTTAAATCCTGCAAGGGAGCATGTGTAAAGCGATCTTCTCTCATAAGACCAGGGCCTCCAAATGGTTGACTTGATGGGTTGCCTGATCCGTAATCTTCCCTGTGCAATAGAGGACGAGGATGCTCCCGCACTGGAGGGTACATCTGATGCAGAAACTCACCAACCTGAGAATGAGAAGGCAATCCAGTTGGGTAAGGCCTGACATAAGTCTGAGAACTGAAGTCATTCCTTGGAACCAAGTTATTCTGCTGAAATTGTGAAGAAACACCTTGTGCGGAAGTTCCTGCATTTAAAGACGAATCATACAGTGGTCGCAGAGGTGGTGGTGGCAAGGATGTCCAAAGGGAATCTGGTGGTAGAGAGAATTGAGCATGTTGGTTGGGTAAGGGATCTTGACAAGAATGAATGCTTCCTGTAGGAGTGGACTGAATTGGATAGGGTGGCATCAGGTTGTTATTCCTATGCAACTGTGGCACATGAGTGGCACTGGCACCTTGTACAAGTGAAAGAGGAGGAGGAGGGGGCAGCTGTGAAGAATATGGAATATTTACAGCAGAAAAGCTGGGAAGAGATGACTCTTTAGGAGCTATGAATTGTGATGAAAACTGTTTGGATGAAAGTGGTTCGCCATTAGAACTTTTGATGGGCCACGAATGAGTTGATAAGATTGTATTTGGTAAAGGTTCACTACTAGAAACCTTATTTGCAGAAGTCTTGGATCCTTGAACTGGTGATGAATCGGATATGAGAGAGTCTTCCATCTTCTGAGACGGACAATCATCTTTTTGAAGCTTTGCCACAGGATTATTGCTTTGAGATTGCTCGATTATGGACACTTTCATGGGAAGAAGTACATCCTGAGAAGTATCAGCACATGACTTCATGTTATCAGCACCGCTTATCAGCTGAAGGGAAGGGTGGTGAGATTCAAGCACTTCCTGAAATTCTTTTTTGTCAGGGATCTGAGTGGTGGTTTCTTCTGGCTTTTCTTCAATAATTTGTTCCAGCTGCATTGTAGCAGCTGCCACTCTAGAACTCTCACAATTAATTTTATCAGGATCAATCCACTGACCATCTTTTGTAGCAGTAGACACCACTTGACAGAGTTGCATCTCCTGACCTTTAATATCATCATGCAGATTTGTGGGCTTAATCTCTTCCTTAATCCTAGAATTCTTCAAACTAGGCTGAAATTCCAGATCCTTTTGTTTGCTTGTATGGCGACTTGAACCATCATTCTTGTCATATTCATGGTGCATATACCGACAGGATGCTCCACGGTAGCATCTGCCTCGAAGGAAGTCAAAGCATTCTGGAATGTGGCGTCTGTCCTGTCTCTTATTGTCATCTCTGAACTCACCTGCACGCCTAAAAGTGGGAGACCTGCTCCTGCTTCTTCGATTCCTAGAAGACCAACTGGAACACAAACATTGAAGAAGAAGATTATGATTTTCCACAGATAAAATACTCTAAGAAATCATAACAAAAATACAAATAAAGAGTCCCCATGCTAGCTGAGACCAAAAATTTAAGTCAACATTAACTAATCTGCCAACCAAATAGAACAATACACATACAACCGGTTGGAAGTACCTGCGAGAACGACTTCGCTTCTCTCTTCTCCTCCGTGGACTCCTCCTCCTCCTCTTGTCAAGAGGAGAACGGCTGCGGCTGCGGCTGCGTATTCGACTTCTGCCTCTTTTATTATGCCTCTTATTATAGCGTGAATCATCAGAGTTACTGTCACCAGAACCTTCTCTGACCAATCTCCCATACTCATCCACCTTCAGCTGAACTGATTCAAACTTAGCCTTTTTCCCCTCCTGAGACTTACCCCTCTTAGAAACAATATCAATACCAGCACCACCTAATGCATCTTTTTCCTGGAAAGCCTCATGACTCTCAATTGTGATTAATGTTGTACTGGTATCCTTAACCTGTGTTTCTGAATCTAGGGAGAATTCTGCAGCCTTATAAGATTTTCTGGATTCAGATTGCAGCCCAGACACCTTATCAGTGACGCAGGGACTCTTAGATCCTATATATGTCTCTAAATGAGACTCAGCATCTTTTTGGCTACTTTTAGCACCAGCTGTAACTGATGGTGGAACTATTATGACATTAACATCTTCAGTGAAGACTTCATCATCATTTCCTGAGCTGTTGTCAGAAGCATAGTCTTGTAGAAGTCTAAATGAGCTACCAAATTTAATAGATTGATTAGAAAGCTCATCTGAATGCATGGCCTCAGCAGCTGCAGAAGCACTAAACGTACTCTGATCATCAGCTCTGGGAATAGTAGATTTCTCTAGATCATTGACCAAAGGACATTCAGCAGCTTCAGTTGAACATATATTATCAACTCTGGAAGGTGACTTTTCAATGGTGGACCATCCTTGATCAAATAACAGATTTGGCCCTGTATTTTGATATGAACAGAAAAAGACGTAAATTATTGAGTATACAACAGAAAAAAGGTCAGATAAACAATAAATATGAGCAATCCTGAGGAGAACACACAATTCTGGAGACTAATGAAATAGGACATTAATGTATACATCTACCAGTGATGCAGCAGTGCAATTCTAATGTAGGCTTGAACACCCATATCTAAGTTTAAACCCACTCCAGAATGGTTTTAAAAAGGTGAATTCATCAAATGACATAAACTTGCTCTCGCTCTCAGGAATACTCATGTTCTGCCAATATGTTGAGTAACCGTGGGTAAATAAGTTATTATATGCTGGATCGGTCTTGAATGAAATAAATAGGGACAAAGTTACAAATCATATGAAACCTATAATATTCTTTTTGCCAGTTCCAAGAAAGCTTGTTAATCCAAAATCTATTTAAAAATTTCTTGATGTCCATCCTCAAATTAAAATTTCCAAGGAGGGCTTCAAATATTAGTTAATATTCTATATCTCAAATGTAACTTCTTTTAGACAGTAAATTTACCCTGAATATTATAAAAATATTAGATGTGCAGAATTTTTGAGTGTGTGTGCGTGTGAAAGAGAAAGTGAGAGAGAGAGAGAGAGAGAGAGAGAGAGAGAGAGAGAGAGGACAATTTGAAGTTAAACCTTCACTTTGTTTGCACAGTTCTGAGGGCAAAGAGCATGACACCTTTTCACATAAGACACCCTGGGGTGTGCTCCATTCTGGTGAACTCTGTGGTCCATGTAGCTGCTTTTTCACATCAAGCTCCTCATGAATCAAATCAGACTTGCAGTTTAGGGCTTCAATAGAACCATTAACTGCCTGGTCTCTGTCAGACAGGGTGATATCATCTTGAATCCACCCACAGAAATCAAATTATCAGCAGTTACTTGACAAATGCATGACAAAGCTCAAAGCAAATGTGCAACACATATGACATAATATATCACTCGGCAGTTTAGACTATCAGGTCAAGATGGAAACAGAAAATTATCATGCATAAAGCACTTCTGGATCATTTAATAAATATAGAGGCTTCCAGGGTTAAAAATTCACTAAAATATCAGTCACATCTATGCAAATAGGAAATTATAAAATAGACCAAGAACATTGTGACCAGAAATTATAAACTCACAAATGCCCACCTGCCTAGCATATACAGACTATCATGATAGACTTTAAAAATTATAAATACTGGGGAGAAAAAAAGAATCAACTATACTAACCTTCCATCTCCATGTCAGAATCAGCAAGCAAGCTACATCCAGATGAAGCCATGAAGTGGTCAGGTTGAGATGAAGAATCAATCACCAAAGACTTCAATGGTGATTCATTTTTTCCTTCATGTAATTTACAAGCTAAAGTACATTTCTTCTTCATCCACAGGAAATATTCATGGGCAACTGCAGCTCCACTTCCTGGCTCACCACCAAATAAAAATTCAAACTCTAGATTCTTAGATTCATTTTGACGAGTCACATCTTCAATACCAGGACCATTCTTAGCAATAAGCTGACAAAAAAATTCAATTTTATGAACAATTTTCTCATCTGATGGCTTAGGTGGAGGTGGAGAAAGATGTAACATCACACTTCCATCTGATGGCTTAGGTGGAGGTGGTAGGGGAGCCATGTTTGGCATATGAGAATCTCCAAAAGTTAAATGTACAGAACTTCCAAATGTAGTGGGAGTGAAAATATTAGGGGCGGGAGGGGGAGGGGGTGGTGGAATATGCTGAAAACCCTGTGCACCACCAGTCTGTTGTTGTGATGAATACAGAGCTTTATACAGTGTTGGTCCTTGTGTTGCAGCAGCAGCAGCAGGCGGAGGAGGTAATGCTCCCGGTGGCGCTGCAGCCTGTAACATGTTTGGGCAAGAAAGAGGACCATGAGGAGACACAAGTGATGGTGGAGGAATACGATACAAATTCTGGGTCCCTGTACATGAAGGATGTTGCACATTATGCTGGGCATTCGAGTAACATTGTGATACCAAGGTGCTTCCATGGACTGGTTGAGGGGGGTGTAGATAAGGTTGGCCTGTATTTGGCATCCCACCTAGTAGAATAGGTTGACTTTGATGAAGAGGAGGTGGGGCTGGAAAACCATGCTGATATAAATAAGGGCCCCGCTGACCTATCTGAGATGGCATAGCAGATGTAGCCTGCTGATTTACAGGAGGTGGTGGGGCCGGAGGGCCTTGTTGGTATTGAAGGGGAGGCGGAGGCGGAGCTGGTGGGCGCTGTTGGTTTGCAGGTGGCATGGGTGTCTGAGGACCCGGCCCAACCTGAGGACCATAATTAACTTGGCCATACATTGCAGATAGCTCAATTTAACAAGTGCTTCCAATGCTAAACGTTTCTTGCATGAAACCAGTTTGCACAGGTTTGATCTTCGGCACAAGCTTCCACAGAATTCCTTAAAAATCAATATAACAAACATAAAAAGTCTATATAGAAAACACAAAATAAAGAGCTTGCTCTGAAAAAATAATACAACAATGAATTTCAACCAGTGACTATTGTAATGCTCGTGTATGATGCACTGAACTGTGCTTACAAACTTATTGAATAGCATTCAGTCACATATACAAAGGAAACTAGAACAGTTCCAGCAAACCAATTAGAATTTCATTTTCTTCCATACCTAAACATCCAAGTTCAGTAAATAACCCATATTATAATCAATTTTTATCTCTCAAATCAAAACGGAACTACAATCAGAAACTCACACCATAAGACCCTTCTCACTCAAACTGCATCAACCCCATCAATGGTAACTTGATTTCAACCAGGAAATGCAAAAGAAAGCATGCATTCCATAAAATCCAAATTCTCACTTTTCCCCCCTCCTTAGCATGCATTCAGTATAATCCAAATTCTCACTTTTTTCCCTCCAATTCCTCAGCAACCAAACAACCAATAAGGAAACAGTGTGAAGCAGGCAATAATCAAAGCTGGGTAACTTACCAAATCACAGTGCGACACAAATTGAAAACCTTGTCTTGACCCTTGAGGAATTGGAGGACCCTGAAATAAACCCTAGAATAAGTCAATTGGGAAATGAAGGTTTGGTTTCTTCGAAGCGTTCTGAGTGTTTTCTTTTGTAGAGTCTGAGTGAGAGTGTGTGGGATTATATGTTCTATAAACCCTTCTCGTGTTGTCTGTCTGATACTAATCGGAACTTCTATCTCAGCGTGAGCTGCCCGACAGTAAAGAAAAAAAGTTCAAAAGTGATTTAAATGAATAATCTAAAATATTTTTCTCTTTTTGTAATGCAAATTATTTTTGTAATGCAAATTTGTTAAGCTTTTTGCTAGGAAAATTTTTTATTTTCTAATGGATTCAATTCAATAATTCATCATAGGGATTAATATCATTTTGCTCCCCCGACTATTACACTTGTATCAGTTTGCTCCCCATACTTCTAATTTAGAAAATTAAGGACTCTGACTTTTTCAATTTTGCCAATTGAGGTTCTTTTGTCAATTTACACATTTTTTATCCAAATCTTTGAGGGCAAAATGGTCCCTTCCAATTAGATCTTATAATTTTTTCATCATGCATCATTTTTCCTCTTTTATTTCTTGCTAAATTTTGCTTGATCATCTCGACATTTTAGATGAAAAATGTATAAATTGACGGAATAACCATAATTGGCAAAATTGAAAAAGTCAGGGTCCTTAATTTTCCAAATTAGAAGTCTGGGGAGCAAACTGATACATGTGTAATAGTCTGGGGAGTAAAATGACATTAATCCCTTCATCCTATAATTTGGTGCTTTTTTTTGTAATGCAAATTTGTTTTTTTATTTTGTTCTAGAAAAATTTCTTTAAGAAAATAGGATCTTGTGAAGCATATATTAATTGTTTTGCCAATATTGTTTGGTTTTGGATAAGAATATACGAGTGATGCTATATGCACACCTCACTTCCTTTCACTCCACATCTTTCTCTTTGAATTTTTGTCGCCGGCAGTTCAACCCCCCTCTTCCCTTCTCTCTTTTTGCACTCTCATTCTCTCTCTCTCTCTCTCTCATTTTCTCTTTCTTTCTCTCTCTCTCTCTCTCATGTCCTTCTCGGTCTGGTATGTCAAGCTCCAGATCGGTAGTCGACAGGACAGAAGAGAGAAAGAGAGAGGGAAGGAGGGAGAGAGAGAGAGAGAGAGGGGGAGAGAGAACGAAAAGTTTTGTTCGACAAAAGGTTCGACACTGGTCTGCCGAATCAATTAGGTTTATTGTACCTGCCGAACCAACGGAAACTATTTGGTAGATTGCTGCCAAATAAACCCAATTGGTTTGGCAGATCAGTGTCGAACGACCTACGAAAATGTTTACCCCCCAACATGAAATTTCAATCTTAAACCTTAAAAACCCACAATCCAAATTATCTCAAATAGGAAAAAAAAAAAAAAAAAGGTTGTGATGGATTAAACAATTGAAATTAGATAGGAAATCTTAGGTTTATATTTGAATAAAAAAATTTTGAAGTTAAGGCATATCTCTAAGGCCATGTTTGTTTGACCTTCTTAACAGAGATTGGCTAAGTTAAGACCTTAAGCCCATATTTGGTGAATCCTCTCTAACTTAAATGAACCTTCTTAGGTGGGCTTAGTGAAACCCATGAGAAAGTGGAGGTTTAGCTAAGAACCTCTTTGGCTTGCCTCACCATCATCATCGGACCTACTCCCTGTGACGCCCTCCACTACTAGCCTCACTGCCACCAGTCGCTCAATGATAGTATTTTAATCCAAATTCTTTCCCTTACTTTCTTTACTTATTCTCTTGTTGTCTTAGTTATCCTAGTTAAATATTGGAAAAGATGGAAAGCCCCTCATACTCATAATCATGCAGTTGATGTTATTAAGTTGCCCCCAGGGCCATGGAAGCTACCTCTTATTGGAAACTTGCATCAGTTGTTGGCTTTTTACCACATCATTCCTTAACAGACTTGGCCAAGAAATATGGTCCTATCATAATAGTATAATAGTATCACATAGTAGCTAGCTAGCAGTCATATTTACAGATTGATGAAGTTCCAAAAACACAATTCAAATGACCTAGTAGCTAGCTAGCAATAGCACCAAATGGCTCACTCAAGTAAGCTTAGCTAGCATCATATGACATTATCATGTATCAGATAGTAGTGTAAACTTTTTGGTGCATACTTTTCAGCTTTAACAAGAATAAAAGTATATAAATCATGCAAACACAGTGCAAGGTAATTTATGCATACCAATGTAGGATGCCCAAACCTCTTCAGATGCTTGAACTGTGTTGGCATTTGGGTCTCACCCCATTCCCGTATGAGCCACAACCTTTGGAAATTCACGGTGTAATTTACGCAATCTATTATATTTGGACTTCATCTTCTCACAAGGGTATCTCTTACCAAATTTAGTACAAATGGCATTTCATATATCATCCCATTCATTCTTATCCAAAGTTAAGGTTTGTAAGCCCTTTTTTGTCGATTGATGCAATAAGTGAATGAAGTGTTCCTCAATAAATGGTGGCCATAGAGCCGTATCATCAATGTCAAGGTTGTTTTTTGAAGCCATCTCATACACTCAATAGCCTAATAACAAGCATAATTATGTGAGAATAAAAGAGTTGAAAAGAATCAAATCACACTTCAGTATATTAATAACATCAAATTAATAAAAATTGTCTCCCTAGATGTTGGAGACTTCATCACCTAGCATATATCAAATTAACTACCAAACTCAATTGCCTCTGTGTGTACGTGTGTGACATTCATATACTTATTTTTAAGGGAAAACACATTGACATGAGCTAATTAATAACATCTTTCAATTTTCGAACAAATGCCAGTTTGTATTCATCAAAAAAATTATACTAAAAGCATAAAGGAGTCAAACAAGAAATAATAATAAAAACCATGAAATTGACACAAGCATATTTGTATATCTCACCTTCAAATTTGCTAAATGTGTTTGTACAGTGAAGCTTGGGCTCTAGTCTAGTGGTTTGAGCCTAGTGAACATTAAGGCCTCGTTTGGAAAGCGGGACTGGATGAGACTAAGCAATTAAAATAGATAGTTGTCCCTTATCCCATGCTTGGTGAACTTACTAAGAGTATGAGACGAGACTCGCACTTGGGACAACAGTCCCAAATAACATAGGATTTATGTCCCACCAAAATAGGTGGTACACGATGGGACTCTTTCCTATTTTCTCTCCTCTGTTTCAAATCATCTCTCCCTCTCTCTCTATCTCTCTTCCCCTCACGGCCTCACCACTCACCTAGCATCATCTTCATCTCCGTCTCTTTCTCTTGCCCTCACCCAGTTCACATCTTATGTGAAACCCAACCACATCTTTTTCTTTTTTTTCTTTTCGGTGCAAACCTAGCCTCATCTTCCCTTCTTTTTTTTTTTGGTGCAAACCCACCCACATCTTCTTTTCATTCACATCTTAATCTCTCCTTTTAAAAAACTTAAAATAAGTTATTTTTTCTGATAAAAAAATAGTTAACAATAAATTGAATACCATGGATTAAATAGTTAACAACATAAATTCTATATTTTAGGCTATTTTCTTGTTGTTTGTTTTCATAGGTAACTCTCTTAAATTATAATTATAAAAAAATTAAAAATTAAAAATTAAAAATGATTAGGTATATGTTTTAATTTTTAATATTGTATAGTAAAAAATAAAATTTGATTCACTGTCCAGTCCAGTCTCGTGTTGCACCAAACATGAGACATAATTTTCTATAGTCATGTTCTGACTTGTCCTATCCAGTCCATAGGACACAGTCCTGTCTCGCATTCCAAACGAGGCCTAGAGTTTCAACACAATTTGAGCCCAAACAACACTAGCCCAATTGAATTTAATAGGATTCGAGTTGAGCCCTAGTCCAAATTTTATGTACAAGGCTCGAGTTATTGTGCCCTTTTGTGGAAAAGGCCTTTAATTCCAACAATCTCACCTACTTGTTTGGTTCTTCATGTGATCTATATTATTATCAACAAATTCTTATTTCTTAATTATAATAAAAAATCTAATTCTATATTACCTTACACCATCTTAATAATTGTTAATTTAAACTATAATATAGTATTTACATCACTCAACTTCCAATTTGTACAACTTTATCACATTTTTTCACTATCATCTTATATATCTCATATTCGATTTTCATATTATAACGTTTATTATATCATTGCAACAAATTTTACTTTTATCTTATAAATATCACGTGAGAATTTAGTGTGAATCATTCATAATAATAATTATAATTAAAGTTAATTATGAGATTTCGAGAACACGAGACGAACCATAGAATAATAGCCTGTTTGACACTGTTTTTTGGAAGTGATTTTACTACGCTTCTGCTAAGAAGTACAAACATATTTTTACTAAAAATTCTAAGTGGTTCATGCAAAAATACTTGAAAGTGTTTCTTGAGGAAACACCTGTTAAACATTCTTGTTTGGCATTGCTTTTAAAATGCTTAAAAGTGCTTTCAAATAGTAAAAAACGTTTTTGCTTATGTTTGGCGAAAAAAACAAAAAGCGCTTTGGGTTCTAAAAACACTTGAAAACGCTTTCGAGTGAAGGTACTTCCTTAGGAAGCGCTTCCAAATATATTAACAAGAAGCACTTAAATTTTTTTCAAAAAAATCTATGAATTTCTAGCAAAAGCGGTTGTAGTGAAAGCACTACTGAGCAAAACTGTTTTTTACAGAAGCACTCCTAAACAATCCTTAAGTTTCTTAAAAAACTTCTTAAAAGCGCTTTTATAACTCAAAGTACTTTTATTTATTTTTGTCAAATGCTACTAAAACGCTTCTACTAACCTGAAAGTGCTTTTAGCAATTTTAAAAGCAGTGCTAAATGTGCCTTAAGACTATCGAGTATTAGCCCTTCATATATATTCACAAATTTATGGTTTTTTTTTTTCCTTTTTATAGATAAGAATAAAGGTATTAAATTTCAAAATTTTCGACGAATCGAAAATTTCATTTTTTTGGAGTTCCGAAATCGAAACACATGTTTAACAATTTTTCGTGAATATTTCCCCAAAATTTACCAAAATTTTCATAGTTTCTATTTTCTCAAACTTTAGAAATTCACCAAAAATAGCTCAAGACTCCAAATAATTCACCGAAACATTCTACGGACTCGTATTGATGAGTACTAATTTCTTATGACCTAAAAAATAGTCAAATTGCTTTTAAAAAAAATTATGAAAAATCCTACTATCATAATTTAATTCAAAAAAAAAAAATCGCCAAATTCTTGAATTTTCATTTTCTAAAATTCATTTCCATACAACTAAGCTCTAGAATCACAACCAAAGGTCTAAGTTAGTTAAAATAAACTTGAAGAAATTTTTAATTCCTTTAACAAACCTTAAAACAAGTTTGAAAAATTTAAGTAACAAAATTATCATAAGCCAAAATTTAGGTTGTTACACTCAATGAAGACAAAGCTTGGCTGGGTGAGAGACACGAGAAAAAAGGAAGGAAAAATAAATAAATAAAAAAAGACTAAAGAGAGAGGCATGAGGAAAAAAAGTAAAGAAAGAAAAAAAAGGAGGGGGGGTTTGGGGCCTTTAGGCAATTGGAAAAAAAAAAAAAAATTGAGATTTCGTTTAGTTATTTTAAACCTTAAACTCTAATACAATTCTATATAAAAAAAATAATTAAAAGTATTAAGGGGCTTAAAACCTAATATCATAAAAAATATAGAGTATATGAGGTTTAATGTATAAATTATAGAGTACAAAGAGTATTAAGGTATATAGAGTATTAGAGTTTAAATTTTAGTGTATAATTAAATTATACAGTATAAAGAATATACTAATTTTATTTATTTATTATACTATTTTTATTTAACAGTATTTGCTTCAGCGCACGTTATATTTACCTTATATCACATGAAACCTATGATATAATTTGATTTCTTCAATATTTTTTTATCAATTTAGTAGATAATATGTTAAATAAATATATGGTAAAGTTTTATTAAAAAAATTTCATATTTTGATAATAATTTTCATCGTTTTCGTATAATTTTTGTCAAAATTTAAAAATCTTTAAAATTTTCATCCAAATTCTCAAAATCCGAAATTTAATTCCATGATAAGAATTTGAGATAAAACGTTAACAAGATTTAAAATTAACAATTTACCGCGAAAATAGAAAAATGAGATATGCACTTTAAAATTCCAATTACTCATGAGAACTTAAGAAGTGAAGGAAAAATATCTGTGTAAAGGTTTCAATTTGAAAATATCTGATAATGGGTCCCACCAGATGCCGTTTGAATTTGGTCATCTATATAATGTTCCCTCTGGCTCACTACTCCGAGCTCACTCCTCAGATCTGATCCGAAGTCCGAAATCCGAAACCCGAACAACAGAACACAACACAGGTGAGATCACACTGCCTCCTTCTTGCTCTCTTGTTTGTTTTCCGAGAAAATGCAAGGAAAATAATTGCTCAATTTTTTTTACTTTCCTTTTCCTTTGTTTTCTCATCTACCAAACGCAACTAGATTTTGTGGATCTGTATCCCTAAGTTCCTAAGCCTGGGTTTAATGTTGATTTATGTTGAGAAAATCAATTGATAATGACGTTTATTAATGCCCAATGAATAATCGGATTTACACTTGTCGGTGTCGGTGTTGCACGGTTTTGATTTTGTCTGAATTTACACAGTAGGGTGTGCATCTGATTCTGATTGAGCAACTAGAAGTTTTCAGACTTGAAATTGCAGATGCGTGAGTTTGCTTAAGCTGTCAAGTTTTGAATATATTGAATCCCATTCTGGGTTGGAGTTAAATTTGGCTGTGGCATGGATTTTCATGTTCAAGTGCTCTACTCAGATGTGTAGTTGCATGGGTTCTTAGTAATATTGGGTTCTTACTCCCTTCTTAGTATTTCTTTTTTCTGATAAATCGAAGCACATATTGGGTGCTTTTATTGATGCACCATTTTGCAAATTTGGGGGTTGAAGTCTGGAGACATGAATTGTGGCATAAAAGCACATCTGTATTTGTCTAGTTGATATAATCCTCTCAACTTGACCACAACAATTTAATGTGCGATGGGATCTTTATGCTTCTTGCCAGTAACTATAGAATATCATTTAGTAATGATTTGTGTTAGTTTTCCTCATTTCTTTAATTGCTTGGAAAAATGTGTGCAGACGAAGAACATGGGTCGTGGAGTCAGCAGTGGAGGGGGAGAGAGTTCTTTGGGCTATCTTTTTGGAGGTGGAGAAGAACCAAAACCCACCACCAACAAGGTTGTTGCTCCTCAGAACCAGGGGCCGCCTCCAAGCAATGAACCACCTCAGGCTCCTACTGCGCCAGCAGAGCCGGCACCACCTGCACAAGTCAATAAGCAGATTCCAGCAGGCGTTCCTGGGAACACTTCAAATAACTATTTCCGCGCCGATGGCCAGAACTGCGGCAACTTCATCACAGTATGATTCTCTTCATAATCATTATTTTCCTTGAATCAAATATCTATGCATTAAGTGCTAAATTTCCCACGTTTAGTTTTTCCAGTCTTGGCTACTAGAATGAATATGTTTCTTTACTGACTAGTACCAATGCGTATTAACTATTAGAGATATGATCAGGAAGAAGATAGAACAAGAATCAGGTCTTGAACATTGGTGATAATTAAGAATTTCATGCCTAATGATATCTCTAGAAATATTTAAATTACATTGGCATGCTAATCCCCGACCTTGGGAATGGAATGAGTTATAGATAGAAAGAGAGTGGGACTGGTCAAAAGGAAACTTTCCTAGTTCGAAGGTGTGTGTGCGATTATCTAGTCATTTGAGTGTCAATCACCCACTCCGACAATTTGATTTACCCATGTTTGGAATGTGTATCCTTCAATGAGTTTATATTATATATATATATTTTTTAAGAAAAGGATATACATATATATATATATATATATATATAGCCCAGCTTGACAAGTTACCCTTCCTCTTGATCTGAGGTGCAAAGAGAAATATCTCTTTTGTATGACTTCCACTTATCAATCCCGGCCAGGAAAAGTGACCAACCAGGGCCCTATTGATGAATGAAAGAAAGGGATTATGAGCCCTAGCCCTGTATGTTTGTGCTTCCCTCATGAAGATATTGTTCTCTGAACTTGTGATTTGCATATTGTTTCTTGTTTTTAGGTATTCATGGTATAATGTTGCATTGTTTAATGAATGGATTAATTCCGCTCATTAATTCTTGAAAATGTGGTTGACAGGATCGGCCATCAACGAAGGTCCATGCAGCTCCCGGTGGTGGTTCATCCCTGGATTACCTGTTTGGAGGCGGTGGCAAGTGAGGACTCAGGCCACTGATGTTGACATCGTCAGTTTGGTCCTTAGACCCCTCTGTAGATGATTTCTAATATTCTATGCTGTAATATTCTAGTACTTCCTGTGGCGGGGGATTTGTTTGGTTTGGGCTTTGTTATTTTTAAACTTCGTTGGTCAATGATTCTGTTTCTCAGTTCAACTGTGTGTTATATAAGGTTCTTAATCTTTTGAAATATACTTTGCAAAATTTCTTTTCAGCAAAAAAGAAAAAAAAATCTTTATAGTGTCTAATCTACCATAACCATGTATCAAGGAATGGGTTTGGAAAGGGAGGGAATAACAATGATAATGATGGCGTGGGAAATCAAAATCAAAATTAATTTTGTGGTTAAGGTAATGCTTACAGTACTATTATAAAAATACTTAAAAAAAAATGAGTGAAATTTAAACATAGTATTCTTCCAAGAAATGAATAAAGTGAAAAGAAATATCCTTTATAAAGAGTTAATATTTGTACACTCATTTTCTTCTTTTTACACATCATTTATCCTCTTTTGAAGGCTTTATTACATTTTATCCATTTAAATTTTGGAGTCGATTTCATTTTACTACAAAAAAAAAAAAAAAAAATTGTACCAGTTTATCACCTGAATTAAAAATTTGTTGTAATGTGCTATTTATGTCTCATTTTATCTAAACTTTTATTGAGAAAAAAATGTATTTTGGTCTTTTTAAGTTAGTTTCTATTGTGTCAAAGCGGGTAAAATGTAAAAAAAATCATTTTTATTATAACAATGGGAACTTAAAAAAGATCAAAACACCCTTATTTTTAACAAAAGTTTAGACAAAATGAGTCAGATGTGGTATATTGCAATAAATTTTTAATTCACGTGGTAAACTCGCATAATTTTTTTTTTAGATGGTGAAATAAGATTGATCCTAAAGTTCAGGTGGGTAAAATATAAAAAAGCCTCTTTAAAATTTAAAATTTAAAATTTCTTTTAACACACCCCTCTTATTACTAAAATATCTCTATCTCACCAAATTTCTTTTTTACACACTTATACCCATATATGAGAACAGAGAAAATGACCAAAAAAAAAAAAAAAAAAGAGAACAGATAAGAACTTCTCTATAACTAGGCATCCCCTCTCCTTTCTCATTGGTTTTGTCTCTCTTTCTTTCACTCTCTTTCTCTCCTTCTCTACCTCCCTCTCTTTATCTCCTTCTCTCCCTCTCTCATTGGATTGTGACACCGCTCGTCCCACCCTGACATAGAAGTTTTTCTCATGAGAATGTTATCATTAATGTGGAGACAAAGCAGTTTAGCAGAGTTGGAATTGTTGAAATTCCTAGCCATAGGTCGGTGCATGCTTTCAACCTATTGTTAAATGTGATTGACAGTGGGGGTTGGAGCCTTGACCAAATGGCCTCCTCCCCTGCTTATATAAAGAGGCTTTGATGAAGGCCATAAATGTAGATTGAAAACAAGAGAGTCTGAGAGTATTGAGTATGCAGAGAGAGCCACTCCTCCTCCTTGTAAATTCTCAGAAATATTGAAAGTGTGTGCTCAAAGTGGATGTAGGCAGTTTAGCCGAACCACTATAAATCTCTGTGTCTATTTTGTGTGTGTTATTGTGTTTGCAGTGTGAGTTTAACAACACTACATATTCCTAACAATTGGTATCAGAGCAAGGTGCGGGCTATTCTTACTCACAGCTCCATCGAACACCACCGCTGCACCTCCATTGTGAAGATCCTCACCAGCAGCTGACAAGCCCACACCAGTGCAGCCGATCGCTCGCAAGAACTACAGCAACATCGGCTCTGCATGACGCCGTCTCGTCGCTCGCTTCGCTGCAGCAGTAGACTCGGTGTGCAAGAACTCGTGGCGGACCAACCAACCCGAGTGGAAGGCCCAGCGCACGGCGGCAGACCCGAGTCTTTGGATTTCGACGGTGCAGCAGCTCCTCGATCTTCCCGGAGACATCACCGGCCCTATCGCAACTACCACTGCCGCGAGTTTCATCCTTGAAGACCACCTGTTTTCTCTTCCCTTGCAGAGGCAATCGCACAAAGAAGAAGGAAGAAATAGGAGGCAGCAGCAGAGAAAGGGAGAGAAGAAAGAAATTAAGAAAAAAAAAAAAGGAAAGGGTGCAGCGGCAGAGAAAGAAAAAAAAGTGTAATCACTATTCACGCAATAGTGGTACTGTTCATCCACATGCACTATTCATTCAATAGTGATACTGTTCATCCGTGAGCCATTTTTTATTTGCAAGTTTAGAGAGACCCGTGTTAAGTGGGAGCAATGGCGTCCGACAAGGATACATCAAAATTGAGAAATTTGACGGTACAAATTTCGGCTTTTGGAAGATGTATATGGAAGACCACCTGTATCAGAAGGATCTATTATTGCCTTTGGGAGAAAAGTCAGTAGACGTGAAGGATTCTGATTGGCAGTTGCTTGACCGGAAAGCTCTCGGCACTGTGAGGTTAACGTTGTTGAAATATGTTGCCTTCAACATCAAGAACGAGAAGACAACAACATCTTTAATGGCAGCCTTTTCCAGTATGTATGAACAACCGTCTGCAGCAAACAAGGTGCATTTGATTAAAAATTTATTTAATCTGAAAATGGCAGAAGGAAGTAGTTTTAGTCAGCACCTTAATGATTTCAATGAAGTGACAAATCAACTAAGTTCAGTTGAAATCACATTCAGTGATGAAGTTCGAGCCTTGTTAATTCTCAGGCAGCTACCTGAGAGTTGGAAAGGCACAGTTACTGCTATAAGTGGCTCCGCAGGTAAATCAAAATTAAAATTCGATGATGTTGTAAGTATGATTTTGACGGAGGAGATCAGGATGTGCAGTCATATGGTGCTTCCACTTCTGGATCGGCTTTAAAAGTGGAAAGCAGAGGTAGAAGTTCAAACAAAGGAAATGGTCGCAACCGACAAAATAATCGTGGGAGATCTAGGAATGGAAGATCAAGATCCATGAATCCCAACAATTCCAACAACTCCAAGACGATAGAGTGTTGGAAGTGTGGCAAGATCGGGCACTACAAAAATCAATGCAAGGCTCCGAAGAAGGAACTAGAAACAAAGGCAGAAGCGAATGTTGCCTCTACCTCAGAACTAGAAGATGCATTGATATGCTCTTTGGAAAGCAAGGAGGATTCTTGGGTGTTAGACTCTGGAGCATCATTTCATGCCACTTCACGCAAAGAGTTGCTTGAAAGGTATGTACCTAGTAATTTTGGAAAAGTATATCTTGGTAATGATTGTCCCTGCGATATTATTGGCAAAGGTGAAGTGTAGATTAAGTTGAACGGGTCTGTATGGAAGCTGACAGATGTTAGATACATTCCCGACCTAAGGAAGAACTTAATCTCAGTGGGGCAGTTGGCAAATGAAGGTCATACTACAACTTTTCACGGTGACACTTGAAAAATCTCAAAGGGCGCAATGACAATTGCTCGAGGAAATAAGAGTGGCACCCTCTATATGACAGCGGATTCTCGCTGGTCAATTTCAGTTGCCACAGGAAAAGATGACTCAAACCTATGGCACCAGAGACTTGGTCACATGAGTGAAAAGAGACTCAAAGTCATGCATTCGAAGGGGCAACTACCAGGTTTGCAATCAGTTGGAATAGACATGTGTGAAGATTGCATACTAGGAAAGCAAAAGAGAGTTAGCTTCCAGACAGGTGCTCGAACCCCAAAGAAAGAGAAACTTGAGCTAATCTATTCCGACGTTTGGGGACCGACAAACGTCTCATCCATTGGCGGAAAGCCATACTTAGTGACTTTTATTGACGGTCTACTCTCGGAAGGTATGAGTTTATTTTCTGAGACATAAGTCAGAAGTTTTTGATATGTTCAGAAAATGGAAAGCAATGGTAGAAAATGAGACATGCTTGAAGATTAAGAAGCTGAGATCTGACAATGGTGGTGAATATGAGGACACCAATTTTAAGAAGTTCTGCTATCGGCATCAGAATGGAGAGAACCGTGCCAGGTACACCACAACATAATAGTGTAGCTGAGCGTATGAATAGAACGTTGATTGAGAGAGCAAGAAGCATGCGTATGCAATCAGGATTACCAAAGCAATTTTGGGTAGAAGCAGTCAACACATCAGCTTATCTAATCAAAAGAGGTCCCTCAGTACCTTTGGAGCACAGGATACCAGACGAGGTATGGAGTGGTAAAGAGATAGAACTTTCATACTTGAAAGTGTTTGGTTGTGTAGCTTATGCACACATCAGTGATCAAGCCAGGAGCAAGCTTGATCCCAAATCCTTAAAAGGCACCCTTATCGGTTATGGTGGGGATGAATTCGGTTACCGCATCTGGGATGACCAAAACAAGAAGGTGATCTGGAGCAGAGATATGATGTTCAACAAAAGGGTGATGTACAAAGACAAACATGCTGCAACAGATTCTTATGACTCATAACAGAGTGATCCAATGTATGTAGATTCAGATGATGCCTAAGATAGTCCTGTGAGTCCCTAGCCAGAAAAACATGTGGTGCAGAGCAGTACCCAGCAGATTAATGCATAACAATCCTCATCTTCTACTCATGGACCTAGGAGATCTTCTCGGCCTCATGTGCCAAACAAGAAGTATATGAACTACTTGTTGCTCACTGATGGAGGAGAGCCTGAGTGCTATGATGAGGCATGTCAAGCAAGAGATACTAGCCAGTAGGAGCTTGCAATGAAAGATGAGATGAATTCTCTCATCTCCAAACTTGGGAGCTAGCTAAGTTGCCCAAGGGAAAGAAGGCCCTTCACAACAAGTGGGTGTACAGGGTGAAAGAGGAGCACAATGGCTCAAAAAGGTACAAGGCCCGCTTGGTAGTCAAAGGTTTTAAGCAGAAAAAAAGTATTGACTACACCGATATTTTTGCACCAGTTATGAAGCTAACCACTATTAGGTCAATCTTGAGTATTGTTGCTTCAGAGGGACTACATCTTGAGCAGTTGGACGTGAAGACTGTCTTCCTTCATGGTGACCTAGAAGAGGAAATATACATGTACCAACCCGAAGGGTTCTCTGTGAAAGGGAAAGAGAATCTCATGTGCAAACTGAAGAGAAGCTTGTTTGGTCTGAAACAAGCCCCAAGGCAATGGTACAAGAAGTTTGATGGCTTCATGCAGAGGCAAGGATACCACAGGTGCAACGCTGATAATTGTTGCTACTTCAAGAGGTACAAGTCCAGTTATATCATTCTACTACTTTATGTTGATGACATGCTAGTAGCTGGTTCAGACATGGACGAGATTCAAAATTTGAAGCAGCAACTGTCAAAGGAATTTGACATGAAAGACTTGGGTCCAGTGAAATAGATCCTTGGCATGAGGATCACCAGAGACAGTTAAAAGGGTACCTTGTAGTTGTCTCAGGCTGAGTACATTAGTCGTTCCTGAAAAGGTTCAACATGAGTAATGCCAAGGCAGTTAGCACACCTTGGCCAGCCACTTTTGGTTATCCAACGATCAGTCTCCCTAGACAGAAGAGGAGAGAAACTTCATGGCTAAGGTTCCTTACGCCTCAGCCATTGGAGTCTTATGTATGCCATGGTTTATACGAGACCCGTCATTGGCCATGTAGTGGGAGCTGTCAGCAAATTCATGTCTAATCCAGGAAAGACTTACTGGGAAGCAGTGAAGTGGATCCTAAGGTATCTATGAGGCACTATTGACAAATGCCTATGCTTTGGGAAAAATAATTTGAAACTTGAAGGCTATGTAGATGCAGATTTTGCAGGAGAAGTAGACCGCATAAGAAGTACTACTGGTTATGTCTTTACAGTTGGCACTACAGCAGTTAGTTGGATTTCGCAGATACAAAATATTTTTTCTCTATCCACTATAGAGGCAGAGTATGTAGCTGTGACAGAGGTCAGTAAGGAGATGATATGGCTACAGGGATTGTTAACAGAATTGGGATTCATACAAATAAAGAATGTTTTGCACAGTGATAGTCAGAGTGCAATACATCTGGCCAAGAATTCAGCATTTTATTCTAGGACCAAGCATATCGGACTTCGTTATCACTTCATCATATCTCTCATGGAGGATGATGTATTAACACTTGAGAAGATCCAAGGCAGCAAGAATCCAGCTGATATGTTGGCAAAGACTGTTACCACTGATAAACTGAAGCTGTGCTTAGCTTCAGTTGGTCTTCTAGCCTGAAGGAAGATTTGAACACACCACTTATCAATAATCACTGATGAAGTGTCTTCGTCTCCAAGTGGGAGATTGTTATCAGTAATGTGGAGACAAAGCAGTTTAGTAGAGTTGGAATTGTTGAAATTCTTAGCCATAGGCCGGTGCATGCTTTCAACCTATTGTTAAATATGATTGACAGTGGTGGTTGGAGCCTTGACCAAATGGCCTCCTCCCCTGCTTATATAAAGAGGCTTTGATGAAGGCCAAAAATGTAGATTGAAAACAAGAGAGTCTGAGAGTATTGAGTATGCAGAGAGAGCCACTCCTCCTCCTTGTAAATTCTCAGAAATATTGAAAGTTTGTGCTCAAAGTGGATGTAGGCAGTTTAGCCGAACCACTATAAATCTCTGTGTCTATTTTATGTGTGTGATTGTGTTTGCAGTGTGAGTTTAATAGTCACATATTCCTAACAAAGAACATGTTTAAGTACATAAAAAAGGTGAGCATAAAAAAGAATTCATGTACCACTATTTCTAGCTTTATCTTGTTCTTTAGTCAAGCTGCAAGTAATTGAAAGGTAGTGGTCTCGGAATCAAAATAATAGCAAGCCAACAACCTACTGATATTGGGATATCCTTTTATCTGTAACACCCACTACCATGCGCAGCACCCCCAACCCCACTTCTCTCTCCTACCTCTCTTTCTCTCTGGCTTATCAACCCAGCCACCTTCTCTCTTTCCTCACTCTCTTTCTCTCTCCCGAACCCTCTCTCTCTTGCGACTTCACCTCCCCTACAACCTCCGCGAAGCCCAACTGCCGGCTCCAACTCTTTCCAGCCACCGCGTGCAACACTGAGCTCAGACACCTACGCACCCAGCTGCCTGGTCGCAACGTCGAAGCTGCTCGCGCGTCGTTAGGCACTGGTCCGTCGAAACTAACAGTTTCATTCGGCACTCACCACCTGGTTCATCGGCGATCACCGCCGGGCAGAGGAAATCCGAGAGAGAGAGAGAGAGAGAGAGAGAGAGAGAGAGGCGACCGTGGGTTATCGAACATTGGGAGGAGGAGGAGGTAGGGTGGTCTTGGTGTTGTTGACGGGAGGGTTGTAGACAAAAGAAAATAAAGTGAAAAGAAATACCCTTATAAAAGGTTGTTTATACGTTTTATAAATTCCTCATTTGTTTTACTGACTACCTTAATCAAATGGTGCTGCTGTTATTTGCACATTTCTTTTTTTTACATACCATTTTTACCTACAATCTTTATTTTCTTTTAAAATTTAAACTTTCTTTTAACACACCCCTCCCAATTATTTTAATATTTTTATTTTATCCATTTTACAAAATTTCTCACCATAACATATTCCATTAATTCAGACAAAAAAAAAAAAACCCACCTCCCTTTCTTTGTCTTTGAAAAAAACACAGTCCAGCCCTTCCCCCTCACCCGACCCACCCAGCCTCTCTCTCTCTCTCTCTCTCTCTCTCTCTCTCTCTCTCTCTCTCTCTCTCTCCTTCGAACATCCACCTTTAACAAAAAAAAAAAAAATTCAACAACCCATTCGGCGGACTAGTGCCAAAACTAGTTGTTTCATTCGGCAGGTACCCGCCAAAAAATCTTGTTCTATTCCACGGATGACTGCCGAATGAAACAACCAGTTTCGGCAGACCAGTGCCGAACAACATACTTGGGTCTCCGTCCTTTCCTGCTTGGGTCATCGTCGTCCTTGGTTCCTGCTTGGGTCGTTGCCGAACGAAACAACCAGTGAATCGTCGTCTTGGTCCGTTTCTGTAATTTGATTCCAACTAATTAATTGTGCCCTAAGTTGTTTTCTTTGCTGCAAACATTTGAATTTTGTTTTTGGGACATAGTATGGACAAAAGGAGATGGTTGGTATTGGCAATATTGACTTGGATGTTTGTTTATTCTGCTGGAAGAGATAAAATTTCTAATTTAAGCATCAAAATTTCTTACTTATATTATATTAGAAATTGTTTAAGTTGATGGCGTCTTTGGATTGGAGACATGGTATGTTTACAGGGTTTTGTTGTTTACACAGAAACTGTAGTTGGGTTTTAAGGAATTTTTGTTGGTAGAAGAAAAATTAGTTGAGGAGACACGTTGAGCTTGCAAACTTCACTGATGGAGAGAAACGGACCAATGGGTCATCGTCCTGGGTTGTGTTTCTAGACAAAGACAGAGAAAGGGAGAGAGGAGAGAAGGAATAAGAGATGGGGTGTGTAAGAAGAGTTTCTTTTGTCCTTTAGGTCTTTTCCCCTTGTGTCAATTAAGTAAATTCACAAATTAAGTTGATAAACTCCCCAGCATCAAGATTCAAATGTCACCTTCACAGAACAAAATTCGTCTCCAGAAAAAGTACCAAAATAAAACCAGAGAAAATTTTCCATCAAAACGGAGATTGTAAAAGAAAACAAGAAATAGAAAATTTAAGCTATCTTTTACATCTAAATGGAAATGGAACCAGCAGAAGAATGTGCATCCCTGCAATTGCAATTCTTTCTTTTGCTGCTAAAAAAGGAAACCTACAATAGTCACCAACTTCTTCTGATAAGCAGTCTCTTTTTCCCATAATGTATGAAGCTGTTCAATTGGAATTAGAGGGACTAATCAAGAACTCACCAGGTTTAGATGAGTACTACATACTACTAGAACTTTAAACCTAAGACTGTTACAAGGTGGCAGCTCACAACAATAAGCAAATTCTGTATATCCCCTCTGTCATATGCATCTATGATCACCATGAGATGACAAATGTACAACTAGCTGGTGGTTCTTCATTTTCGGCTATGTTCAGAAGTAATCCTCAACCAAAGTGTTTCAATTAAATGTTGTTGCTGCACTGTGTCCTTCAGTTGTTAGTTTCCCGTCATCTGTTATCACAAACAGCTAATCAGCCCATCAGAAGATCATTTATTATAAATAAGCACCCACTAACTTTTAAAATGAGGAATTAGTTTAAACTACATCAAGTCTAAAATCCAACTGTATTTTGGCTGGCTATTTGAGGATGGTAAAAACCTACAAAAATGAAAGACATAGCATCTGCATTTACTTAAGTCTCTTTCTTTGCTTGGGCTTCTGATTGTTAGCAGACAAAAAATTAATGAAATAAAATGCCATATAATTGGATCTTATTAGTTTCCTTTAGAGTTCAAGTATACCATGGGTGCATAATACTTGTCCTCACACAAGTATAGCAAAAAGTTCAACAGTAAAAAACAATCAGATGAGAACATAATAGTGGTTTGATGTACAGGCCATGTCAGTATATAAGTGAACTTGTCAGATTAACCATCAATGGCTGGAGCTGGTAATTTTGGTATGTTAATGAAAGATAATGTCATAGTAGCATATCCATGTACATATAAGGCTATAAGCCTGTAACAGGCCAAATAAGTAATTAAATACTCATTACATTCATACCTTGGTTTAGGGATGAAGCAACAGTAGTATTTGCTGTGGCAGGCAAATTTTCCTTTGTATCTCCAGTACTGGAATTTGGTGCATCAGTTGTCCTGTGACTATTATCATCTCCTAGAACTTCAGTGTTGGAGTTTGGAGCATCATTTGTCTGCTTATCACCCAGATTCAAAGGAGTCACTGACAGCAAAGGGTTTGCAGTAACCTGCATAAGAGTCCAGAGTTTAAATGTTATCCCACAACAGAGAACATTCAGTGTACACATGGAAATTCTTGAGTAACCAATAATCTCATGATGCATGGAAAAACCAGTAACTGAATAGAAAGATGCGCGCACTGCTGACTTAGATACACCATGTCATGAGATTAGAAGCACATAGAGAGAGAGAGAGAGAGAACTTTATGGAATAATCATGAAAGAATATTTTTACAGAAAATTACACACAATTTTCCTTTTCATAAGATCAACCATTTTTAATTATCTCACAACACAAATTATAACCCATGAACTGAAGCATATCAAGAATGAACCACTTCAATAGCATGAGAAAACACATTAAAACACTAAATGAATTACAAATTTTCATAATTACGTCTGTATCTCAAAAGGAAAATACTGCAATATCAAACTAATGCCATAACTGTAATTTATTATTTCATGTTACATCATGCCATCTGTCATGAGAATACACAGGACTGTGTTGTAAAATTATCATTAAGCAATCTTTAAATACTGGTAAATCAGCACACTTCCAAGACCCTGGACCCTGTCCATATAATGAAAAGAAAGATATGACCTTATGCAGGTGAGAAGCATCAGAATTTGCTTGATTCTTTGAAATGGAAGCTGCAGCAGCTTCTGTCTGGTCATGTGATATGGACTGCTTTCCATGAATATTATCTGCCTGTCTGTGATCTATTGTCTCTTGCCCGATGCCCTTAGAAGTTTTTGCTTTTCTGTTGTAATCACCATTTGACATTAAACCACCAGCTTCACTGGTAGCCCTCTTCCTGATATGAGAATCACAGAATCGAAGTTAATCCAAAATATTCTAATTTTAGGTATGGAGAGTGAAATTGGAATAAATTGACAATATTAATTGGCCATATTCTTACCTACTGGAATTAGGAGTAGCTGTGTTGAAAATGTCTGGCTTGCTAGAAAACAATATACCACGAAGAGGCTTTCCATCAATAACAGTTTCAACCGTATATCCATCAAAAAGTCTTTCAGTAACCTTTGCTTGAAATGTCTTCTTCCCCTGAAGAAGCTGGGATTGATTCAATGGGATATTCTGCCTGCCTGCAGTCATAGCACTAGAATTTTTGAGCTAGATGCTAAAATCCCTCTTCAAGAAAATATTCAACTAGTGTTACTTTTCATTTTTCAGGTTATTAAATAGATAGCCAATACATCAACTGCAATCATTACAATTCCTTTTGGAAATATGTGCATTTGGATGCAAAAAATCTAATGGGATATGTACCAAAAAAAAAAAATCTAATTGGACACTGTCAGGGCCGGCTCAAGCCCAAGGCGAGCAAGGCACAGGTCTTGGGCCTCATATTGAGCAAAGGCCTCATATATAAAATTTCTTTTATTAAAATAAGCCAATTATTTTCTTGCTTATTACTTTATTGTGTGTGAGCCTCATTTATGGAAAAAGAAAAGAATCAAAAGTCCCGAAGCCCAAAACATATATGGAACAAAAAAGAAACCCAAATATATGGTAACTCATAAATCATTCCATCCCAAATTGACTTTTGTCCATAAACATTATATCTATCTCAAATATTCTCCCGTTTTTCAAGATTGAATAGATTAATTAGTCATGTTATCTATTGAAAAACACATGTTACGAAAAATTGGAGAGAGAAATTTCATTAGTAATTTTTCATCTCAACATTTAAGTGAAAATTTAAATAAAACCCTAAAAATTATGACATATTAAATTAGAAAGGCGCAAGAAATATATTAACATATTAAATTAAAAAGACCAAATTTAAAACGTTTGCCTCAGGCCTCATTTAGGATTGGGCCGCCCCTGGATACTGTATCTGAAAAAGTAATACTCACATGGTTGGCCATAAAATGGAACTGTTGTGGGTTGGCGCATATCAGCACCAGTTCCAACAGCAACAAGAGCTTTGTCGTGAGCAGACGTGAGATTCTGTTCTTGGCACTTTAGCTTTAATTGCTTCCTCAAAGATAATTTCTCTAGTCTCCTTTCACTCTCCCTGATAAGTCCTAAAATTAGAAATTATATCAGGTCAGTAAAACTTTCATCACATTCCAAACTCATTTGAAGGTCATAATAAAATAATATAAATAATTCAGGGAATAAAATGAAAAGATCATACTTAACCTGTGTATAAGTAATACATATCATCCAGTGCCTCAAGACTTTTATTGCAACCACCAATAAACACAAGAACACCTCCCTTCACTGGATCCAAACAATCCCCAGCAACAGAAAATCTAGTAGAAGGTCCATCACCTGCAGTTATCACCTGGGTCCATACACCAGTATCTGCACCGACAATGGGATAGAGTGGGGACTTGGGATCATTGAGGATGCAATTCCATAAAATTAATCCCCAGGGAAGAAAGAAAGAAGCTATAGCATGCTGTACATGTAATCAAGGGTGGATACACAAGAAGATTGATCAGAAGGATCAAACAATGCACAAAAGCAGGTAACCAAAAGGGTGACAAAGAAAAGAACCATGTAGAACATGTTGTGACTCTCACTTTAGTGATCTAATGTTAATTATCAATCTGATGGTTGAACAAGAGGTCTACTGATAATTGTCTATCACATGATCGACCTCAATCATCCAAGAATTTTATTTATTTATTTAAGATATGGCTTTGTGAATGCTATCACATGACTTCCCACCTACTGCACAACATAGGTTGGAAAAAAAATAATCCCACCAATTTTCTTCTTCACCTACACCAAAGTGTATATACATACATACATACATAGGTGTATACAAATATATATACATAGCTGGAAAGAAATGAATATGTTTCAGAAAATTACTTGATACATACCAATATCAAGCATATGCAGGTCACTGTATAGATTTTGGGCATCTGAGAATCCCCCAAAAACAAATAAGTTCTTCCCAAAAGCAACAGTTGAATGACCAGCTCGGGGTGGCAAAAACTGTCCTGAAGTGTTCAGCTCCCTCCACATTAGAGTATCTAATTAAGTGCGGTAATACCAGAATTATAAAAGGTAGAAATCATATACAATATCCCCAAGTTAGGTACAAGCAATATTTAAACAAAAGTAACAATTTTTTTCAAAATACTTGGCCACAGAGATTTAAGAAAACTATGATACCTGCATCAAGGATATGGACATCAGACAAATAGTAGTCATGATCCACATCTTGACCACCAATCACAATTACTTTGTTCTTCCAAGATGAGCAAGTATGGCTATCACGTGGAGAAGGTGGGGTGCCTGATGTTGTAGCACGTTTCCATACAAATGTCTCTACAAGATAAGAGGACAAAAAGGATAAAACATGTATAATTTGCATCTGTGTCGATCAGTGACCATGTTATAGCCAAGTGTCCAAGACCAAAGTAAATGTAAAGCCCCAAGCCAAAATAAAAACTGAATGTGATGTCCTACACCTACAATACTCATCCCCTCCGTCCTCCAAGTATAGAGTTAACAGAGAGCAAGAGGACAGAGATGGTCCTCTGCAATACTATAAACCTTCCACAGCACTAAAATGTCTGGTTACAGTCCTAAGACATAGACAAAATACTTATAGACCTTATTGATTAGCAAGCCAACAACTTCATACCCTAAGAAGGTCCAAATGTTATCCAAAACAATACTTATGCAAAATGAGATAGATCCAATAAGTCAACTCATAATATCCATGTGAGGTAGTACCATATGAATGCATATTTATTATTTGTACAATAAATTTTTGATAAAAGTAATTCAAACCAATCTTCACCAAAGTGACTAATAAACTAACCTTATATGGAAAACTTACCTGTATTCAAAATGTAAAGATCATTGTAGTGCACTTCATCAATATCATTAGCAGATTTTCCACATCCACCAAATATAAATAGTCGTTTCCCAACAAGGGCTGCACCATGACCCTCTCGTGCCTCTGGTCCCTCGCCTCTTAAACTTGGAGATATCCATGTATGTGAAGCTACACAAACATTAAGAACGTTAGTGAGCACACTGATGGTATGCACAGTACAGAAAGTAATAATAAAAGACTTTGATATAATCCCTAAAAGCTAATGGTGTCAGTAAATTTTGTGAAATGAGAATATCTGGTTTCATCTCGTAATGGTACAGAAAATAAGTAAACTGTCACCATGGACTTAGAATCATCTGATTGATGTACTTGACCCCAAAATAATATTGCACTAAATAAATAGAAGGGTGGGCAGACAAGCTTATCATAAAAGAGGCTAACTAAAAGCAAAGATATAAGAAAGAAAATCACTCACAGGTGTCTAATATATGCAAATCCTTGAGAGGGTTCATCCCATCTGTACCCCCAAAGATAAAGAGATTATCACCAACAGTGGTACAGCTGTGGCTATCCCTTGGAGTTGGCGGTGTGCCTTTCATCACTGGCTGGCTCCATGTATGCGTAGCTGCAATCAGCAATTCAGAATGACATAATGAACAATCTCAAAAAAATCTCCATAGAATATGCAATAACACGTAGGCAAATGCAAAGTGCTACTCTGTTAACACGTAGAGGAAAATTTCAACAGAAAATAAAGAGCTCATCGGAGAGCATTATTCAGAATTCAATTACCAAAAAAGGACCTTAGGAAGTTAACCAGTGAAAACGCAAAAATAAAAGTTCAATAGCATTCCCAAGAAGCATTTACGCAGGTAATGTTGCAAAAAATGAACCCATCACAATATTGATTCCAAAAGGGTAAGACCCATAAAAAAATTTACCAGATTAAACCCAACAAAAACCCTAATAACAATCCCACAAGCACTGGCATGGACATTAATCTACAGGGTGTATTATAAAAATTCAAACTTTGTCCAAGAAAAATCACAAACAACAATGCAAAACAAAGATTGCACAAACCCCATGAAGAACGTGTAAATAAAAACATAAAAAAAAGAATCCTGGTGACCAAAATTTTGAGCATTTGTGGAAGACCCACCAGTGTCAAAGACGTGAACTTGGTTGGTCTGACAGTTATCTTTGCCATAACCCCCAAAGACATAGACGAACCTCCCTTCTTTAATGGCGTTGCAGGTGTGTCCCCACCTCTTCCCTGGCCCAGATATCTCACCCAACACTTCTTGTTGTTGTTGTTGGTGGTGAGCTTGTTTAGGGTGTAGCTGGACCCTTTCCCACCTCATTTTCTGGGTATCAATGGGAAGAGAGAGACCCAGTTGGTAGAAAATGCTAAAAAGTGAAAGATGTGAAATTACACAGATGAAATTTTTTATGGGTTTGTCTGGGATTGAGTGGATTTTTTTGAGTTCATGCAAATGAGGAACTAAAGAATTGAAAATAATAAAAGAAAGGGTCCAAAACAAGAGAGAGAAATGTGTTTTGGTTTTTGCTAAAAGAGAGAAAAATGTCTTGATTAGGGAGGTGATTTGGGGATTTATTATAATGAACAAAAAAAAAAAAAGAATGACATACATAATAGTTTTTTTTATAAAAAAATTAGTTTACCTTTAAAAAAAAAAGTTTTAGTATTTTAAGAGAAACAAATTAGTTTATAATCACACGTTACATGCCTCCACTCCATGCAATTAGGACTTAAACTTGGATATCATCGATGAATTGTTATATAAGTTATTATGCATTACGTAAAATGGCCAAAATTGAAAATTTAAGTTCATAATGACAAAACTAATGACACGTTATATGTCGTTACTTTATGTAGGGCTCACCAAATAGCCCAAGGCCCGAAGCCCACCCGAAGCCCGCCCGGCCCATTGGGCCCGAAGCCCGATTTGGCCCGACATTTGGGCCGGCCCGGCCCGGCCCGAAAATTTCTTGGGTTGGGCTTGGGCCATCCCCTTGAAGCCCACGGCCCGCCCAAAGCCCGGCCCGCTTAGGCCCGCCCAAAGCCCGGCCCGAAGCCCAAAGCCCAAAGCCTGTTTAATATCTTCAATAAAAAAAAAATATAGGATTTTGACTATGTTATGAATTGAACTTGAGACCTCATAGAACAAATTTCAACTCTCAACCAACAGAGCTGACTAGTTTATTTGTCTAATTTGTGAATCATAACATATTTAATAGATTTTTCGTTTGTTTACTCTAATAAATTATTAATATGCTTATTAAGTTATTATATAATTCTATAATATTAGTAAATAGTAATAGTGTAAAGTGTAAACTATACTATGTAATACCATAAATAATAAACTTTGAAAATTATATACAACATTACAAATTTACAACTATAATAAAACATAAATGTATATGTATATATACAACTTTTATAATACAACTATAATTAAAGTTATTAAACCATGATTGTTCATTAATTTAATAATTTGAACCGTTCATTTTATATGTTGATAGTCAAAGAATATCCTTACAAAAAATCGGCCAAATCGGAATTCATTTACCCATTCGATTATCATTAAAAAAACCATGATCATTCATTAATTCGACCATCGTTACGTCACTTTTACATATAAATACACTTGAAGAGTTGAAGAGTATAATTCTAATAACTTTCTCGTTGAAACCTTATTGTTTTCATAATTGTGAAGACCACAACGTGATTTCAACAATCTGAGCCGTTCATTTTCTATATTCATAGTCAAAGATCATCCTTACAAAAATCAGCAAAATCAGAACTCATCTACCCATTCGATTATCATTAGAAAAATCACGATCGTTCATAAGTTGGACCAACATTATCTAATTTCTACATTTCCAATTGAACTAATTTTTTGCAGGGATGATCTTTGAGTGAAAAACTAAAAAATGAACGGTTCGGATCATTGAAAACTTGGAAACACGATCGAGATGTGAGCTTCGACATATAAATACACTTGAAGAGTTGAAGAATATAATTTTAATAACTTTCCGGTTGAAACATTGTCGTTTCCATAATTGTGAAGACCACAACGTGATTTTAACAATCTTAGCCGTTCATTTTTTATGTTAATAGTCAAAGATCATCCTTACAAAAAATTGGCTATATCGGAATTCATCTACCCATTCGATTATCATTAGAAAAACCACAATCGTTCATTAATTTGACCACCGTTATGTCACTTTTACATCTCCGATTAAGCTAATTTTTTGCAAGAATTCTC
The DNA here is from genome assembly GCF_963921425.1 of Dryas octopetala. NCBI lineage: Eukaryota > Viridiplantae > Streptophyta > Magnoliopsida > Rosales > Rosaceae > Dryas > Dryas octopetala. The sequence continues at coordinate 4,660,734 of NC_141374.1, read as the reverse complement.
TTTGAGTGGGGAACTAAAACTTGAACGATTCGGATCGTTGAAAACACGATCGATATGTGAACTTCTACATATAAATACACTTGAAGAGTATAATTCTAATAACTTTGTCGTTGAAACCTTATTGTTTCCATAATTATGAAGACCACAACGTGATTTCAACAATTTGACCCGTTCATTTTCTATGTTCATAGTCAAAGATCATCCGTACAAAAATCGGCTAAATCGACATTCATCTACCCATTCGATCATCATTAGAAAAACCACGATCGTTCATTAATTCGACCACCATTATGTCACTTTTACATCTCCGATTAAGCTAATTTTTTGCACGAATTATCTTTGAGTGAGGAACTAAAATTTGAACGGTTCGGATCGTTGACAACACAATTGCATCGTTTGTTTATAAAAATATGTAATAAAATATATAATAAAACATATAATAAAACATATGTACATTTATGTTTTATTATAGTTGTAATGTTGTATATAATTTTAAAAGTTTATTATTTATGGTATTACACTATTACTAACATAATAGTATTATAGAATAACTTAATAAGCATATTAATAATTTATTGAAGTAAACAAACGAAAAAGCTATTAAATATGTTATGATTCACAAACTTAACAAATAAACTGGTCAGCTCAGTTGGTTGAGAGTTGAAGTTTGTTATGTGAGGTCTCATGTTCAAATCACAACATAGCCAAAATCCTATATTTTTTTTTAACATATATATATATGTGTCTAACAGGCTTTGGGCCTATTTGGGCCGCCCGTTTGGGCCTAGCCCGGCCCGGCCCTCCAAGCCCGCAAGCCAAAGCCCGATGGGCGGGCCTTGGGCTTGTGTATTAAAGCCCAAGCCCGGCCCGGCCCGGCCCGAAAGCCCTATTGGGCTTCTACCATTCAAGCCCGAGCCCGGCCCGAACCCGAAAAATTTGGGCCGGGCTAGCCCGGCCCGGCCCATTGCCGACCCCTAACTTTATGTGCATGCAATGCAGTCAAAATTTATATTTACGTATTATCAATGAATTGTTAGATCAATTATTACATTATAATGATAAAAAACGACAAATTATGATTCATAATGATAAAACTGATGACATGTTACATGCATTCCCATGTACTTGGTACGCTTATACTTAACCTTCGGTATTCAAGTGTACATGGTACGCTTATACTAAACTAATCCATTGTTAAACAAGTTACGACATTGTTCTAAAAAATGAAGATATCCAAAAAGACTAAGTATGGTGCATTAATAGGAAATTGTTTTTCACCAAAAAAAGTATATGCTAAAAAGGTATGGAATATCTAAGAAGAATACAAATTGATTTACTTAGCTTAAACGAATATATACGTTTGATTGAATAAGGTAAGATTTGAAAGAAAAATAAACTTAAAAGAATTTATGTCGATAAAACAAACTTAGAAAGATATACGTAATTAAATAATATCTGCAGAAAAAAAAAAAATGGTTTTGGAGTTGTAAGTTTAAGAAGGAAAAAATGGTTTTGGAAACTGTCAATGGTGTTGTTGCTTTTTTTTTTTTTTTTTTTTCTGAAAGTCAATGGTGTTGTTTAATGGATGTGGAGTGCCGCAGACATTAAATACAAGAACGAAACAGCTTAAATTCTGTAAAGTGCAGTTCCTATTTATGATAACATCTACCTTTCTGAATATTTTAAACTTTTAAGAAGGGGCTATTAACTTATTAGAGTATCTAACTGCATTAAAAGAATAAAAATGAAAGATAAACATGTTTGAATTTTCAAATTTGTTTTGGGATTTGGGGCTAAATAGCGTATGGGCCATGCTATAATCCTGACAAGTAACTTTCTGCATACAGTAGAATTTGGGGACTGGGTTGAGAAGCCTACACAGGAACTTGTCAGGTTTATAGTAAATGCTAACACAGATTTCACTACAAGCCCTCTCTGCTTTAGGTCCAGAGGAGTAACCCAAAGTAAATGGGAAACTGTCAACATTCTCTTCTTCTTAATAGCAACTAAGCATTTCTCTGGAGCTGAAGCTCTCCTTTCTAAATGTTCATGCTTAAATGCTTTGTTGATTTGTTCAGTCACTTAGCAGGAGCACATACAACAAGAACAAGAACAAGATGCTGTTGATTGAAGTGAGTCCACAATGTGAGATTTACCAAACACTATAGAGAATCATTTATGCTTGCATGAGCAACTTTGTTCATAGCACTCTCCACAAATGTATCTAAATAATCTGAAATTCAAATTAATGTGGGCAGCCGAAGCTAGGGGTGTCAATGAATGATTAGGTTAAATTTACCAAAGGAGAAAAACCTGCTGGAAGGCAATGAGTTAAATGACTAATAGTTAAACATGCGGGAATATCTTAGTTTGCTAGCTAGAACATCTACAGAATGTTGTGTAAGTAAGCTGCAGATCCATTTATAAATTCAGAAACGCCCCTTCCGAAGTCGTGCCCAGGCTATGGCTGCAACTGCAGCGCCGCCCAAGTGTGCAGATCCTGAGATATGTTTGTCTCCCTGCAATAACAAAATAATGTTACAACTAAATTTACTAGAACATACCAAGAACATTGGTCTGATGGCATCGGGAAGACAATTCTAGAGTTCATACTCATTCAGGTACAATGACACAGGGATCCAAGTTGACCTAGGTTATCTCACTTGAACAATAACACGCCCAGAAAACAAAAACAACCACAATAAACAAGGTCTAACTATCAAAATATTCTTTGGTTGAAAACCCATTGAGTGATGGTAACCATTACTCAACTCCTACTCTGTTTCAAGGTCAATGTAAACACAGCACATGCACCATGCACACACACACACTGACACATACACACACACACTGACACATACACACACACACTGACACATACACACACAAAGAAATGTGAAAACGGGAAGACGAGCAACATACCTCTATTATCCTCAAGATATCTTTCCCAATTAGAAAGATCCCCTAAAATGGAAAAAGAGAGGTAATGTGTTAAGGATTTTCATAATAGCCTCAACCAATCACACAACATAGAAGCAAATTTACCAGCAAGATGGCGGGAACTGGTATGAAAAACTCCAAGTAGAGAGTAGATTTTGGGAAGAGGAATACATCAAGCAACATGATAGCATTAACTGCCCCACTTGCACCCTAAATGTCACAAACAGACTCAATAGTGAAATGAATTTCAAGTTCAATTAATGTTCCTTCCAGAATAATAGCAACTAATCCAAGCCAGCTTGTCAACTTTTAGTCACACAATCCATGAAAAGAAGGAAGCTAGGGAGTAAGGAAAGGTACATGAGAAAGCATTCATCAGATCTCACCACTATAGAACTTAGCTTTGTTGAGAAATGTAAGGACCACAGAATGTAAAGGGTTACAGAAAGCATACCATTGCCGGTGTCTTTGAAGGGTCCATGTCCCACATATGCTGGCCCTGCAGACAGAAGATTGTAAGAATACTCAAGGCTGTATATTCACAAAATCGTCCAGGAGTTTAAATTGTAAGTTCAGAAAACAAAATTACTTGCATTTTATTCATGACCAAGTTGATTTGTTGATTATCATTTTAAGCAAAGCGATGAATTATCATCAATCTAGACATTTACAGAGCAATCTTGCCATTATTTTGGTAGAGCAATCCTGTGAAAACTTTGATAACAGGCTAATTCATCTGCTACTTTTTCAGAAATTTCAATTGCGAAGATAAGGATTAATGCTTAATTCTTATTTCCTTTAAAGTTACAAAAACTGACCGTATTATCCTTGAAATGGTTGTATCACGTAAGCTGAATATTATTATTTTGAGTATCATTGTACCTTTGATGATGCGGCCAAGTAGGCCTGATGCACCAAGTAAAAGACCGAGCCACCAACAGCTCCAGCCAGATACAACTTTAGCAAAAATTCAGGCCCAAAAACTCTTCCAACCTGGTCAGTGCACCAAAAACAGAGAAGAGACAGAAACTGATTAAATATACCACTTCATAAAAACTATGCAAGAGATCAATTTAATAAGTCAAGCAAGCTTAGCTTTATGATATATCCTCCAACTAAATGATATTTCAAAACAAAATATAATAGCTTACAGGAATCCTTTATGAAATGTGTAATTTTCTTAAGAAAAGAAAAACCAAAATTAGAACCCGTGAAGAAAAGAAACGAGCTTCCGAGTAAGCTGAGCTTACATTCATCCCGAAAAAATATAGTCCGATCATGTTAGAAACAATATGTCCAATATCCATATGACTGAATGCAGAAGTTATCAATGTGTGAAGACGTCCACTCGTAAAATTGTCTAATGAGATCTGCTTAGAGAAAATCAACAAGTTAGGGAATTTCCAGATAGAAATGGAATAATATCAGACTAGAATACCAAGTAACTATTTATGAGTTCATCCTTTCAACATTTTGTTTCCTCGAGTCTGTCCTTTAGTTTAGGGTTACCTTATAAGTAGCCAATTGATCCACATTATAAATATCAATAAGTCTATAAAGTCTAAGCATGAAAAGTTGACATAGCACATAAGTTCAAATTTAAGGACTCACAGTAAAATTCTTCAACATGAAGCTAGGGTCTGCAGTCCTCCATAAAAGGAAAACAGCTACATTAGCAATAATCAAACCCAAAACCATGTCACTACTTGATACCCTTCGGAGCCATGATCTCCTGCGAACAGTGGAAAATAAGTTGAAACACATCTGTTCTTGATCCAATAAATGCAAAAAAAACTTGAAAACCAAAACAACAAACAATTTTCAACATATAACAACTAATACTTTGCACAACCAGATATTTTCTTGATTTCCTAAATAACAAAATTCATTATCCAAATGTAAATTGTAATAGTTATCTAAAATTATTATATTGTGCAGGCAGAAGTTGCAGTTATCATTAATCAACTTGCAAAATAGCCAGAGCAAAATTTGCAGCCAAGAAGAGCTTTTGTGATGAATAAATGCAAGCAATGGCGTTAAGGACATAAATACGGTCAGCCAATCAGCAACCGATACGTGTCGTCCTTTTTTTGTTCCCTGCTACATTGCTTTTCTCTCATGGGTCAAATCAAGCCGAAAAGAAATTTCATATTAACCATAGGTCCATAGGAAAACCCCAATTGAATCAGAAACAATTTCTTATGGACCAGAAATTTCACAACATACAAAACAAAAGAAGATAATTTTTTCTGCTGCAGATTAAACAATAAAGCTGCGTTTTTGGCTGCAGGTAAATCAAAGGAGAACTGATTTCACGGTAGAAAACTGGGAATTCCTTGTAAATTTACTAGCTTTCCTTCATTTTCTTACAATTTTCATTGAAATCAATCAGAAACTTCGACATGAAATAAGAACATTACCAGCCACTCCGATGAGAATTAAAATTTGGGTTGAACTGAAAACTTTGTTTGGGAAACTGGGATTGGAGAAATCCAAGTCTGCAATCTGATAGCCTCTTGCTTGAGATCCTCAAAAAGGCCTTTGAGGAATCCAACAAAAGTTGCCTTTTGAGTAATGGGTTGGAGAGAAACCCATGAACTTTGTGTGTGAGAGTGTGCTGCGAACTCCATGAATGAGGATGATGAAGCGGGTGCGAGGGAAATGAGCTAAAGAAGTGGTTTTGGGGTGGTTTGGTGAGAGGAAAGGCTTTATGAGGCTGAAAGTGGAAGAGTGAAGAGGTAGTGGTGGTGGTGGTGGAGTGTGAGAGCTTTTTGGGGAGGTTTGAGGCTAGTTTTAGAGAAAGGAGCCTCTGCATTTTTGTTTAGCTTATGAAAGCGCTCTTTGGTGGGTATAGTTTTGCTCTTTGGTGGGTTTTGGGGAAATTCCTTTCTTTTTCTTAGGGAACAGGAATACAGGATGCTTGAAAGTTTGAAGTGGGTAGTATAGTTTTGCTCTTCGGTGGCTTTTGGGGTGTCTCTATTTTTCTATAGAGAACAGGTAACTTGGGAGTTGGGACTGCAGACCCAAAAAAAAAAAAAATTTGGGAGTGACTAAATTACGGTATTGCCCTAGTTGCGCAACACATCCTCTCGTTCTCAGTTTTTTTGGTTCGTATGAGTGCCAACTGCCATGCAACCTTATGCAGTTAGGAAGGTCGTACGAGTCATACAATACACTTAGGGAGTGCTAAGCAAGCTCAACCCACAATTGTCAAATGGCCTATAAAGGTTTTAACAAGAACTACAGTCACCCGTTTCATACCCACTTTAACCCCCAAACGAAACCCAACTTTCTTAAACCAAAATTTCCAATCTTTTTCAACAAACCCAATAAAGCCCAGAATTTCCCAGCAATCCCAATACAGGAAACAGATTTCCCTTGCCAGGTATGGCTTCCCATCTTCTATGCTCCACAAATTTCTCTCAAAGAATCACAGAATTCCCTTGTTTCACTAGTATGTGACTGTCCTGGGGTTTTGGGATTTGGATTTCCTCAAGAGATGGGAAATGGACTTCTAAAATTTGGGACTTTTGAGTGCTTCCCCATTGATGATTAAGAGTGTTTTGGAACAATCTAAGAGGTTGCAGATAAGAGGGGTGTTATTCCGACCACCCTAAACTGCTGAGTTGATCACTCTATTTCAAAATTTCAATTTTACCCATCAAACAAAAAATTTCAATTTTGTTCGTCAGATCATTCGACAGTTACAAAAATATTTGTGGTGATTCGATAGTTATCTACTGAACATTGGTAGATTATTCGGTAGATAACCACCAAATAGATATGAAAAAGGCATTCGGCAGTTATTTGCCGAAATATTTGTGTTTATTCGACACTTATCTGCCGAACATTGGTGAATATTTCGGTAGATAATCACCGAATGAATATGAGTGATTTTATCCAATTTTTGTAATAAAGGATAAAATAGGAAAACAGTTGGGTAAAATATAAGCTTATTATCAATTTTGCCCCCTGAATTATGATTCCATTCCTAATATGCTCCCTTACTTTTTAATTTTATCAATTTATCATCTAACAGTTACAACGTTATTCTAATGTACCTCTTTCAGCTCAATTCCGTTATACCTTCCGTTAGTTTTGTTGACGTGGCGCGTACGTGGCAGAGTATATTGGTCATTTCACCTACCTGGATCACTCAGCACTTCAATTTTGCTACATAAACATAAAAAGTGGGACCCACCCCTTTAATTTAATTCAAAACTTAAAATTTAAAACCAAAAAAAAATTATTTTAAACTCTAATATTTAGAAAGAAATAAAAATAAAACAAAATAAAAAACCAAACCCACCATCCCCTCCCCTCCCCTCCCCTCCCCAACCCGTGCCCAAGCCACCCCCACCACTCAACCTCAGCCTTGGCAAGGCTATGCTCTACCATTAAGCTATTTCCGCCAGCTACGGTAGTGGCGAAGCACTACTGAGCAATTCACGTATCACTTGATACGGACGACTTCTGTTTTTCCGCCGGACCACACTCTTGACCTCCGATCGAGCTACGAGCACGAGTAGGTAGGCGGCTAGGGGGGTTTGGGCTGGGAAGGAAGGGGTCCCCCCTCTTTTTGCTTCGCGCAAGATGAGATGATGATTAGTGGGTCAGGTCCAGTGTGTGCTCTTGATCACAATCATTAAATTAAAGGGAAGGGGCTGGGCTGCCCTTTCAATCAATCTCCGCCTCCCTAAACCCTCCCGATCAGAAACTCACCCCACCACCCTCTCCTCCCGATTACCCACCTGCACTGGCCCCACCACCATTCTCGGCGAATGACCCCCTCCCCTCTCTCTCTCTCTCTCTCTCCATTTTCCCCTCTCTCTAGATCTGCAAATTCAGCTTTGTCTTCTTTGTTTGATAATTGTTGGTTTTTGAATTATCAAGTTGGTTGAATTGGATCTACAAATCAAACTTCACAATCACGTCATGGTTTGTTGGGGAATTGGGGAGATCTTCAAAGCTGACGGATGGGAGGAAGAAGTGGTCTATGGCGGTGGGAAGGGCGGCGAGGACGGAGGTCTGGGCTTTGGTGGGTGGCCGTCGGAGGGGATGATGAAGGTGACGGTGAAGTTGTGGTAGTGGACGAGAGAGTTGGTGGGTGGGTGCGACAGTGGAGCTGGGTGGGTGGGTGTGAAGGGGTTGGGTGGGAGAGGGGTGTGACGGGGTTGGGAGGTTGGGTTGGGGGGGAGGTGCGACAGGGCCGGGAGGGGCTAGGTTGGGGTGGGGGGGGGGGGGGAAAGGGAATTGCATAAGAAAAAGAAGAAATAAGGGAGAAGAACAAGTTTCTTTCATTTGTTTATTTATTTATTTTAAAATTTTTAGGTTTTGTATTAAATTAAAGGGATGGGTTCCACTTTTGGATCTATGTGTGGCAAAATGAGGGGTGCTGAGTGGTCTAGAGAGGTCAAAATGACCAATATGCCCTGCCACGTCAGTAAGGTTAATAGAAGTTATGACGGAATTGAGCCGAAAGGGTACATTAGAATAACATTGTAACTCTTAGGTGGTAAATTGATATAATTAAAAAGTAAAAGGGCACATTAGGAATGGAATCATAATTCAGGGGGCAAAAATTGATAATAAGCCTAAAATATATTAGGGTGGTCAACTCAGCAGCTGAGGGTGGTCTACATAACCTCACTCTTCACATAAACTCAGATGGTGTTTCTAAGAGTGTGCAGGTTTTGAGGGATTGGGTTTATTGATGGCACCGTTAGTAGGGTTTTAGAGGGGTTTCTAGGAGTGATTTGATGAATTGATTGGATTCTTTATTCTGGGGTTATAGGACTTGGGGTTGAAGATAGGTTGAAGCCATTGTTTGGAGTTTATGGATATTGGCTTTAGTGAGGATGTGGTTAGGAGAGAGATAATTAAATTAAAGAGCCAAGAATTATCTTTAGTGAGGATGTTTTATGAGTTTATGGATTTTGGCTTTTAGTGGTTGATATTGCAGGCCCTGAGAATTATCTTCAGCAATCATAAAAAGGTTCAACAATAATAATTAATAGAAGCCTCTTTGCTATTTCATCATACTCATCATATATTTTAAAATTTCCTTTACTAAGTTAACAGGAAAAAGAAACACCAATAAGACAGAATTTCATAGGATGATATGCTAGTAAATTTCCTGTTAAAAAGGGAAACATGGAAAAAGGAACTTGAGCTAATGATATCATATCACTTCCCTCAACAAAGAGAGGTCTGAATCATAAGAAATTCACATTAAGAAGGGCATTGGAAGCTAGTGTCAATGGATGATTAGGTCCTTAGGAAAAAGACCTGTTGGAAGGCAGTGAATAATAGTTAACATGCTGGAATATCTTAGTTTTCTAGGCAGAACATCTACAAAATGTTGTGTAAGTAATCTGCAGAGCCGTTTTAAAAATTCAGAAGCGCCCCTTCCGAATTCTTGCCCAGGCTATGGCTGCAACTGCAGCATCGCCCAAGTCTGCATATCCTGAGATATGAGGGTCTCCCTGCAATAATCAAATAATGTTACCACTAAATTAGAAAGGAAACAACAATGACATTGGCTTGATGGCATCAAGAAGACAATTCTGGAGTTTGAACTCATTCAGGTACAATGAGATTGGTTCGGTGCTGACTAGCACAGGGTTCCATGTTGGGCTATGTTATCTCACTTGAACAATAATATGTAAAGAGAATAAGAACAACCAGAATAAACAAGGTCCAACTGTCAAAACATTCATTGGTTGAAGACCCATTGAGTGATGATAACCATGACTCAACTCCTATTCTGTTTCAAGGCCAATGTAAACACTGCACATGAAGCATGACACACAAAGAAATGTGAAAACAAGAAGATAACCAACATACATGTATTATCTGTTGGTGTGAGTCAACACATGTGATTATTGTGTAATTATTATAATTAATTAGGTGATTTATTAATTCCTGTATTTTAGTTATAGGCCCATGTATATAAACCACACTTTGTGGTCTTATTCAATTAAGCAGAAATCATATTGAAAACCCTAAACCTAAACATTTTCTGTTCATGGTATCAGAACATGGTTCTCTATCCTACTGGTTTTTGAAGAATTTTTTCCAGAAAAATTCTATTGTTCAGCAATATTACTGTTCTTTTCCGCTGCACAGTCCCTCTGTCACCTTAGCTTGCTGAAACACCCTCCCAGCAGTGTCGCCGACGCCTGCCACTGTCGATCTCTGCGCCACCGTCGATCACTGCTCCACCCCCCGCCCACCCCCTCTGCTGCTCCAAGTCGACCAGCAGCGACGCCGACGCCTGCCACCGTCGCTCGCTGCGCACCCCCTCCCCTCTGCTGTTCCAGTCAACCAGCAGCGCCGCCGACTCTGCCTCCCTCGTGCGCCGGCGACTGGGCGCGCCTCCCCCTCTGCCGACCCGCCTGCCCGACGCGACGCCGACCCTCCTGCTCGACGCGACGCTGACCCGTCTGCTCGACGCTGCTCCGACGCAGACGCCCAGACGCGAAGCCGACTCATTTGCTCAACCAGACGCCGACTCACCTGCGCGACCCGGTGCCGACGCTCCGCTTCCATCTTCCTTGAGCGCCGACTGCTACGAGACAATTGGCGGTGCGCGCGACTCCGTGAGAAGTTGACTGAACGACGGCCGGAGTGCTGCGCCTTGCGTCGACGGCTTGTGCCCCTGCTGCCCGAGTGATTTCCTGCCGACGCCGACGGTTTGTGCCCCTGCTGCCCGATTGGTTTCCTACGGTTTGTGCACCTGCAGCAGCTGTGATCTGCATTGCGTGCGGGCAGTGAGAAGGTTGCTTTGTTTTGTGTAGCTCTGTGCAACAGAGAAAAGTTTAAAAAAAAAAAAAAATACTGCATTCCAGGGTGAACTCTGTTAGTTCCTCCAGCTTTGTTGTCAAGTCAGGTATCTCTAACTCTGCTTTGAGTACTTCTGCTTGTACTGGTAATGGTGTATGGATAATTGATACAGGTGCTACGGATCATATGACTTCTGATCGTTATGTTTTTAGTCATTTTTCATCTGTCTATCCTAAACCATTTATTGTTAATGCCAATGGTGTGTCATCTCCTGTTCTAGGGGGCGGCACGGTATCCTTCTCATCTGATTTGTCTTTACATAATGTGCTGTTTGTTCCTTCCTTAAATTGTAACCTTATTTCTGTTAGTCAACTAACCAAAACTCATAATTGTGTGGCCACATTCTTTCCTACCCATTGTGTTTTCCAGGATATTCATACCAAGGAGAAGATTGGTAGTGGTAGAAAGAGTGGTGGATTGTACTATATGGATAGTGGGGTTTCTGCTTCAGATAGTCGTGGCATTGTGAGTCTAGTTAGTGATAGTTCCTCCGAAAATCAGAAGAAGATTTGGTTGTGGCATCGCCGACTTGGTCATCCGTCCTTTAGTTATCTTCGGCGTTTATTTCCCTCTTTATTTCGTGGATTGAACATTTCCAATTTTAATTGTGAAGTTTGTGTGTTGGCCAAAAGCCATCGTTCAGTGTTTCCTTCCAGTGCTACACGTATGGATGTTCCTTTTGCTTTGGTCCACTCGGATGTTTGGGGTCCGGCCCCGTGTGGTACACATAAAGGGATGAAATGGTTTGTGACATTTATTGATGATTGTACTAGAATGACTTGGGTTTATCTTCTGAAACATAAAAGTGATGTGTGTGCTGTTTTTCGCCTTTTTCATCATATAGTCCTCACCCAGTTTGCCTGTTCTATTAAAGTTTTGCGCTCTGATAATGGCGGTGAGTTCGTTAATACAGAGTTGACTCAGTATTTTGCTTCTGCGGGGATCCTTCATCAGACTTCTTGCGCTCATTCTCCACAACAAAATGGGGTTGCTGAACGCAAAAATCGACATTTATTGGAAGTCACTCGGTCCCTTCTTCTAGGGAGTCACGTGCCATCTCTGTTCTGGGGTGATGCCTTGAGTTCTGCCGTTTATCTGATTAATCGGACCCCATCTAGTGTCCTTGACTTTCGGCGACCTTTGGATGTTCTCTCGGATTTTGTCTCTCTACCAGGTATCCTTCATTTGGAACCCCGGGTTTTTGGGTGTGTTGTTTTTGTGCATTTACATTCTCATCAGCGATCCAAGCTCGCATCTCGGGCCTTAGAGTGTGTATTTGTTGGTTATGGTCCATCCCAGAAGGGGTATCGGTGCTATCATCCCTCTACTCAGCGCTTCTATGTTTCTATGGATGTCACTTTTCATGAACATCAACTTTTTTATTCTCCACGTCTACTGGATTCTACCCTTCACGGGGAGGTTTCTAGTGAAGTGCAGAATCAAGATGATATGTTGTTCTTTGATCAGTTTGGTTATGGGAGTAGTAGTGAGGAAGGGTCAGAACAGACTACTGATCACCCAATGTCTGAGTCTGCGGATGAGACTGAGACTGCGGAAATTATTGCGAATGATACTAAGGATGCGGAAATTACTACGGATGATACTGAGGATGTGGTAGGACAAGAATCCACGAATTCTGAGCTTGAGGAATCACCACTCCATGATAGTACTGCCATCTCTCCTACTCCATTGAATCAATCTTCTTCGTCTATTGAGGTAACCGACAATACTCTTGATTCACATTCTGGTTCAGATCTTATTTCTAATGCTTCTAAATTTACACTTTCTCCTCGGTCTAACCGAGGACAACCACCAGCTAAATATGTGCCAGATCCAAATGCCAAAGTTAGGTACTCAATTAATAATCATGTGTCATCTGTTAGGCTTTCAAAGTCATATGAATCGTATGTTCTGCAATTATCTTCTGTTTCTATTCCTAGTAGATTGCAGGATGCTCTTATAGATTCTAGATGGACCAAAGCTATGGCTGAAGAAATGGCGGCGTTACAGAAGAATTCAACTTGGGAGTTGGTTTCTCTACCTAAGGGGAAGAAGACAGTTGGGTGCAGATGGGTGTTTGCAGTCAAACACAAAGCTGATGGGTCAGTTGAAAGGTATAAGGCAAGGTTGGTAGCAAAGGGTTATACACAGTCCTATGGCATAGACTACTTGGAGACGTTTGCTCCAATGGCCAAGTTAAACACAGTACGGGTTCTGTTGTCTTTGGCTGCTAACAAAGATTGGCCACTCCTTCAGTTTGATGTAAAGAATGCCTTTCTCCATGGTGATTTGACTGAAGAAGTATACATGGATCCTCCTCCAGGTATACCAGAGTTTGATAATACAAGATTGGTATGTAAACTGAAAAAGTCTTTATATGGTCTTAAACAATCTCCGAGAGCCTGGTTTGAGAGATTTACCCGTGCAATGAAGAACTATGGTTATCGGCAGAGTAATTTTGATCATACTTTGTTCCTAAAGAAAAGGGGGAAGAAAATTACTGCTCTTATCATTTACGTTGATGATATGGTTCTGACCGGAGATGATTATGAGGAAATCTCTAATTTGCAGAGGTACTTGTCTCAAGAGTTTGAAATGAAACAGTTGGGGGACTTGCAGTTCTTTCTTGGGATAGAAGTGGCTCGGTCTAAACATGGTATATTCCTATCTCAAAGGAAATATGTTTTAGACTTGTTGTCTGAAACTGGTATGCTTGGGTGTAAGCCAGCTGTCACTCCTATGGAACAAAATCATAGACTTTTTGAGTGTTTAGGGGCTTTGCCTGCAGATAAGGGGCGATATCAGAGACTTGTTGGAAGATTGATATATTTGTCTCACACTAGACCTGACATTGCTTATGCGGTTAGTGTAGTAAGCCAGTTTATGCATGCCCCGTGCAAACCCCATATGGATGCTGTGGAGCGAATTTTACAGTATTTAAAATCTGCACCTGGTAAAGGTTTGTTGTTTGCTAATCATGGTCATGTAAATGTTGAAGGTTTTTCTGATGCAGACTGGGGTGGTTCAGCAGATGATAGAAGGTCTACCTCAGGCTACTTTACCTTTGTAGGAGGAAATTTGGTGACCTGGAGAAGTAAGAAGCAATCAGTTGTATCTAGGTCGAGTGCAGAGGCTGAATACAGAGGTATGGCACTTGGAGTAGTCGACCTTTTGTGGTTGAGACATTTATTGACTGATTTAGGGTGTCCACCTACCAAACCTATGGACTTGTTTTGTGATAACAAATCTGCTATTGATATAGCACATAATCCTGTTCAGCATGATAGAACAAAACACATTGAGATTGATCGACACTTCATCAAAGAGAAACTTGAAGCGAAGATTATTAACTTTCCATTTGTGAAGTCCGAAGATCAGCTTGCAGATGTGTTGACCAAGGCTGTAGCAAATAGGGTGTTTTTGGACTCACTAGACAAGTTGAGCATGTGCGATATATATGCACCAACTTGAGGGGAAGTGTTGGTGTGAGTCAACACATGTGATTATTGTGTAATTATTAGAATTAATTAGGTGATTTATTAATTCCTGTATTTTAGTTATAGGCCCATGTATATAAACCACACTTTGTGGTCTTATTCAATTAAGCAGAAATCATATTGAAAACCCTAAACCTAAACCTTTTCTGTTCATTATCCTCAAGACATCTTTCCCGATCAGAAAGATCCCCTGAAATGGAAAAGAGAGGTAAGTTTTTAACGATTTGCATAATAGCTTCAACCAATCACACAACATAGAAGCGAACTTACCACCAGCATGGCGGGGACTGGTATGATGAACTCTACATAGATGGTAGCTTTTGGGAAGAGGAATATATCAAGCAACATGATAGCACTAACGGCCCCGTTTGCTCCCTAAATGTCACAAACAGACTCAATAGTGAAACGAATTGCAAGTTCAACTAATGTTCCTTAAAAAAAAAAAAAAAAAGACTAATCCAAGCCAGCTTGTCGAATTTTTTCAAGCAATGAAAAGAATGAAGCTGATGGAGTAAGGGTCCATGCTAAAGCATTGTTCAAATGTTTTTTGAAATGTAAAGGGTTGCTGAAAGCATACCAATCCCAGTGTCTTTGAATGGTTCCTGTCATGCAATTGTCCACACTGCAAGCAGCAAACTCTGAGGAATACTCAAGACTGTATATTCACACCATACTCTAAATTGTATTGTAAGTCGATTATCATTTTTAGCAAAGCAATGACTTATAATCAATTTCGGCATCTTCAAAACAATCTTGCCAAATGTTGTTTCGGTAGAACAATCCTACAAGCTAATTCACCAAATAAAGATTACTGCTTAATTCTTATTTCTTTAGAAGTTACAAAAGACTGAGTCACTAGCTATACTACCCTTGTACCTTTGAATTAGCAACCAAGAAGGCCTTATGCACCAAGTAAAAGACCGAGCCACCAACAGCTCCAGCCACATACAACTTCAGCAGAAATTCAGCCCCAAAAACTCTTCCAATCTGGTCAGTGAATCGATAGAAGCTGATTAAATATACAACTTCATGAAAACTATGCAAGAGATCAATTTATTAAATCAAGCAAGCTAAGCTTTATGATATATTCTTCAACTAGACATTATTTCAAAACACAATTTAATAGCTTATAACAAAACTGAGCTTACATGCATCCCGAAAAATAATAGTCCGATCATGTTAGAAATGATATGACCAGAATGAATATGACTGAATGCAGAAGTTATCAATGTGTGAACGCTCCCGCTTGTAAAATTGTCTAATGAGATCTGCTCACAGAAAATCAGCAAGTTAGGGAATTGAAGTTGGAAATGGAATATTATCAGACTAGAAGAGAGAGCCATCGAAGAGGTGCCAACAAATGAAGTCTAAATATAAGAAGTTGACAACATTTTGTAGCACATAAGTTCAAATTTAAGGACTCACAGTAAAATTCTTCACCATGAATCTAGGGTCTGCAATCTTCCATAAAAGAAAAACAGCAACATTAGCTATAATCAATCCCAAAACCACGTGCATATAATCAACCCTTCCAAGCCATGATCTCCTGCATACAGGGGAAATTAAGGGTGCATTTCTGAAAATTGTGTTTTGTTTTCATCTTTGATAATTATAGATGAAATAAAGAAGAAAATTTTTGAAAACTCTTTTTGAATAAAATACCAAAGTTTTTTTTGGCAAACAATACTACAATAGAATACCAAAGTTACCAAAATCTGTTGTTGATGAAATAAATGCACAAACTTGAGGACTGTAGTTGGTTTAACTTGAAAAACCAAAACAAAAAACAATAGTAAACATATGACAACCAATACTTTGTCACTTTGCACAGGCACAATTTTTTCTTGATTTTCTAAATAACAAAAGTCATTATCCAAATGTTTATTAAATAGTTAACTATAATTATTATATTATGTGGGCACTAATTATTATATTATGTGGGCATGCAGAAGTTGCAGTTATGATCACTTAAATTTCAAAATCAAAATGGCCAGAGCAAATTTTTCAAGAATGCAGGAACCTTTCGTGATGAATAAAAGCAAGCAATGGCGTTAAGCACATAAATGGAAGTACTCGTATGGTCAACCAATGACCAATCGATACGTGTAGTCCTTTTCTGTTCCCTGCATCCTTGCTTTTTGTTTTCTCTCATGGGTCAAATCAACCGTGAAAATATGAAATCAGAAGTTAAAAAGAACATTCATATTAACCTTAACTAAAAAGAACCTCAGTTGAACACAAACAATTTATAACAGACCATAAATTTCACAATGTACAAAACAAAAGAAAAAAAACTTATTTCAGCTGCAGATTGAACAATAGAGCAGCATTTTTTGGGCTGCAGAGAAATCAAAGGAAAATTGAGTTTACATAGGGAAACTAGGAATTCGTTGTGAATTTACTAGCTTTCCTTCATTTTCTTACAACTTTCATTGAAATCAAAAAGACACTTGGACACAAAACAAAAACAGTACCTCTGATGAGAACTAACGTTTGGGTTGAATTGAAAGCTCTGTTTGGGAGATTGGGCTCTAAGAAAGCCAAGTCTGCAATTTAGTAGCCTCTTGCTTGAGACTCTCAAAAGGGTATTTGAGGAATCCAACAAAAGGTGCCTTTTGAGTAATGGGTTGGAGAGAAACCCATGAACTTTTTGTGTGAAAGTGTGCTGGGATCTCCATGAATGAGGATGATGGTGAAGCGGGTGAGTGGTAAAGGAGCTAAAGAAGTGGTTTTGGGTTTGGGGTGGCTTGGTGAGAGAAAAGGTTTTGTGAGGTTGAAAGTGGAAGAGTGAAGAGCTAGTGGTGGTGGTGGTGGTGGTGGAGTTTGAGAGCTTTTTGGGAAGGTTTGAGGCTAGTTTCAGAGAAAGGAGCCTCTGCATGTTTTTAAGTTTCATTGAAAGCTTAGTGGGGTAAGTTTTGCTTGGTTTTAGGGAAATGCCTTTGTTCTTCTTGGATGTTAAAGTTCCAAGAGGAATGTATGAATGGAGAAACCGAATGAAAAAAGAGAGTGGAGACTAAGAAGAAGGAGTAAGATTCACTGTTGTATTTTAACACACACCCAATATATGTGTTTCAACATCAACACACACCTTTGCTGTGGAAGGCCTAACAAACCTCTTAACAAAAAAAATAAATTCTGGTCAAATTAACCTCTTTAACAAAACTAAGAGTAGTCTTTACAAACCTTTTTTTTTTTCTTTAGAGAACAAGGTATTTCCAGAGAGAAAATCTAGGAATTTTGTTTGGTGAAGAGAAATGAGAGAGAGAAAGAGAGAGAAGAACCTGACACAATTTGTTAACTATTCTGTTCAACCTACTAATTATCCACACTAACAGATTAAGCACCAGCTGCAGACGTGTTATTATGGCCAAAAGCTTAAAATACTCCTTTATAATATTTTGATAAAAATACTTCCTTTATATGAGATGCTTTGTCAAGGATGATAAGAGGAGTAACACCATCAAGCAGAAGTGCAGAACTTGCTGATGGAATGGTTGAATGCTGCATCTATTTTTTTGCCCAGATGGCTGCTAATCATATATGAAATCAATTAAGTGAGAATCATGCTTTGGCTGCTTTCTTTTTATTTTTCTTAAATACGAAGTCCAAATTTCTTGATGTAATGGCTATGATGTCTACTGATAAAAAAAAAAATGGCTATGATATATGTTTTCTTCAGTGAACTGAAGGGCTAGAATTTCATGGATTCTGTTGTTGTGAGCTATAATCACCACAGCCTTCCTTTAATCAGATAATAGAATTAGCATTCATAGACATATTTCTGTAAACAACTCCATGAAATGGGTTCTGACTTCTGACAAAAAAAAAAAACGACTCCATGAAATGGGCTTCAAAAGTAACCCTCTACAAATATGTATAATGAAGCCCAAAATATTCAAGAGCCCTCTGTATATACACAAATATACAAAATCTATACATGTCCAAGAATCATGAGGCTAGAGAAACATGATAATATATATATCTCATATCAAAATAAGATTATTTGGTGAACCAAGATGACTTCTTTCTTTTTTATTTTTCTTTTTTTATTATCGAATAATCCCAAATGTAGAAAGGTAAGAGTTCAAAACTTGTTGAACTGAGGCTTTTTGCCTAATGCAGAAATTGAGATTCAGGATACCATGTGGGTTTAGTTTCGATTAATATCTGTAGTAATCTTCTGAAACATGACCATAAGACCCTTTGCTTTTGTAGGCAATTGACCATGTCCACACTTGAAAAGCAAGCAAATGTCCCCAATATCCTACCAAAATTGAGCTGGTAAAAGATTCTGCATGTTCTTTGACCAAAAAGACTACATGGATTTTTCAACTTCATGTTGAACTTATGATATGCATACTGTCTGCAGGTTGTTTATGGAATCTGTACGTTTACCCAAGAAGAATATGACAGCTGCAGGGTGGTATCCAATAGTTTCTCTTGAAAATGTGTGAGAGAGAGAGAGAGATCGAGAGAGGGAATCAATAATGTTAAGCAACTCAGACTCACCAAATTTGTTCACCAAATGATGTGTCTGTATACATATTAGTATTTTATTCGTTAGAATGAGCTTATAATTGAATTAATAAAACACACATATTATGGACCATTGGTCGATAAAATTTAGTAAATGGAGCAGTAGATACTTTGATTTGGGTAAAGTCACTACTACAAAACACCTTATTTAATTATGGCGGTCCCAAAGCGCCAGCAAAAAGGAGTTCCTGGCAGAAAAATTGCGAAAGCCGCCAAGATTGCTTAGCACTGGTGCAAAGGGTGTCCGACGGGTTTGAATGCACAGAGAAAGGGCTATTCCTGGCGGACAAGTCCCTAAATATGCCGGAAACTTAAATACGTGCTGCCAAGGCATCATGATTTAAACCAATATGAAAAGTATTCGCATCGGATTTAACCGCCATCACATTTATTATTCGTGTCGGACCAATCTGACATGATAGTATTCGCGTCAGACAAAACCGCCAACAATTTAATATTTGTGGTGGATATAATCGCCAGGAAAAATATTTAAATATTTGAAAATAATCATTCCTGACAGATATAACCGCCAGTAATGAGTATTTTATTTAAAAAAATAAAATAAAATGAAATTTGAAATAATTTATATAAATATAAAATAAAATTCACATATATTAAATTAACAAAGACATACATTAAAATTCACATAATATTCTATATTTTATATAGAATATTGGCAGTGTTGTAAACAAAATTTTTTCCTCTACTTAACAAACACTTGGTGAAAATAAAACTTAAACTAACAACACGTTAATGTTATATCACATTAATGTTATTGAAGTTCAATAATGTTACAGCAGTGCTGTGTTCTGTTTTTTGGCAAAGCATCTGGCATGAGATCAATATGGACAAGGTTTCTTGCATCAATGTGGTACTTCGAACAGGTTTGTCCACATTTTGTTACTGATAGTAATTTTGGATAAGTATCCTTGCCTGCAAACTTTTCTATTAGTCTTTATCATTTTTAGAGACTTTAAAGATGCACATTATGTATAGACTTTGCTTGAAAATTTGGTTTTGACCTATTAATAATATCACATTAACAATTGACAATTTTAAATATATACAAGAATGAAAGTTTTGGTACTCTTTGGAGGAACTAAAGAGTTCCCTTACCTAGTTAAAACTATACTTAAGCATTCCAGGAACTAAATTTTTTTGGCACCCTTTCTCTCTCATGTGCATAATCACATGTTACTTTGTTTTAAAACCATTTTACTGCATATTCTTACTGTGAATTCCCATTAACGAAACAAGTGAGTGATCCCATTAATATACTTTTACTTGAATTGATCTATTTTTCTTTTCCCTAATGTATATCCTGCCTCCAATAAAATAAAGGAATTTGGCACTTGGCAGCTCATCAAAACATCAACAAATAGATGGACAGAGCATTAAGTAGGTGTCATTACTCTTTTAAATGGAATGCTTTTTTTTTTAATCATTACATTTCTTTGGAATCAAATTGTAAGCATTTTGTTACTGTTTTCATCTACTGGAAGAAGGGTCGTTTGATTCTGTAATTGATGGATGCAAAGGTGTTTTTCATACAGCATCCCCATTTAATCACTGTCAATGATCCACAGGTACATTCCTTCTTACTTTAATTGCCATATTGGTTAATTATTCAATTATATGTTATCTGCAAATTCTAAAATTAAGACCCTATAAGTGTTGCTAGTTTTAATTTTTTTTTTTTTTTTTGTTCTGTCAAGCAAAATTAATTGACCATGCTTTGAAGTTTGAAGGGAACACTTAATGTCATTAGATTGTGTACTAAGGTTCCATCTGTCAAAAGGGTGGTTATAATTAACATCGTCTATGGCAGCAGTTGCATTTACTTGAAAACCTCTTGCTCCAGAGTAATAATTGATGAATCATGGTTTTCAGATCCAGCTATTTGTGAAAAATCAAAGATTTGTTTGTTTACATATGCTAAAATTATCTCTTATTCACCTTCTTCATGATGGGAACGAACGATTCTTTATTTCTTGAAAGGCACTAATGGTTGCTTTTTCTATCGTATATTTTTCAATTTTATATGTCTTATGTGTTCTATGTGTAATAGCTCTTGCAAATGCTGATTCATTGAATTTATATTGTCAATGATACCAGAATTGCTTATGTGTTTTCAATTTTTATGGTAGTTTTGTTTCAACCACAATTGGGTCTATGCGCATAAACCAATTTGCTCCCCTCTATCTTGTCTATATAATTGATTGTTTTTTAATTGTCAACTTTATGCCAGCAAGTTAGCAACATAGAGATTTTAAGAGCAGCAACATTCTCTTGGACAGAACTTTCCATGCCAAAGTTTCTGATTTCAGATTGGCCAAGCTTGGATCTGACAAAGATGGAGGTTATGAATATCTATTCTGCAACCTTCTCCTCTTTGTAGTTATGCATGTTGTAAAGTTAGGAATTTAGGATCCTGATAACATAACCTATGAGGTTTGTCATGTATACCTTATCCTACTATTCCACATTGTACATTATTCTGTTCCTTTTACTTGAATGTAAAGCTCTTGGTGTCTATGATTAATAAGGTAAACATTAATAGGTTTCTTAGTTCTTTCCTTGTGGTGGAGCTGTAAAGAAAATAAAAGGAAGAAAGAAGAAAACCACCGCTCATAAATCACCAAATAAGAAGTCAGCTTACTGTATTTAGTGAAAACACCTTACTATGTTTTTGACAGAAAAATTGTTTATTCTTACCTTATCTCATGTCATGTTTCTCTATAATTAGTTCTACTTGCTTCTAAATTTTGACAGATAATTATAATGTGAAACATCAACAAGGTACTGGTGCATCCCAACTTCAAGGAAGGACGCCTACTTGAGGAGCTGGAAAAATATAGTTTCGAGTTTCATTAAAGGTCTTCACAAGCAGGTTTAGGCAATATTGCTTTAGTTCTTAGGCTGGTGGTTATGTTTAAACCTTTAGAAACACAAAACTGTGTTTTTGTTGGATATTGTACTCTAATGGGTCCTTTGAATGTTATTGGTGCTTGGAATATGAAATATATCACTACAAAAAACAAAAAAAAATCTCATTTCGTCGCCTAAGGTTTTAGGCAACGAAATCTTCAAGTTCGTCACCTCAAGTCCCTTTGACCAATGAAGCTGGTTCGTCGCGTCTTCTTCCTATAGGCGACGAAGTTACCTATAGCAACCTTCGGCAATCTTGGGCGACGTCACCCAAAGGTGCTTTGAGCAATAAAGACATGATGTCGTCGCCCAAAGCTACTTTGGGCGACGAATCTAATTCGACAACATCATGTCTTCGTCGCTCAAAGCACCTTTGAGCGATGAACTGTTGCGTCTCCCAATGTTTTTATAATTTTTTTTATTTTAAAATATTTTTTTAAGCTTTTTATCCAAAAACTATATAATATAACACAAAATTTATTAATAAATTTATATTAACACAAATTAGCAAAAATATAATTCCATACAAAGTAATAATATCCCTATTGGTCAATCTATTCTAAACCCGTAGCATCATCATCATTCATGTCTAGCGGCGGTAGATGACATGACAGTGGTTGGACAAACCCAGGTATCACCTTTGTCAATGCGGCGTACAACGCCTCCTTCTCTACTCTCTCGGCTCGTAAGTCCTCCTGCAACTTCTGCACTTAAGCGAACAGCCCTGCAATGACTACAGATGGCTAAGAAGAAGACGAAGATGAAGACGAGGAGGACATGATGTCACGAATGTGCCCATATTCCATGCCACGTATTTCCTCATCGGGACCTGACTCCATCGCCTTCCACCTTATAAAATAAATTTCAAAATACAACTAATTGTTACAACAAAACTAAATTTAACATACAAACTAAATTATATTCATCTAGCTAGATATATTTATCTAGATATATATATATATATATATTTCTACCCCATCTAAATAAATTTAATAAGTAAAATACATTTATAATTAATCAAGATTTAATAATTAAACTAATGAGAACAATTAATAAAAAATTTTATATTTAGAAACTAACAAACTAACTAATCTACATACAAACTAACTAATAAATTTTCTAATTAAAAAACATACAAACTAACTAATTAATTTTATGATTAATTTTAACATACAAATATACAAACTAACATAATAAATTTTACCTTGAAACTCCACAATTTGTCAAATCAAATTTTCCCGCACGCGAGAATATCCTACAAAGCAATCAAGGAACAATAAAGGAAATTAAAAACCCACAAAATATAAAAAATAACAAAAAACATAAAACCCGCACCAAAAAACAACAAAATCCATAAAATAAATTAATTAAAAAAAACACAAATTTCACAACAAATGCAATCCACAATCCTGCAAATCCACAACAAATGCAATCCACAATCCTACAAATACAAAATCCACAATATTAAAAACCCAAAAAACATAAAACCACATAAAAATATAAAATGAAAAAAAAAATTACCCAATAAAAAAACCCACAAACCCAATTAGGGTTTGGGCAGTGGTGTGCGGGGAAGGGCTGGGGTTTGAAGGAGGGAGAAAGATGAGGGGAGACGGGAGATTTTTCCTCGGTGTTGCTGGTGGTAGAGAGTGAGTGGAGAGGGGCGGGGAGAAAGAGTGAGGCAGAGAGAGAAAGTGAGGGGGTGGGTTTTGGTGGGAAGAAGGGGGGAGGGTTGGCGACGGGGAGGAGAGGTGAAGAAAGGGGAAGAAGAAAAAAGAAATCGCCCAGGGGGAAGAAAGGGGATCTGAGGGATTTAATTAAAAACCCTTAGAATTTTGTCACCTCGGGTCTCTTTGGGTGACGAAATTAGGTTCGTCGCCTAAGCATGTGAAATTTTTTGCGAGAATTTACCCCGCTTATTTTTCACACCCTTAGGCGACAAAATGACGAAATTATTTTGTCGCCTAAGCTTCCTTTGGGCCACGGAAATCGTATTTCGTCACCTAAGGGCTTAAAATTTTTTTAAAAATTTATATTTAGTATTTAAAATATATATAATAATTTATTACAATATTATAATATACTTATACAATAAGATTCTAAATTTTAATTTAATTACTAAATTATATTTATAATTTTAAATATATATCAAATATGTATTAAAATGTATAAACCACGATCGTTCATACGTTCGAGCTCCGATACCTAACTTCTACATCTCCGATTGACCTAGCCAATTTCATCGCCCAAACTCTTCCTTTTAATTAGAACAATTTCGTTGCCCAAAGCCAATTTCGCTGCCCAAACTCTTCTTTTTAATTAGAAAATCCACGATCGTTTATAAGTTCGACCACCATTACGTAACTTTTACATCTTTGATTGAGCTAAATTTTTGCAGGGATGATCTTTGAGTGGGGAACTAAAAAATGAACATTTGGATCGTTGGAAACGCAACTGAGATGTGAGATTCTACATATAAACACACTTCAACAATATAATTCTATTAACTTCTTCATTGAAACCTTGTCGTTTCATTACTTAGTTGTGAAGACCACAACGTGATTTCAACGATTGGAGCCGTTTATTTTCTTCGTTTATACTCAAAGATCATTCCTACAAAATCGGAATTCATCTACCCCTTCGATTAGTATTAGAAAATTTATGATCGTTTATAAGTTTAACCATCGTTATCTAACTTCTAAATCTCTAATTGAGCTAAATTTTTGCTAGGATGATCTTTGAGTGAGAAACTAAAATATGAACGTTCGAATCGTTGAAAATGCGATCGAGATGTGAGATTCTACATATAAACACACTTCAACAGTATAATTCTATTAACTTCTCGATTGAAACCTTGTCGTTTCATTAATTGTGAAGACCACAAGTGATTTCAATGATCGGAGCCGTTAATTTTCTTCGTTTATACTCAAAGATCACCCCTGAAAAATTGAAATTCATCTACCCCTTCGATTAGCATTAGAAAATCCACGATCATTTATAAGTTCAACCACTGTTACCTAACTTCTATTATATATCTTTGATTGAGCTAAATTTTTGCAGGGATGATCTTTGAGTGGGGAACTAAAAAATGAACGGTTCGGATCATTGAAAACATGATCGCATTGTATGTTGTATATACATAAAAAATGTACTGGGACTTGGGCAACGAAAATCTGCATCGCCTAAACATATATGTTTTAAGGGGACGAAGTTTATAATTCGTCGCCTAAAGTCTCTTTAGGCGACGAATGAGGGTTCGTCGCCCAAAAGGTTTTTCTTGTAGTGTAGATGGAAATGAAAGATTTTATACTTAGCACAAATTTTAGGCCATTTCAAATTATAGGCACAATTGTATGTTCAATTCATTGATATCTGTAACACCCCAAATCTTTTTTTATTTTGGTTTACGTGGTGTTACCAAATTAATCACTTATTTTAAGAACTAATGTTCACTTTTGCAACCACAAACTTGGATTTAATTCACATTCTTAGATTAATGGAAAAATTACTTTCTTTTATGCACTTGTGTTACAATTTTATTCATGTGTTTTACTTATGTTAGATTTCCATGTTTGGTTAATTGATTATGCATGCACATTTTGCCTTGTGGGAAACAATTAAATTGCTTAAGTTGTTTAAGTGTTTTAATAGGTGTTCTCGGACCACATATGCATGGTACTTATGCACATGTGTAATTTTCTGTTTGAGTTGGGTTTAGGATGCCAAGAGTTGACCAAGAAACCCTAGCATTGACTGACCTACACAAACTAAGACTAAAACCTAGGTTACTTAATCAATTGGAAAAATAGGATAAACCTTAGGTGAGGGGTAATGATGTTCTTGGTTTATGAGGGGTTGAGTGTTTTGCAGCCAAAATTAAAAGAGAAAATTTGGTGATGGATTGTATTTAAGTGAATTAAAGCAAGTAATGGACTTAGATTGGTTAATGGGTTGTAAGCCTAGTCCATTAGGCTAATCATTCACTAAACCAAGCCTCAATGAGATTAGCCAGCCAATTAAAGACCTCTTAGGTCAAACAAAATCTGACAAGCCAGCATAGAAACTCTTTCCCACGCAAGGAAGGAAAACTGAAGGGTTGTGACTCTTTGTTTTCCCTCCAACAGTCATAACTTCCACTTTATAAAACCAAACACTTTTTCAGACAAATCATTCCCACATTCAATTTAGTTTTAACGAGAGAATGAGAGAAAGAAAGAAAGAGAGATAGAGAAAGGGAAGAACTTGAAGAATTTAAGAACCAACAAGAATTCAATCAAGGAAAAATTCTGGTAAGAGACCTCTCAACCAATCTCTCTAGTTCTTTATTATCAGTTCTTAGGATTAGAATGGTGGTAGAATGGCTAGGACAAGTTGCATTTTGAAAACCAATAAGATTTCATGTTTTGAAACCTTTTTTTGGCAAGTTTTAACCTTCTGACCTTGTTGCCTTATTTTCAGTGTTTGTGTTTAACCATTTGTTATTTGACAAAACTATTTTAGTGTGATAAACTAGACATCTTAACTTTTCTTTAGAATCAAGAATCACTCAAATCCAACTTGTTATGGATTTGGAATGAATTTTACAAGTTGATGCATTTTCTGCATATTTTCACAAAGAGAAACACCAGGTTTTTATGCACAAATTTTGATGCACTTGAAATTTTGATTTAAAATTATTACAGTAGCTTTTAAATGTAATTTCAAACTTTTTCCAACTGATCTCACTCGATTTGGTTCAGTATACACAAAAATGAGATTTTTTTTACCACATGAACAGTAATTAATTATGCAGAAAACTGATTTCTGGTGTGAACTTTGGTTCTTTGAAAACCCTACTTGCACAACTCCAAATGCTTTGAATTTTTTTTTACATAAGTGTTAGTGTGTCTTCTAACTGTTTGTAAAAAATCGTGTTCAATTATTTTTTTAGAATGTTATAAATATCACATAGCATATGTTGCTCTTTTTGACTTTTTAAGGAAACAAAACTGCCATATTTTGTTTTAATGCTTTTTAGCCTAAACCTTCAGTTTGTACAAGTCACAAATCAACCCTATGATTGTTCTGGGAACAAGAGGGAGTTCAATTGCTCTTGGATCAAGTTTTGGGTTGTCAAACCCCATGTTTTTTTAACTAAAACCTAGCAGCAGCATGCCTACTTTTCTGGTATGGCCTTTGTGATGTTTTCAAACCCTCATTTGTGCTTCAATACATGATTTAGAACTTGTGAAAGGTCATATTTCAATTTTTTTTTTTTAAATCTCAGATGCAACCTAGCTTGTTCATTAAGCCATTAAAGCCTAAAAAACTCTAATTTTGGTTAGAGAATGTCATTTCTGATTTTGGTTGTGTTTTAAACTAGGGAAACAACTTGTTGGGATAACAGCAATGAAAAGGACTACATTTGAGGTAGGGGGAGCTAGTCCACTTAAAACCCTATGCTTTTCTTTATACCTATATGCCTATATATATATATGTATATATGTGTGCTTGTGATTGTGTTTTGGTGATTGAATGCTTGGCTGTTCATTATGTTTGAAATACTTAAAAATGGATTTGCAATTAATCACTAAGTTGCTACATAAACAACCTAATCTGTCTTTAGCTTGTAGCCTCTATTTTACTTTGATATGGCTGTTTACTTAAAGAAGGAGAACCAACAGACGTGACATATTGATGACTTCAACTTGCCTCACCATGTTGAGAAAGAAACCTGAAATTGTTGGTCAATTTAAACTAATTAGGCCTGTGCAGTTTGCTTTGCTGAATATCATACTTTGTGTCTTGTAAAGACTAAATCAATATGTATAAGCTTGTTGATAACTAGCTCTAGCCTGTTTTAGAAAGGAGTTATAACTTGAATTAGTGTTGCTCTCGGCTATGAGACACTTAGGTTGGATTAAATGTAACTCACAACCCTCTATGTGCATAAGCCTGAGACTAGCAACCTAGTTTTATTGTCTAAATGAATAATTGACATCTTACATAATTGAAATTTAGTATTTGAAACAAATTATAGCATAATTTGGGAATCTAATTTCATTTCTTTGCTTTAGTCTTGCTTGTATTTAGGAGTGTGAACCAATTAGACTGAAAGTTAGAAATTAAAATTGAAAAAGATATAGATGTTTTATTTCCTTTGTTTGATGAAATACAAGTCTTTACATTTGATTGATTGTTAATGTAAGTTGCTGGTTTTAAATTCCTAAACTAGAAGCATGCTTGTATGTCTTGATAAATGAACTTATAATGCTTATATGAAACTGCCAGTACATATAAACATGCGTGATTATCATATTATGGTTCATTGAGGGCAGGACTTCCCTTCATAGGGGTTGCAAATGCATTGCATTAATATTTATGGTTATTTGAATTGAGAATGTATACACTAATGTGTTTTAAAGTGTTTGGACTTCCTAATTAGAGATGAAGGGGTACAGTTCTTACTCTATCCTTAGGTTCAATCCCCTAAAAGTATGCATACAAGTTTTATCTAGAATTGGTTATGTGTTTTAAGAATATGCTAGATAAAGAGTAATAGGGTTATCTACTTTCAATGAAGAACATCTCACTATCTAGACCTACTTGATTATTAGTAGGAAATAGGGATATGGGTAATAACAATTACAAATTAGGGAATAAGTCCATTTTTTTTAATCTTGACAAGTTTGCTTTGAAATAGAGAAAAGGTACGCATTGCATTGTACTTTACCTTTAACATGCATTTGCATTTCATGAATTGATGCATGGATGTTGTGATACTTGTTGAAATATGCAAGGTAGCCCGAAACCAAGAAATGATTTTCTTGATTGATTTATATCAATGTATTGTTCTAAGAAACTCAAACAAAGTTAATGTGCATTATTGTACGTTATAAGTTCCACATGTAATGCTTTGCTTTGAACATGTTAATATTGATTGGATGCCTTGTAAATGATATACTTGCAAATTTGGCCAGTTAGGCAAAAATGTTTATTAAAGCTCTATTTTCATAATTGAAACTACTTTGAAATGTTTGAAAATTGTTTTAGACTAGTTGAGTGTGTGATCAATAGTATTGGTGATGCTCACCCCTACACAGTTTCATTAGTGCAGGAACTACTTAGGGAACACAATGGTTAGCCTAGTAGAACTTTTTGATTTTGAAGAAGGGAAGACTAGCTGGAGAGCTAGGTCTCAAAGTATAGAAGTGTCAACCCCATCAACATCTCAATACTCGAGTGAGGAGGATCCTAGTTTGGATGAGTGTGTAACAACCATTTTCTTATTTTTAACTCACCTTTAGTTTGAGAAATCTGTTTTTGATAGCTAATCCCCATTACTCATTATTTTGTTTCAATATACATTTGGTTTTCCATTTTGAAAAAGTTTAAAGAATTCCCTTTTACCATGTTGCTTCACTCACTGATTTGAAAAGCAAGGGTCTATGTTTCTTTTTCATGAATTCATTTTTAAACCCACAAGCTCACCACTTTTATCAAGCTTCTGCGGGTTGTATTTGTTTATTTAGAAGCAAAAAATTTTAACTTTGATTTCTAGTCTTAAACTCTAGTGTCAATTAGCCTTACATTGATCATTGATTTTAGGATGGTATTAATCTTAAAGTTGGTGACCAATGTGGCGTTGCCACATGCTCAAAGTGATAGACCCCACTTTGGGGTGTGACAATATCCCTTTTAGGTGAAAAATTAAAGATGATATCTACCATACATTCAAAATCCTTTTTTTAAACCCGAAATAATAAAAAATATCAGTTTTAGTCTAAAAATTAGAATGTTATAATGTTTTGATATCAGATTCTCTTTGAGACCATATATATATCAGTTTCTCTCTCATAACTGATATTTATACCTTGGTTATATATCAAATTATATCTCATACATGATATTGATACCTTGCTTATATATCAAATTATATCTCATACCTGATATTAATACATTGGTTATATATCAAATCCCTCTCAGACCTGATATTTATACCTTGGTTATATATCAGTGTTTGTGTCAAATAGAATGTCAGAACTATCATACTCGGATATTGTAGATAGTGAAAATGCTAAAAAACTTATATCCATTCTATCTTTAGGACATCAGATTGGGAAAAAAAAATGATATATAAAAATATTTTGATATTAATCAAACAACTCATATCTAAAGGGAGTACATTAGATATCGCCCTTGGATACATTAGATTTTTACCCATTAGATATCAGTCCAAAATCTTATATCTATCAAAAACGTTGATAGATATCAGTGAAGGGCTAGAATTTCATGGATTCTGTTGTTGTGGAAACATTATTGCCGTGAATTTGGATTCTAGATTATATTTTTAGATGATCCTTAACTAATCTATCTCTCTGGCAGCCTTACTCTGAGAGGTGATTTTAAAAATGGACTATAAGTCTATAAGCTTTGAAGAATGATTTCTTTTGTTATGCTTCTGGTGATGTGGAATGAAAGCAAAGTATAGTTTGAAACAACTGCATGCTACGTACGGTGTGAAATTTAAAGGATAGCCCTATGAGCTATAATCACCAAAGCCTTCCTTTAATCAGATAATAGAATTAGCATTCATAGACATATTTCTGTAAACAACTCCATGAAATGGGCTTCAAAAGTAACCCTCTACAAATGTATAATGAAGCCCAAAATATTCAAGAGCCCTCGATCTGTATGTACACAAATATACAAAATACATGCCAAGAACCAAGAGGCTATAGAGAAACATGATAATATATATATCCCATATCAAAATAAGATTATTTGGTGAACCAAGATGACTTCTTTCTTTTTTCTTTTTCTTTTTTTATTATCGAATAATCCCAAATGTAGAAAGTTAAGAGTTCAAAACTTGTTGAAACTGAGGCTTTTTGCCTAATGCAGAAATTCAGATTCAGGATACCATGTGGGTTTAGTTTCGATTAATATCTGTAGTAATCTTCTGAAACATGACCATAAGACCCTTTGCCTTTGTAGGCAATTGACTATGTCCACACTTCAAAAGCAAGCAAATGTCCCCAAGATCCTACCAAAATTGAGCTGGTAAAAGATCCTATTTCTTTGACCAAAAAGACTACATGGATTTTTCAACTTCATGTTGAACTTATGATATGCATACTGTCTGCAGGTTGTTTTTGGAATCTGTACGTTAATTTACCCAGGAAGAATATGACAGCTGCAGGGTGGTATCCAATAGTTTCTCTTCAAAATGTGAGAGAGAGAGAGGAATCATTAATGTTAGGCAACTCAGACTCACCAAATTTGTTCACCAAATAATGATGTGTGTGTATACGTATACATATAAATATTTTATTCATCATAATTGAATTAATAAAACACATACACATTATATATAGATACTTTGATTTGGGTAAAGTATAGATTAGTGTAACCATGGATTAATTAACCAATTAATTTGAGTAAATTTGCTTGACAGTTGACAATATACTCCAATACTTTATCCAACCTAGCTTTTACATTAATTGTGTCTAAATGTTGTCTAGCTCAGCAACATGTTATACATGAATTAATATTTTTATATCATGTACATTACTTTAATTCTTGTGCTGTGCAGTCTGCAGTCTTCAGCAATCTCTCTCTCTCTCTCTCTCTCTCTCTCTCTCTCTCTCTCTCTCTCTCTCTCTCTCTCTCTCTCTATATATATATATATAAAAATGTATATATATATATATATATATATATAACCAATTGATTTTGGTACCAAAGATGGGAGGCAACACCCTTTTCAGGTTTGAGTTTCACATTTAGGAGTAAATAAACAATGGCTTATTTATTATTTTACCCCCTGAAAGTAACTTCTAATCTAACTTCACCCCTTAAAGTTTATTTTGTATTACATTACTTTCTAAAACTAATTCTCGTATATCATTTTACCCACTTTCTATTTTTACAAACTTTGAAAATTAATTAAAAATAACTTCGGACTCAGAAAAATACATGAAAAATTTTTACGGACTCTTCTTGACTAGTATTAATTTACTATGAGGTCAAATTACCAATGTTTCATCCAAATGTTTCTAGAAAATTAAAATACATTTTACTCTTTAGAAATTCATAAGATAATCTCTCGAACTCCAAAAAATATGAGGTTTACACCGTTGGTCTTCTTAACAATAGCACTACCTTTCTTGTGAACACTTGCTACCCAAAAGACCTCTCGGTCTTAGAGGAAAATAAATTTCCCTTTATAAAATAAATTCTGGAAAATTCTAGAATTTACATAAAGTCTTGGAAGAATTCTCTAAAACAGGTTTTTGGTAATTTCCAAAATATTTTTGAGAATTCATCCGAGACTTTACATAAATTTTAGAATTTTTATAGAGGGAAATTTATTTTAATTTTCTAGAAATAAATTTGGACTTTCCAAATTTTCTAGAAACTCTCAGGTGCAAATTGGTAATTTGACCCCATAGTAAATTAGAACTAGTCAAGACGAATCCGTAAAAATTTTCCGTGTATTTCTGAGTCTATAACTATTTTTAATTAATTTTCAAAGTTTGTAAAAATAGGAAGTGGGCAAAATGATACATGAGAATTAGTTTCAGGGGTAAA
Organism: Dryas octopetala; assembly: GCF_963921425.1. NCBI lineage: Eukaryota > Viridiplantae > Streptophyta > Magnoliopsida > Rosales > Rosaceae > Dryas > Dryas octopetala. The sequence goes on along the minus strand of NC_141374.1, from coordinate 4,628,416 downwards.
ATGATACAAAATAAATGTTAGGGGATGAAGTTAGATTAGAAGTTACTTTTGGGGGGCAAACTAGTAAATAAGCCATAAACAATTGTGTATAAGATTTGTGCTACTCATTGAGCAAACACATTTGGTAAACCATTATGCGACAACGATTTTTACTGTCGTCCCCTAGACATGCATGTTCCTTAAATTTGACAATATTAGGACTTATATGGCGTAAATTGCATGCAACGCGGTATTCATACTGTGTTGTGTCGTGGAAATTCAGTTCAAATTCATTGTGAGGACTTTGACCAACAAAAAAAAAAAAATATTCATTGTAAGGACCTAGATTAACGATTCTTTATAGGCCAGTCAGCTAACTACACAAACTGCATGTACTAATAACTTCTTCTGCATGCTTCCACCGACATAAATGCTTTCTTTTGACTAGTCAAATATGGATTGTTTAAGAAAACATTTAAATGCATATATATGTTTCTTTATCAAATTTATTTAATGTTAATTACTTGACATTTTATGGGTGAGTAACACTTGAATTTCCAAATATATATTGTAGGACCTTACGGATCATCGATTGAGTTGTTGAACATTTTAATCAATCATAATAGAAAAAGACTAATTAAAAAATGTAAATCAAAATATAATTAAATAAATATCTTGTTTTAAATTAGAATAAATATATTTTAATGATAATTTGGTTTAGCATGTGGAAGACACTTTAGTCTCTTTCTGTTGAAAAGAAATTTGAGTTCAAAACTCATAGACATCAATTAATTAATAAAAAAATTGATTAATTAACTGGTGAAAATGCTATAATTAGTTCATGTTAATTGTATACATATAATTTTTTTGTTTCTGTTCACAGAACCATATCAATATTTTTGTGCGAATATATTTCTACTTTTGTACCACGGGATCACAACTGTACAAAATCTTGAAATCTTAAAAGTGACCTTGAAGAGTCAAATGTTAAAACGGAGATACCATACTTTTATCATTAATTATTCAATTAATCTCCTACTACTCTTTTAGTGTGTGGCTAGCACTCAAACCTATATTTGGTTGGATTTTTCTCTTGAAATGAAGTTTTAGATTATTAAAAAAAAAAAAAGTTGGATCGAGTATGTAACATTTGAGTATTTGACACATAACATGTCATATTGTCCTCAATTTCTTCATCATCGTTCGTTGTCATTCTTACTTTATATTTTTTTTTTTACTATTACACAATTTCCGTTGAAAGAAAAAAAAAAATTAAAGAGCCAATTATCAACAATGCTTCCATGCCTTAGCACTCCAAGGGATGCTCAAGAGGCACACAAAAATTCATTGTTCTTATTTTGTTTGATAGATTGTGTCGCAAATAAGTCAAAAAAACTTAAGAGTTAAGGCATTCAGAAATATATTCCTTTCAGCTTATAAGTAGGAAAAAAACAAAAAGAAATTTGTATGATGACAATGGCTATGTCTCTAAACAAAGATGCACAATGAGTCAATGATTTTATTTTAGGGCGTTTTTGGAAGTGTCGACATGATGGTCGTGGTTATGGCATTTTTCTTAAAAAGCAAAATTGAATTCAAAATGAAAAAAAAAAAAAAAGATGAATGGTAAAATTGAAAATATTTTGAAAAAAAATGCTATTTGAAGGTGTAATTAATAACAAAATGGGTTCAAAACTTTCAATTGTACTTAAATAAATATAGGTCACTTTTACTAACATGGAATGAGTGAGAAAAGGAATCGGAGTGCGAAGGAAAGAATGAGAGAAGAAATTGGAGTGGGATCGAATGAGTCATTCTTATTTGTTTACTAACCATCTTGAATAAGAATGAAAATGAAGTTGATTAATTCTCACTTATGTGTTTACTAATAATCATGAATCGGAATAAAAACTTGTTAATTACTAAAAAGTTTGAGTGTTGTTGAAAAAAATTATTTTCGTAATGGATATTTTGGAATTATTAATGACTAATAATAGAATGAGAGTCAATACCATGTCCCTGAAGGAATGAGATTGAGGAGTGATTCCTCCTTTTGGAGTGGGCCCCACTTACTTTTTGGGTTTCTCAATATAAATAAATACATGATTAGAGTGGAATGAGAATGACGGGTAAAGATCTTATGTCCCCAATTCCCCATGTTCCTCCCTGTCCTCTCTCTCAAATTTTTTTTAAAATTATATATTTTTTTTAAGTAAAACGAATTAAGAAAGGGCCTTCAAAAGCTGAGAGATGAGACAAGGAGGAACATGGGGATTGAAGACAAGAGATCTCAACCCGAGAATGACCCCCATTCATTTCACTTATATTCTATATAAGTAAACGTGTCCATATTGTAAGGGAAAAGATTTGGGACCTCAAATTTTATGCCTTAAATGTGGTGAAATTAAATAGTACACATCACTATTTAATTTTTTGATGATTATACATATCACTATAGCAAATTAAAATCATTTTTATTAAAACACCATCTTATCCCTCCAAAATTCAATGGCCATAATTCATCTTACCCATTTTTCTCTTTCAATTTCTTCTCCCCGATCATTCCAATCCCATATTCTTAATTCATCTTTCATCTTCTCTTTCAATTTCATAGGTTTTTAACTTTTCATTTTGTTTATTTATTTCAGTTTTCCATTTTTTTCTTATTTGCTCATGTTGTATGCTTGTTGCTGAGAAGTTTGCAGTGACTTCAACTGAGATTTTGGCTAGACAAGGATTCAGTAGACTTTTGGTAGATTCCTATTTTTCCCCTTTTTTTGCTATAAAATGTGAACTCTTATTTCATGACCATTTAAGAGACCCACTTAGACTAAGTGTACATATTTTCTCTCTCTCTCTCTCTCTCTCTCTCCCCCTTCCCCCACCATATACTCCATGTATTTCCTTGACAGTTTATATATAAGTTATAACCCCATTACCTTACATTACATTTTTTTTCTTCTCTGGAATAATTAATTCATGTTTGCTTGCAGTTAGCTGCCATGCATCCTCGTAGATAAGTACATGACTGCACTGTACTTAATCCATGGTGCTGGTCGTTTTGGATGCAATGGTCTTTACCAGTTAGGTATGTATTTTGTCCTTAATTTACTCGCCTATGTATCATTTTGATTTACTTTATTTTCTCAAAATTTTTTCCACTAAATTTAATTTATGATTTTCAATGGGATACAAAATGTATATGGTGATATAAAGGGGGAACACAAGGTTTTTATTTTTTTGTATTTTATTTTTTATTTAAATTTTTTTAAGATTTATGAAAAATGCTAAAATGGTCTTTTACAAAAAAAAAAAAAATGAGATAGTCAATGAATAATGACATGACATTGAGGCACCCTAACATCATTCATATTGTAGAAAAATTATTATGTGTAACCGATACACCGTCAAATGATGTAACTAATCCAACATGTCATAATATGGTTGGATATTATTACTATTATTGTAAACTTATTTGAATTTAGTGTAATTTATTTCCGCACGTGGCAAAAGGTCTTGCAACTCCTTAAATTAAATGAGATCGAAAACATAAAATAGATAATTAGTAAAACTATTAAAGGATGTTTTTTAAGACTCTCAACCCTAAAAAAGGAAACAAAAAAAGAGCACCAAGAAAAAATTAAACATATATATTTGGCTTTTTTACCCAAATAGCACCTGAACTACAGGGGGTGTGCTCAAATACCACCCAAACTTTTTTTCTTGCCAATTTATCACCTGAAATTATTAATATGTGCTAATTTGCCACCTAACATCCATTTTTCTGTTAAATCATCAAAAAAATTTCCAAACTTCCCATTTTGCCCTTGAATACAATAAAAAAATATTATTATTTTAAAAACTTTTTTTAAAATATAATTAGAAAAAAAATTAAAAACTAAAAAAATAGAAAATGAAAATACCCTTTTTTTTAGGGGGTTTAATTAGATTTTTTTTTAATATTTAAAATGCTTTTTTTATATAAATGACGAAAATACCCTTGAAATAAACAGAAAATTTAACTAAAATAACGGTAGGTGGTAAATTGGCCAATATGTGAAAGTTCAGGTGGTAAATTGGCAAGAAAAAAAGTTTAGGTGGTATTTGAGTAAAAAAGCCTATATATTTATACGGCCGAGATTTTCTTATCAAATTGATCTTGACATCCTAGACTTCTCCTCGATCATATACCATATGGGGCTCCATCATGTCCTCATCAAGTAGCTTTTAAGTATTCCATAGTCCAACATAATGTGTCCCCAAAGGAAAAAGTAAATATATAAAAAGGAAATTTTTGCAGAGTACCAACAACTTGGGCTTAGTGGTAGAATCAAAATTTTACGAAAGCGACGGCGCAAATAGTAAATACCATAAAAATGATTCCTCAGAGTAAGAAAGCATTTAATATTAACCAAGGGCAAATTTGTCTAGAAAAAATAATGTCATTTGTACACATTTATCTGACCATGATCATCTTGTGTGGCAACTAATATAGTTATATTATGTCAATTAATAAAATAAGTTAACATGCATGAATTTTAAATTTTAATTATTTACATATTTACTCATGTCATTAATTATATAATATCACCGCATCAATTGCCACATCAAATAATTTATTAATATGGTCAAATAAATATATGCAAATAGCATTACGAAGCAGCAAGAACTTTTACTTTTTATCTAACAACAGTTGAAAAATGTTTACGGCTTTGAAGAGACGCCTTTCCCTCTGAGTCACTCTCTCTATATAAACTCTCACTCTTCCTCTCCCAAACCATCAGCTTTTTCCAGTTGGGTTTCTTGTTTCCTAAGCTTTGCCATTTGGTATTCTCGCTCATTTTCCCAGTAACCAAACACAAGGAGAAATACCAAGAGTCAAAAATGTCCATGGAACCCAACCCTCTCTTCATTCCACGAACTGGGTTTTCATCAGTTTTAAACCTGGAGCTACTTTTCGGTCTCTTCCTTTTGGTCGCTGTTTTCTCCTTTTGGCTCTCACCTGGTGGCCTAGCTTGGGCTTTGTCCAAGTTTAGAGCTCAGGCTCAGTCAAAAACCGCCATTCCTGGACCTTCTGGCTTTCCTATTCTTGGGTTGGTCTTGGCCTTTACTGGCTCTCTGACTCACAGAGTTCTTGCTAAGCTTGCTGAGACCTCAAAGGCCAAACCTTTGATGGCATTTTCTGTTGGGTTTACTCGCTTTGTTATCTCCAGCCACCCTGACACAGCTAAAGAGCTTCTGAATAGCTCTGCCTTCGCTGACCGACCCATTAAAGAGTCAGCTTATGAGCTTTTGTTCCATAAAGCAATGGGCTTTGCTCCTTTTGGTGAGTACTGGAGGAACTTGAGGAGAATCTCCGCGACCCATTTGTTCAGCCCCAAGAGAATTGCTCATTTCGGGTTGTCTCGGGCAAATATCGGGCGCAAAATGGTGGAGGAGTTGAGGGTCTTGATGGAGAGGAATGGTGAGGTTGAGGTTAGGAAAGTGTTGCATTTTGGGTCTCTGAACAATGTGATGATGAGTGTGTTTGGAAGAAGCTATGAGTTTGGAGAAGGGTGTGAAAATGATGAGGCTCATGAACTTGAGGGGCTGGTGAGTGAGGGCTATGAGTTGCTTGGGATTTTCAATTGGAGTGACCACTTTCCCCTTTTGGGTTTGTTGGACTTGCAAGGTGTGAGGAAGAGGTGCAAGAAGTTGGTGGCAAAGGTGAATGCTTTTGTTGGGAAAATCATAGAGGACCATAGGGTGAAGAGGGCTGAGAAGGTGAACGCTTTTGTTGGGAAAATCATAGAGGACCATAGGGTGAAGAGGGCTGAGAGTAATAGAGTTTTGGGTTCTGATGAAAGTGGTGATTTTGTTGATGTGCTTCTTGATTTGGAGAAGGAGAACAGACTCAGTGACTCTGATATGATTGCAGTTTTGTGGGTAAGTAATTGCTTTTTTTTTTTTTTTTAATTATTACTTCGGTTCATTGGCTCTTATATGTGTTTGTATTCTCTCTTCATAATTTATAATCTTCATCCTCACACTCTTATATATAAATATGCTTAATTGTAATTGCTCTCGATCTTCACTTCTCAGTTTCAGATTTTACTTTGTAGAAAAGTAATATGCTTAGTTTTACCATCATGCTATCAATTTTTCTTGTTGGAAAGAGAGTAATTTTATCCTTGTTGATTGTCCAATATAGCATTTACAAGGTTCCTTACCCTTTTGCTCTTTATATAGTGCACCTTTTCTATTTTGTTATTATCGATCTAAATACTACATTTATGCTTGTCAGATTCTTGTACAAGATTGAATTTTTTTTTCTTTTTCTTTTGTATGTATCCGGTCAATCATTACATTTTCATGTTTTTATTGATCCTTTCTTGATAACAATGAGCCTAATTTCTTTAATTTCTTCCCATATCTTGATAATTAAAGGTGTTTCATTTAACAGTTGAACAATATTAAAAACGTTCTCTTTCAATATTTCAGGAAATGATCTTCAGAGGGACTGATACAGTGGCAATCCTTCTAGAGTGGATTCTTGCAAGAATGGTTCTACACCCAGATATCCAAGCCAAGGCCCAATCGGAGATTGACACCGCGGTGGGCACTTGTGCTCGATCTGTATCCGATTCTGACCTCCCCAACCTTCCATACCTCCATGCCATAGTCAAAGAAACCCTTAGAATGCACCCACCAGGACCCCTCTTGTCCTGGGCCAGGCTTGCCATTCATGACACCCACATAGGTCAGCACTTCATCCCAGCAGGCACTACTGCCATGGTGAACATGTTTGCTATCACACATGATGAGAATGTGTGGTCTGAGCCCAATGAGTTCAAACCAGAAAGGTTCATGAATGCTGATCAAGATGTTCCCATTATGGGGTCTGATCTGAGGTTGGCTCCTTTTGGGTCTGGAAGAAGAACCTGTCCTGGTAAAGCCATGGGGTTAGCCACTGTGGAGCTGTGGCTTGCTCAGCTACTGCAGAGCTTCAAATGGGTCGACCCTTGTGGTCATCATCAATCTGCAGGTGTGGACTTAGAAGAGACTCTGAAGCTTTCTTTGGAAATGAAGCACTCTCTTGTCTGCAAGGCTGTTCCTAGGGCTAATGTGATGTGATCAATTTCTTACTTGGTGTCTGGGTCTTGGTCTGCAAAATAATGGTATTGCATGAAATTAAGCTATAGCTTTTAGTTGATTTGATTAATTAGCAAGGTATTTCGGTTTGGTTTTGGTTTGTGGATCTAGATATGAAGGGCATATATGGAAGTTGGAACTTAATTTCATGTATACAGTTTTTGTCATATATATTAATTAATGCAATATCAATATATATTATTATATCTTGTAAATTTTAACTGATCAATCATAATCATATATGATCTATATATGCTGCTCATAGTCATCAAGGGTCCCCCAGCAGCTAGCCAAGAATCTATCAATTTGATATTTCTTTCATTGTTTAAAAAAAAAAAAAAAAAAAAAAAAAAAAAAAAAAAAAAAGACAATTATTTTGACTTGAAATAATAAACCTCATTCATGTGTTCATGTTCATGCCTGATGGAGTACCACAAAGCCCAATTAGGCAAGACTACTTCTAATCTTCTATCCAATTGCATGCCTAATCATGATCAGTATGCAGATATAATTAAACTTCTGACTGAATTCGAACCGCCATGCATATATATATAATTGAATTCGATCAAATTGTGAATTAATTAATGAGTAAGAGATTAATTATAGTTAGGTGTTCATCTCGCATGCATGGTGGTCCAAAGAAACTTTTGTTAGGAATCACATGTATATATATTATTATTGTATGCATGCTTTACCATTTGTGTCCCGGGCTCCCCATATCCTATATTCCTTTTGTGCGTAATTAGTTTAATATCATCCCATTATTTTTCAAACAAAATTTCAACTACATCTACAATCTCATCCATTATTTTTCAACTTAATTGTTATTAATTTTTTTTAAGGATAAATAACTTCTATAGATAACAAATGTAAGTTTCTTAACTGAAAATACACCTAAACAAAATTAAGATAAGGGACATTATATGTGTATACGTGTGTTAGCGCATAAAAATGGCTGTCAAGCGCTCGACATTCTTGTCAAGGGCTAGACACATACATATGCAGCATCTGCAGCTTTTTAGGGCATTTTGAGCTAATTTTTGGAGTTGTATATGCAGTTTTTATGTTGTAGAAATAGACTCGGCGCTAATTTTGTCTTCGAAGATAAATTTTGGGCTGGGTAAACTGTGTGTTTAAGTTTTTTTTTTTCTCATTTTGATGTCCTAGGTAAAGTAGCCTTGTATTAAATGGTTGTCGACGTCATTAAGTAAATATATGCATTAAGACGTACTGCCTCCTTCCCTTTCCCTTCCCTCTTTATTCTTGCATCCTTTGCACTGTTGTACATATCTTTATGATCTCTTGCACAGCTAGCCTTTCGAATGTGATTATAAAAAATGTCCATGCCTTTTTCAAATTTGACGATAACAGTGTGGAAAAGCTTTTAAATGATTGAGGAATAAGAACCTAGCTAGCTAAACGAAACAATATATGATGATATATATGATATATGGGTGCAGTACCTCTCTTTATGAGGATCCAAATCTCCATCTCAAGAATATATTTTGTGGTAAAGACTAAAGAGATCGATAGATGTGCCTGTGAAAAGCTTTGCTCCTTTTTTTCAGCTATAAAGCGCACAACTGATCGAAAGATGCACCCAGATTAGAATATCCATTAATCAACACCTACGTTGTATATATTTGTATCCACATCAATAATGCAAGTGGCTTCTGGCCTTCTTCTTTTAACTGATGTTATATTCTCAGTACGTCACACCCATATCCCTATATATATATATATATATTCCTTTCCTAGCTCCTTGCTAGCTATATATATGTACAATTAATGTACCCTTTCTCATCAATCGATCTCAAGTGATCTCACTATCAACATAAAAATAAACCTGCACATATGCAAAATGCAATATGTAGAACTGTTTATTAAGGGCTTTTTCCTTGAAAGAACAAACTTTTTAAATTTATATATACAAAAATAGTGAATTTGATGGAATATTATATTTTCTATTGGCCGAACTTGTACTGCCTGTTTGAATGCTTTATTTTTTTTTTTTTTTGATACGCCGACAAAAAGCTTTTTTACTTTTGGCGAATCGAAAAAAGACTCTCATTCTCGGCGAATCTATAAAACTAGTAATACACAAAACTGTAAGGAAGAAAGTAAACCTATCATAAGCAAATGGCATATGAGTGCTTATATTCCTACCCCTCTGTCATATTTTCTCACCCATCTCATTTTTACACCCCTAATTAAATTTTAAAAAATAGTGTGAAAAATGATAGTTTGATAAAATTTCTTGATTGTTGTTTTCATCTTAAGTCACTTTATTTGCGCCCTCTATTATACTTTTACATCCCCTATAATATTTTTTGAAATTTAATAATTAAGGGATGTAAAAATAAGGTAAGTGGAAAAATAAGATGGGAGGTGAGAATATAAGCACTCATGGCATATATATGTTACGTACAGTGGGTGTACATATATATCCACAGAATATATACACATAATAATGACATGATCATAAAGAATCCAGGGAGAGATGCATCTAGAAAAGATCACTATCTAGGCTACGTACACTACTGGGTCTCATAATTTAGATTATTATTTATTCATATATTTCGTTGTCATGGTTGATGATCATGATCTAGCTATAGCCACATGTATGGGTATGATGTTCATAAATTTTTTATTTTTTGGGCACAAAACTTTCCATAATATATATGATCATATATGCATGGATTTATACCAGAAGATTGGATGCAAAAAGTTTCATATATATATATGATCAGTCACTAATTTAATTAGCATATATGGCATCTCTAGCTAGCTAGCTATATCTAGTATTCGAAGAGTACTAATTTGTGGGTTGGCGAAGGGAATTTAATTAATTATTAGGTTGTGATAAATCTTAATATATACAACGTACAATTAATGCATGCCCATGTAAATAAATCATTCTTTAATTTGACCACCAATAGATATCAGTCTTTAAGTCCCACTCTCTCCATTCCTAGCTTCTTCTTTAAGCCTTTAAGTCTTTACGACTGAATATTATGACTGCCTTTGCTTGCTAATGCAGCCGATCGATGCAAAGTTAAGGTTCTTAACTTTGCCACCTCTTTTTATTTACTTTTTATTCAGTAATTTCTGCATTAAACTGCTTCTTTAATTCATGTGAAATGTTAGAAAGACAGCGTTAACAGCTGTTATCTTCAGCCCCATATCACATTAGACCTAAATTATATAAGGCAATTAATATATATATTGGTAATAATATTTTATTGTCGTATAGTTTTTTATGTTACGAGACTATAAATTTAGACCATGATTCAAATTCACAATTTGATATATATAGCTACGAATGAATTCTAAAAAACATTAAAATAATATATATAGCGCGCTAAGAATGAATTGAGCTGAAAATACCAAGATATATATGGATGATAATTCTCTGCTTGACATTCTCTAGAGATGTAACTCTTAATTAAATATGAATGGCCTAAAGAACCTATATATTTAACAGAATATTAAAATTGATCGATCATCACCATTACAACTTACAAGCTAGCTAGCATGGCAGGTAATGAGGCCCACAATGATTTTCATGCTTGCCATGAGGAGGCCATGATTTTGGGTAGCCAAGTTTTCTACAAATAAGAATAAAGAAAAACAAAGCAGCTAGGTCTGCCTACTATGCTTGAAAAGTGGAAACCATAGGTAGGTTCGAAAACCCTAAAGAAGCATATGAGCAAATCATCTTCCACCACCAACCACACACACCCCATTATATATATAATCTGATGAAAATTTTAAATCATATTGCATGAACTATGCAAGATGCATATATATGTTTTATAACCTAGCTTTAAGCTTCCTTTACAATATTTCATGCGTGTTAAAGTGGGTGTGGTGATATCAATTATATATACATATAAATTGTTTATTATATATGTGTGTTAGAGATCGATCATTATATTCTCTTGTTGGATGCTTCTCCAACATATGCCTTTAACATATATGTTAAAGAATTAACAGTTGGGAAAATTATGTATTGTGCTTCTCATCCCAATATCCATGCATGGACCACTCATAATAGTGCTCGATCATCATATAATTAGGGTAGTGGTGTCCATCGGACATTAATGGATCAATAGAGACATGTCTTTGTGATCCCAAGTAGGAAGAAATTAATTCAAGAAACCCACCCTGCTGTACGTAGGGCACAGAAAATTTTAATCATACTTGTACTTGCGCGCGGTGTCAAAGGTTTCATACTTGTGGGATCGATAATATGCCTTTGCTTCCATATGTAGGTCCATACGATCGATCCATATATCCTTGATTTGTTTATGATTATTTCTTAACTGGTAAAATGGGATCCACATAGACATGTCCTTGTACATACCTAATTATACATCCATCCCCACCATCTTCATCATCTTTATATATCATTATATATGTGATTACAATGATGACAATCACAATAATGATGATTACGCGGAGAGAGCATTGGGATTAATTTGTGTTAGAATTAAGTGTGTTGCTTGGCTTTAGTTAAGCCACGTTAAGTGTGTTAGAATTAAGTGTGTTACAATCACAATTAATAATAATCACAATAAGAAAGCCATCATCCTTTTTGGTCTTTTGTATTAAGTGTGTTGCTTGGCTTTAGTTAAGCCACGTTAGTTATATTAGTGTGATGTCTTTGACATAGTCTTGTAGTAAAAAAAAAAAAAAAATTAGGATGAAATACCAAATTCTAATAATTTTTTAGAATAGCATGAATACCATATAATATTTCAATTGGACTACCAAATTTAAATGTAGTTTTTTAGATTAAGTCACAAACATGTTGGTCCCTTTGTTTTGGGTCTTTCCATTTGACATTTTTGTGCTTGAGGTGTTTATATTGTTTTGGAAGTTAGCTAATGTAGTCTAATTGTACTTATGAGTATAAAATTATAACTTTGCTCTTAATTTAGTTTAGGGTATATAAATGTGATGTAGAGTATAGAAATGATCGAGGTGCAGGGTATATAAATGAGGTTTATGATTTAGAATTAGGGTTCGGGAGCTTATGACTTAAGGTTTAGGTCTCTTCCCAAAAGCTAAACCCTAAGCCGTTTTTCTGCGTAGCAGTCAAACATAAACTTAATATTTTTTTAGGTCCATTGACTTTAATTAGGTACCCAATTTTAATAGTTTTTTAATTTAGATACCAAAATTTAATAGCATTTTAGATTAGGTACTAGTTGAAAACTCTAACATAATAATATAATAAAGGGTACTATAATTCACAAATATTACATCACATGCCACTACAATAACAAAAATATGGTCAATATATTACAAATAAATCAATAAAAAAAATAAGCTCCAGAACCCTAATTCTAAACCCTAAACCTCATTTATATACTTTGCACCTCATTTATATACCCTACATCACATTTCTATACCCTAAATTAAATTAAGGGCAACGTTGTAATTTTATGCTCACAAATACAATTAGACTATATTAGCCAATTTTTAAGACAATATAAAGGCCTCAAAGACAAAAATATCAAATGAAAAGGTCCAAAACAAAGAGTCCAACATTTTTGTGACCTAATCTAAAAAATTACATTTAAATTGGTAGTCCAATTGAAATATTATATGGTTTTCATGCTATTCTAAAAAATTATTAAGATTTAGTATTTAATCCTAATTTTCTATATTCTTTTTATTGATTTATTTGTAATTGACCATATTTTTTTTATTGTAGTGGCATGTGATGTAATATTTGTGAATTATAGTACCCTTTATTATATTATTATGTTAGAGTTTTCAACTAGTACCTAATCTAAAATGCTATTAAATTTTTGTATCTAAATTAAAAAAATATTAAAATTGGGTACCTAATTAAAGTCAACGGACCTAAAAAAATATTAAGTTTATGTTTGACTGCTACGCAGCAAAACGGCTTAGGGTTTAGCTTTTGGGCAGAAACCTAAACCTTAAGTCATAAGCTCCCGAACCCTAATTCTAAATCATAAACCTCATTTATATACCCTGCACCTCGATCATTTCTATACTCTACATCACATTTATATACCCTAAACTAAATTAAGAGCAAAGTTATAATTTTATACTCATAAGTACAATTAGACTACATTAGCTAACTTCCAAAACAATATAAACACCTACATTAGTGGCATGTGATGTAATATTTTTTTATAGTACCATTTATTATATTATTATGTTTAACTTTTTAACTAGTATTTAATCTAAAATTCTATTAAATTTTGGTATCTAAATTAAAAAATTATTGAAATTTGATATCTAAAGTCAACGGACTTAAAAAAAAAAGGAAGTGTTGCAGATCCTCTCTATATTTCTCTGTTAAACTTCTTCCTCATTTTCTCTCTGTTGTGCCTTACTATTGTGCTACCAAGAGTGCAAGAGCTCCTACAAGACAAGAACTCTAAGCCAACAATTTGGAAACTAAATCATATCAATATATACATATATATATATATATTAATTCATCAGTACTACTATATTAATTTCTCTGTGGCTTCTAATATTTAAGGTGATGAGTGCATGAGCTGGGCATAGCTTTCGGCAATCAACCATAAATCCATAATGGTGTGCAACAAGTTCCCCATGCGCAACAACCTCTTTCATTTGAATAATTAGTGTGTGTGTGTGTGTGAGAGAGAGAGAGAGAGAGAGAGAGAGAGAGAGAGAGAGAGAGAGAGAGAGAGAGAGAGAGAGAGAGAGAGAGAGAGAGAGCGAGAGAGAGAGAGTTAATGAAGTTTGTTAGATTTTAAACTTCCAATAAAGACATTAATCTGCATAATCTGCATGTGAGAGAAAGTTGCTAGCTAGCTAGCTGTTTATGTATTAACTGCTGAAAGATATTTAAGTAGTATGCAAGTCGATCGATTAATTTGGATTAAAAAGCTTCTGATCTGTTAATTAAGTCGATCAGTGCTTATTAATTTGGAAAGGCATTTCTTAGTTTAAAGAGCTAGCTAGTTGATCATGGTGGAGAAAAATTTATATGGGACGGTCCAATATGTATTATGTGACTGTTCCATAATATTTTTCTCTTCAAACTATATGATAGGCGTGTATTTTTTAATATCTATTTCTTTATACCGTAATTTTAGATATAAACACAATACACGCATATAAAGTATAAACAGAGAATTTAAACTCCAAATAATAGCTAGGCAGTTTTATTGAATTGGGGTTCCATTGTTGATTATGTTTTTGTTCTGGTGTGAGGTTTACATCTAAAATTAAGTGGTTTCATCTAATTATTTTTCTCAATAAAAGTTCGAAATCAACCTAAAATTTTAACTCAAATTCTCAAACAATGTCGTTTTGAACATAAATACTCTACCGAGTCCCAACACAGAAATCTTAAGTAGATGATCGATCTACTTAAGCTTGATTTTTTTTTTTTTTGCCAATTAAACTCAAGATCATTCAAATTGGAGTCTTGACCGTAAAAAAGACCGTTATCTGATGACGTGACACACGTGGACCCCACCATTAAAAGACTTAATTTCAATTTATTACCTCAACTTTACCATGTTTTTCAAGTTATACCTCAAGCTCAAAAACTTGCAAATACATAAATGTTTTCTAGTTTTTATCTCAACTTCACCCCAACTTTTGACCCATCAAATCTTCACCAAAATCAAAAATTTTATACTCGTTTTGAAGCTATAAATCTCATTTTTACAACCATACAGAAATAATTCAAAATGGAGCTATGAAACGCGAATTAAGTGGTCACAAATTAGGCTACCCGAAATTGCCAATTTATTTGGAAAATTTGGCAGTTTCGGGTAGTCTACTTTGTGACCAATTATCTCGGGTTTCATAACTTATTTTTGCATGATTTTTATATGGTTGTAAAGAAGAGATTCATAATTTCAAAATAAGTATAAGATTGATGATTTTGGTAGAGATTTGATTGGTCAAAAGTTGGGGTAAAGTTGAGATAAAAATTTGAAAACATTTATTTATTTGTAAGTTTTTGAACTTGAGATATGAACTTGAAAAACATGGTAAATTTGAGGTACTAAATTAAAATGAAACCTTTTAGTGGTGGGTCCGCGTGTGCCACGTCATCAGATAACGGCCTTCTTGACGACCAGACTAACGAAGTTACCTAATTGACACAGTTTCGTAGTTGGGGTACATTAATGCAACTTTTTGAACTTTAGGTACCAAGTTGAAAAGTGGTGTATAATTGAGATATATAATTATAATTAATCCAATATTTTAATACATTAATTAGAATAATTAACCATGGTTTGTTATAGTTACTACAGATGACATGTGGCAAAAACTTAATAGGGTGGTGATGGTGGTGAGCAAATTTGCTCTCATTGATTATGATGTCCTGCATTTGAACTGTTTCAGCTGGCAACCTTTTCTTGAGCCCAAACATTACGGCCCAGTTAAGTTGGATCCTCAGTCTGCATATTGGGCCTAATTCATAGAAGCAGCCCAATTCATAGAATATTGATCGAAACGGTGCGTTTCGGTAATGATCGAACGTCGTTTAGGTTTTCATTCGTTCAAAACCCTCTTCCTCTCACAGTGAGCTTCTCTCTCTCTCTCTCTCTCTCTCTCTCTCTCTCTCTCAAAATGCGGCCATTACAGCCTCTGCAACTCCGTAGACTCTTGCTCCGCTACATCACCACCTCTTCTTCATCACCATCTTCTTCTTCAACTCTCCAAACCCACATTCCATTTCCCTCGAAAAAACCCACCCTTTTCCGCCATTCCCAACCCACTATAACCACAACAACAGCCTCTCACTTTCTCTCTCTACCCCATTTCTCTCTCTCTAAACCCTTCTCTTCCTCAACCGCACCACCCCAAGACCCAGATCAAGCCCAATTAGCTCAGTCCCTCTCATCTGAGCTCCTCAAAGACCCTAACTCCGACCCTCTCTCTGTCACGCAACGCCTCCAGTTGAGCTTCTCCCACATCACCCCGACCTCTTCTCTGGTCCAGTCCGTACTCAACCTATCCCCCGATGCTGGCCGTACAGTTTTAGGGCTTAACCAGTGGCTTATCTCGAACCCTAAGTTTGACCATACCGATGAGACCCTCTCGTATTTTGTGGATTATTTTGGTAGGAGAAAGGATTTCAAGGCGACCCATGATGTGATTGTTAGTGTTAGTGGGGTTGCTGGGCCTGAAACCTTTGCTTCCTCCATTGATAGGCTGGTGAGAGCTGGGAGGACCACACAGGCTGTTGCTTTCTTCGAGAGGATGGAGAAGGACTATGGCATTAAGAGGGACAAAGCTTCGCTTAGATTGGTTGTAGAGAAGCTTTGCGAAAATGGGTTTGCGAGCAATGCTGAGAAAATGGTGAAGAATTTAGCCAATGAGTTTTTCCCCGATGAGTATATGTGTGATTTGCTTATTAAGGGTTGGTGTGTGGATGGGAAGCTTGAGGAGGCTAGGAGATTGGCTGGAGAGATGTATCGGGGAGGGTTTGAGATTGGCACTACGGCTTACAATGCCATTCTTGATTGCGTGTGTAAGCTTTGTAGGAAAAAGGACCCGTTTCGGCTTCATTCGGAGGCTGAGAGTATCTTGGTGGATATGGACTGTCATGGGGTTCCAAGAAATGTGGAAACTTTCAATGTATTGATTAGTAATTTGTGTAAGATTAGGAAGACCGAGGATGCGATGAACTTGTTTCATAGAATGGGTGAGTGGGGGTGTTATCCAAATGCAAGTACGTTCCTTGTGTTGATCAGGAGCATGTATCAGGCTGCGAGGATTGGGGAGGGGGATGAAATGATTGATAGGATGAAGTCTGCAGGTTATGGCGAAGCTCTTGATAAGAAGGCGTATTTCGGGTTTTTGAAGATTTTGTGTGGTATTGAGAGGATTGATCATGCTTTGAGTGTTTTCAAGCAGATGAAGAAGGATGGATGTGAACCTGGGATCAAGACTTATGATTTGTTGATAGGAACATTGTATGCTCACAACTGTGTTGATAGAGCCAATGCCCTCTATAATGAGGGTCAAAAGAGAGGGGTGTCTGTGACACACAAGGCATATCAAGTGGATCCGAAATACTTGAAGAAGAAGCCAAAGGCTGTGAAGGAGAAGCGGGAAACATTCCCTGAGAAGATGGCCAGGAAGAAGAGACGCCTTAAGCAAATTCGATTGAGTTTTGTAAAGAAGCCGAAACGAACTATGCGACGAGCCTTCTGATGTCCTTAGAAGTTGGAATTTTCAAATTGTCAAAGGGAATGACAGTTTTGATCAAAGTTACTGTTTTTTGAAGTTTGATCATTTGATTTTTTTGATGTTTTATGCTGTTGTCTCTTCTCTTGTTTTGATAGTATTGTTAGTGACATTAGAAATAAAATGCTTTTGAGGATATTCATGATTTATGATCATCTCTAAAGAAACGAAACGGGCAATGGTTACAAAAGTAACCGGTGAAAGTGTGAAAGTGTGAAAGTGGTTTAAGAGGCATTACATTGTCTGTAGATTGTAATAGCTGCAGCCAATATTTTGTTTAGGCAGATGAAATGTATGGATTAACCTGTGGGGCGTTGTGCCTTGAGATTTTGCTATCGTGATTGAGGACAGTATTTTGCTGTGCCTTCAGATACGGTCCAAAGAATCTGAGGGGTTATTTGGACAGTATTTTTCAATCAACTTTCTGAATCTATACATGACTTTCATGTCATCGAGTGCATGTTCGTAGATCTCAATATCAACAATAAAATTTATTCAAAGAAAAGACTTGGATCATTTGTATCTAGGAATAGAACCATGAAAGGAGTACATAAATTAGAAAGACTGAGAGATTTAATTAAAATAAAAAATAAAACACTTAATCTGATAAGACAATCTGAATCAATCCACGTTTGGGGTCATTCCAGGTTGTTTTCTATTCACTCATCTAGTTTTACAGAGAGGAGTAAATCCTAAATCAAAATCTGTAACCTACACTTCTTTAGATTAAGAAAGCCACCAGCTGTTTTCTACATGCTATGGACTTTCCTTCCAGAACCGGATTGATCTGTCAGTCCCACAGGTAACAAATGCTGCCTCTGCCGGTGAGTGTTCAAGCCAACGGAAAGCACCAATATGATTGGACGGCCACCTTGCTACTTTTTCTGCTGTCAGAGCATCCCAGATAACAATCTGCAACCAACCCAGATTTACCAATTGAAACCTAAACGCCACATTATTTCAATTAAATAGAGAAGAGTCAACAAACCTCATTGCTTGGTTCGTCGATGGACAGTACAAATTCTTCAGTATCATTAAAAACAGCCTGCATAGAAGTGTACAAAGCACCTATGAGATTTTATTTTATTTATTTTTTTGAAGAAAAAACCTCCAAAACAAGGCCTTCCTGACATACCTGACACCGCAACTGTGTATGTGTAGCTCCTAGATATTGTTTAACCAATTTTCCAGTGCTAACTTCCCAAAGCTTCGCAGTAGAATCCTTCCCAGAAGTGAGAACAAACCTAGAGAGCCAGTATTTGAATCATGTCACAGCATGAACAGGAAGGATGCAAATCCAAGATTTAGAAAGAAATGAGGGGTGAACCAATTTTACTACTTATAGTATTACAGCAGTTGTCAACCCAAATTTCTTTCTCATTCCAATTTTAGCACATCTAGAGCCATGCATTCCACAAAAAAATATATGCACAATATTCATTAGTCATGTCATCCAACATTTATGAAACAGCTTAAATGCAGAAACATCATTTCACATAAGGAAGCACCTCTTCATACACATGCATCTTCACAATTTTCCACTCATGGATGACTTGTACATATATATCATGTTTCACAACTTCAATATATTCTATGACGAATACCTTTGATCCTTGGTAAAATTTGCACTGGTTGCCTCTGCTGTGCCATGTGCACCAACTATGGAGCGGACACAATTAGCAGTTACACCATCCCATAAACGAATAGCACCATCTTTAGAAGCTGTAACATACATGCCACCTGTAGCTGAATACCTGACCTGATGAACAAATATGTGGATTTGATTGCCCTCATGAAATTGTATTTACCTGTGAATAATGGATAACAGATCTTTAAGCATGAAAAAAAGAGATGGGGTCAATCATGCCTGATTTATTGCTCCATTCACACCAATTTCTGGGGCATTTGCAGAGAGGTAGCACTGGAAGGTATTGACATCATACAAGTGTGGAATTGGATGATCAGTCCCTGAGATTTATTTATTTATTTTTTAATATAAACCTTATCAGAAGCC
Organism: Dryas octopetala; assembly: GCF_963921425.1. Taxonomy (NCBI): domain Eukaryota; kingdom Viridiplantae; phylum Streptophyta; class Magnoliopsida; order Rosales; family Rosaceae; genus Dryas; species Dryas octopetala. The sequence continues at coordinate 4,609,062 of NC_141374.1, read as the reverse complement.
AATTCACTGTATGAACTAAGGTGATGTATGATAATCGTTCAAGCAACACACACACACAAACACACATATGTACATGCATATTCCAAAAAGAAAAGAAGAAAGAAATAGCCTTAGAAGTGCAGAGAAATTAACATAAGTATAACTAAAATATTTAATCAAGTTAAGGGTAAACAAAGACAAGTGTAGATATTTCAATTGCATTTCAATAAGAACCAAGAAACATGTACACATTCTTTTCATCATATCTGGATAGCACCAACTCGTTGCATGCAACATCAAATTGGTTAAAGCAAAACTTAAAAAGAAAAAAGAGCATAATATTACCAGCTAAAAGAAAATCCCCAGAAGGATGAAAAGATACTGAACGCACATTGTGTGTATCCTGTGTCATCACAAGGACAATTTATTAAAGAAATCATGTACCTAGTTAAAAATCACGTGGCTAAATTCAAGAATCATGCTCCAATCTAATATGAGATGACAAGAAAAACCTGGATAACTCTGAATGCTCTCTTTGCAGTTGTCTTGGAAAAATCGAAGAACCTGAAAGTAGCAACAATACTTATGAGTTTGAGATGAAATCCTGTTTCGGTTACAGCTAATGTTGGCAATGTTCAAGGGCTTTAGAGAGGAAGAAAACAAACAGCAAACCAAAAAAGGGACAGAATGAGAGGGATAAGAAGATATGTTTTGTTTCTAGCATTGCAAGGCTAACAGGATTTATCAATGAATAAATAATGGGAAGATAATATAAAGGAAATATAATAATCAAAACAACCTCAAAAATTATCTAAGAAAGTGAAAGAGTCCATACTTTATTGTGTTATCTTTTGCCCCAGATATAAGAACAGTGTTCTGAGGATGGAAATCCAAATCATTTATAGGCTGCAATTGCACCCGAATAACATTAGACAGTAAGGAGGCATCATCAATTAATTTTGATTGAAAAAGAAAAAATTAAAGAGAAATGAATGACTAAGATCCTAGTTTAAGTTCACAGAATAAGCTTAATGCAAATGTTAGATTATATCAGATGAAACTTGACAACTCAAGAGGTAATGATGTTATATGTTATAGAACTTATTAGAATTTCAAACATCCACAAGGCATGTTCCTTGACAGAGTCATGGCATGTTCAGCATAGGAGGCTTGTACACTACGCTTTCAATTAAACAATGTTTGTGGTTGAAAGAAGATTTTTCATAAGCAAAGCAATATTCACATGCAAAATATTAGGAACAAAGGTTAACTTACTTGTAAGTGGTCATAGAATGTACGTATGACAGGTCGCACAGGACCATCTCTTGCTTCTGGAAGCATCATTTGCTTAATTTTTGCAACCTGAAACAGAATATGGCTGCCTAGGAGTTAGAGAGGGCCCATGTTGAAGAAAAAACCAATTTTATAAGTAAGAGAATCAGCACCTCAAAAAACTTTATTGATGTGTCAGAACTTCCAGTAGCAACAAACTTCCCATCAGGACTAAACCTTGCACATCTGGCGATATTCTAGAAAGTTTAATCCATCAGACCAAGTAAGATGCTCAATGGATAGTGATGTTTATCATGCCCAAGACCAACTTAATGAATTAATGCATCTATATATATGTATATGTTTTTTTTTTTTTTTTTTTTTTTTTTTTTTTTTTTTTTCTATTTAAGTATACCTTGTGCTCTGAAAGATGGCGCGTCTCATGCTTTGGGAAACTCTTTGATGAGCCTTTTGTTTCCTGCACAGCACTGTTTTGACAAGAGGCATGCAATATCGATTTATTAGACAAAATTTTCCAAGTACCAGTCCTAGACTCATTCATGCTTATTCTCCACTTTTACCTGAGCAGCTGAAAGCATAATTAGAGCCAAAAATTTGAAAGTTTCTTAAACTGTTGGAAATGGTTGATCTCAGCACATCTATCCATGCATAGGAATAAGAGGGCCTCAAGTGTTTTGAGGTATTTGTATTTAACTTATCAGTGGACATATACTCTAGTAAAAGGCCATTTCCAGACACTTAGGAATCGACGGTGGATAGACTAACACAGCCAGCCATGCAGGTGGGGAACACAAAGAATGTAAAGAAAGAGACAATATTTTTTAGATATACTAAAAGTTAATATTTTTTAGATATATGTTAAAAAACATTGAAATGATCCTTCCATCTCCTTCATTTCCTGTGAAGAAAGGTAATGATGAAATTTTTTAAGACAATGTAAAGTACATTAGAAAGGGCTTGGTTGGCGCCTGCACCTCTTCTATCTGAGAAATTATTTTGTATAACCGATATATTGACATGTTGTATAACCAATTTATGTGTTATAATATGAGTGGATGTTATTAATATTATACCCTACTAATATAAATACATCGTCCAATAATACCCTTCTTCGTTGGATTGGTTATACCACATGGCAGTATATCGGTCATACCCTATAATTTTTCCTTCTATCTCCTGTTTTGTCTACAATAATAAATTAAGAAATCCCCATTTATTCTGTGGCGTACTTGAAACCACTGAATTAGCTATAAGGAAACCAACACATGGTACCGGGCTGCAGTCAATTGATAGAGAAGCCTATTCTGGAAAATGTACTTACCCAAAATCAACAGAAGCAGTGTGAGGAGCTGGGATTGAACCATATCCAGAAGGTATTGATGTACCCAGATCATTTGCAGATGAAGAAACCCCTCTTAACATCTCATCTTTCTCCACTGCAAGGCCCTGTTATCACTTTAGAACCAAAACTTTCTTTCGAGTTTACCAATGGAACATAACACTGAAAATAGGGGGAAGCCTTGAAAGGCAGATACAAACCTTAGAAACCAGCTCAAGAAGCTTATTAGGTGGGGCTTCAACATCCAATGATATCATCGTTGCTTGAGCAACGGCACTTGCAGCCTACAAAGGAGAAGACCCACAATATTCACAATCAACCATAATGCATCAAAACTGCTTGAGCACCAAGAGTTGTAAAGAAAAATTGGAAAAACATCAGAAAATATAATTTAAACCCTTATCTTGTTTGGTAAATCTTCCCTATTTTCCTCATCAATCATTACAGAAATTTACATTTTCAAAAAAAAAAAAAAAAGAGAGACTGAAACTTTAGCAGAGCCAAATGCTTATGAAGGCCTCATTCGAGTCAAGTTTACAAATTTGAAATTCTGGGTTACTGGTTTTCCTAAATTTTACCAGAAACCAAGCAATCTGCGGGGTATAAAAATTCACTTTCCAGATTGAGATTGTTGTATGTTCCTAATATGATAACGAAAAAAAGACGAGATACACACTCAAGTGAGCTTAATTACTCGTTTCTGCCCACGAACCAAAACAAAACTGAACCCTTACGTTAAATATTCACTTTCTTTTGCTTTCCTACACTTACTCAGCAACCAAAGCGCACACACACACATGTATATATATAATGTCATAATGAAGAAGAAGAAGAAGAAATGGGTTACCTGATAGAGATTACTGTCGCGAAGGTGAGCGACGATGAGAGAATTGAGCTGTCTGTGGAGGTTGGCATCTTGCAAAGTCTGCTCCAAGCTGCTTGTTTCCATTCCTCTCTAAAACCCTCCTTCATCGCAAGTCTTATGCTTTTAATCTGCTAGTAAACATTACACGCGAAAACGACATGTCGTTCAACCATTATGCTTTTTTTTTTTTTTTTGGCCATTGAACCATTATGCTTAATTGTATTTGTAGGCTTAATAGTCAATTTTTTCCCCTCACTTATGACCCGTGTGTCAAATTTTCACACAAATTAAAATTTTGGTTAATTAAGCCATTAAAATTTTAAAAATATCTCAAAAGTTTTCCTCTTCAACTATGACCAGTATGTCAAATTTTCCCACAAATTAAAATTTGGTTAATTAAACCATCAAACTTCTAAAAACATTTTAATGTGGGACAAGTTCTTAGATTTTCATCCAAATTTTCGTCCAAAAACTCGTGTGAGGGCAAAATAGACAATTCACGCCCAAAACCTTGCATGAGTTCGACGTAGTTTGACATTGTCAAGATTTGTATCCTTTCTCGAAATCTAGGGTAGGAAAATGAACAAAATCACATAGCATCTTTTGGATGAAAATTTAGATGAAATTTTAAGAAATAGATTCACATTGACCTCTTTTTTAAAAGTTTGATAGTTTAATTAACAAAATTTTTAATTTTTAATTTGGAAGTAATTTGACATAATAGTCATAGACTCATAGTTGGGGGAAAATGGCTATCAAACCCATTTTATTCAATTGGGCATGGATTTGTATGCATAACTAACCAAATAATAGTAGGCCTAGCTCATTAAATAAAAAGAATCAAACTTGTTAATCTTTGTTTTTTTGTCTGAAGACTCTGAACTTGTTAATCACATGTAAGACAATTACACCAATTAAATTAAATAAAAGGGAATGGTCCACATTTGGATTGTGTGAGTGTGAGACAGAGGGAGAGAGGCTGTGAATTATTGTCTAAGAGAATTTAATAACATATTATGTTATAAATTTATAATTTGGTGGTTGGAGCCAAAGATTTGGACTAATTGCAAGACCCCAAAAACATCTCTTTCCCAATGCACAAGCCATTGAATTGGCTCTCCACCGACACTGAGGGATGCCTTGTTGTGACCCACAGCCTTTACTATCTGCCTTAGCAGTCATTTTAATATGGTCTTTAGTTTTGGCTTCTAATGACATAGATGCTATGTTTTTTCGTCATTTCCAAAAATGACCCTCGTTATATATATGTATATGTATATGTGGATTACTCTAACCTGCTTTTATTTTTCATGGCTAAAATCAAGAAATGCAAATTCAATTAGAGTTAGTTGAAGCGGTGTGGGTGAGGTAATGAGTTAGAATTTTTATAGTTTCGACTCAGATTTTTTTCAATATGACTAAAAAAACTACATGTAAAAGGGTATATCATCCCATTCATACATTAAAAATTGTAAAATGTGCTTTGTTTTTTTTTTTTTTTTTTGTTGCAGAATATGATTTTGTCTTGAAGTTTTATAATTTTATTTTAAAAGATTGTTTTGTACTGGACAAAATCAATGAAAGTGAGAAGGCTATAATTGTAATTAGGAGTAGTGACACCAACAATAATAACTTGAGTGATATTTAAGTGGATCTCTCATCTCTCTCAAAGCAGTGATTAGAAGGTGAGACCTTTAAAAGTCGCTTGCCATGTGAAGAGAAAGCCAGCCAAGCCCAGTTGGCCACTTTTACATCTCTCTCTTTCCTTCTCTCACTCTCTGTCTCTCTCCATTTCCCTGGGCAGATCTTGGGTTTAATCAGAGCATAAACATCACTGTTAGAACTAAATCTGCATCAAGAAATGGAGTCCCAGTGCCTATCAGCCACTGGATCCATAGCTAAGTTCAGCAGCTTCACCATTTTGCTTGTCTTTTTGCTTTCCTGCCTCAGTTTCACTTCTACAGGTCAGTGCCCATATCTTCTTTCTTTCCCATAGTTCCAAATTTAGCTTCTTGGAGGTGTTTTTCTTGTTTTCTGTTCATGGGGTTTAGTTATTTACCCGCAATTTGTCATATAATCAAACAATATAACTTGCAAAGAATTTATTCACTGGTGGTAGGTAAATCTTGTAATGAAATTTGAGGTATTGTGCATTTGTTTCTAAATTTGGAGAGCTGAAGCAGTGAGTTGAGTGATTGCTATTTCTTATTAAATTCGATTTCTTCTAGTCCCCTTTATTGTTGTTTTCATTGGATGGAATTAAATCTTGCTAAATTTCATAATTCGCTAGAGATAAAAGTTTCTAAGAATTAAGCTACAGAAGTTACAGAGTATACCAATATTGACAAGCTGGATATTGTTGTTGGTATTTAGTGAAGAAACAATATAATTCTTCATATGTGGAAAAATAAAGAAGTGCAAATATTTGTTTTTTTCTTATCATAGCAAGAAAATTGAATGTAACTAAAATCTTGACAAATAAATCATGTGCATATATTAAAGTCAACATTTTGGGAATTTTGAGGATTGATGTTTTGAGCTTTGTTTTGCTTGATGTTTCTGCAGAAGCCTATGATGCACTTGATCCAACTGGGAATATCACAATTAAATGGGATGTCATTAGCTGGACTCCAGACGGCTATGTTGTAAGTATTAAACTATTAATCAGCAGAGCATTCCTTTTTTATGATAATGCTACCTTAATTCGATACTTTGGTTGAGTATGATTCAGCTTAAAACATTGTCTCAGTTGTACTTATTAAGTTTAAGCTATTAATTTTCCATAAGAAGCAATAGATAATTCATTCATATTCCTCGGTGACACTTTAATGTTTTCTTGAAACTAAATCAAGAAAAAGAGAAACCATGTTTGAATTTAGAATTATTTTCCCCTCTGTGTTAACTTCAATTTAGTTAGTTACCATATAAAAATTGCTCGATATTTTGGAAAACCCCAATTAATACTCCCTAACTGATGATTTCCATCACCTTGAAGTTCTATTTCCCCATGATATAATCTCTTATTTGCCTGTTTCTTGATTTTTCTGATATGAAATATATTGTTGAACTTGCAGGCTGTTGTTACGATGTTTAACTTCCAAAAGTATCGCCATATCCAAGCACCGGGTTGGACCTTGGGCTGGACTTGGGCCAAAAAAGAAGTAATCTGGAGCATGGTGGGAGCACAAACCACTGAGCAAGGGGACTGTTCGAGATACAAAGGGAACATCCCTCATTGCTGTAAGAAGGATCCAACAGTTGTGGATTTGTTGCCAGGAACTCCTTACAACCAGCAGATTGCAAATTGCTGCAAAGGGGGAGTAATGCAGTCATGGGTCCAGGACCCAGACAATGCTGTAAGTTCGTTCCAGATCAGTGTGGGTGCCGCAGGAACAACTAACAAAACTGTCAGACTGCCCAAAAACTTCACCCTGAGAGCACCAGGGCCTGGATATTCTTGTGGGGTGGCAAAGAGTGTAAAACCAACCAGATTTTTAACTACGGATAAAAGGAGATGGACCCAAGCCATGAGTAAGTTCAAATCCACCCTTTCCCCTTGGTACTGCCAAGAAGAATAAAGAAAAAATGGGCTATGAGTGAGTTAATTGCTAAGGCATTTAGAGTAACCCAGAGGTACAGAACTCTCTGGATATTATTCTAGACTGAGATAATTAATCCATTAGTTTATTCACATATGGTAACATTAGTGTTTTCAGCTCAGAAAAAAATATAGTTTCAAGCTGCACTTAAAATGTTGCAAAGGGTGAATAAAGATGCAATTCAACTGATACGTATGGTCTTAATACTTTAAAACACGGGAAAAGAATTTTCATGCTTTATCTAACCTTTACATTCTCTTGTGGCAGTGACCTGGAATGTTACTTGCACGTACTCACAATTCCTCGCTCAAAAGACACCCACTTGTTGTGTGTCTCTCTCTTCCTTCTATAATGAAACCATAGTGAGCTGTCCAACTTGTGCCTGTGGCTGCCAGAACAACAGTACAAACCCCGGTAGCTGCGTAGAGTAAGTCCTCTAATTCATATATTTGTTGCATTTCTGAATCTGGCTTTTCTTTCTCCAAAATTTTCTTTTCGGTTGTTCAGTACTTTCTTTATGTTTTTGAGCATCATACATCTTTTCTCTTTTGCCAATACTGCTTTGCAGGCCAGACAATCCATATTTAGCTTCAGCTGTAGGAGGTCCTGGAAAATCTACTAATACTCCTCTGGTCCAGTGCACGAGCCACATGTGTCCAGTCCGGGTCCATTGGCATGTTAAGCTCAATTACAAGGAGTACTGGAGGGTGAAAGTCACAGTTACAAATTTCAATTACAGGATGAACTACACGCTGTGGAATCTTGTTGTGCAACATCCCAACTTTGATAATTTGACCAAGATTTTCAGCTTTAATTACAAGTCCTTAACTCCTTATGCTGGCTTAAGTAAGTTTTTTCTTGCCCATATTTAACAGTCAAATTTGCCTAAGTAATTTGTGTGAAGTAGCTCTTTATCAATTTCCAAATAACTATAGATGCAGTTGTATTAACTTTATTGACATAAATTTTGGCTATGCAAATTCTGGTTATGCAGATGATACTGCCATGTTGTGGGGAGTAAAGTTTTATAATGATTTGCTCATGCAAGCTGGTCCTCTTGGAAATGCACAGTCTGAACTCCTATTCCGTAAAGATACATCAACTTTTACTTTTGAAAAGGGATGGGCCTTCCCTCGGAGGATTTACTTTAATGGAGACAACTGTGTCATGCCACCGCCAGATGCCTACCCGTGGTTGCCGAATGCCAGTCCTAAACGAATCATTTCCATACTTCATCCAGCTATGACCATCTTGGCATCTCTGGCATTCTTATTGGCTTATGCATAGTGAGTATGTCTGGGCGAGACAACAAATATCTGTTTTTTTTTTTTTTTCAAATATTGTGGAATTTCCATCGCGTTCAGATTGCACCAAAGCGTATGGAAATCCAGTCGATGGGATCAAATGTGTTAGTTCTGTGACATCTAGCAATACAAGTGGTTCAGGTGCACTCTGGCTTGACTGTCACTACAAAATTCTGCTTCAATATCTGTTACACTTATTAACATTTTATTTTTTTACTCTGCTTTTGTTTAAACTTAGTTGTTGTACGATTATTTAGAATATCCACAGTGAATATGTTCTTAGCATTATATGATATTTTCTTTTCAAAAAAAAAGAATATGTTCTTAGCATTATATGATATTTCATGAAGAAATCAAAGTTGATGTATGATTTTTGTTCATAGTGTTGTAAGACAGTGTTTAATTTATTTATTTTTTTCCTGTTGAGTTCACAATACAATTCGATCCAGATACTGCAGAATGAAATGAGAATAAATGAATTTCAGAATTAAATTTACAAGAGAGAACATTTAGTAAAGGAGCAATTTTGTTTGCTATGGTGCACCATTGACAGAGCTACAAAATCATGGGACATTATTTGGTGAGATAAAATCATGGGACACAGGAATTACCTTCAAAACATTATCAGGAAAGTGAACATATAGAAAACACTATCAGAAGCACAGAGACTGCCACTTTTGAAATTGAAATAGGATTTACATGGGCAGAGTTTGGTAGAGATGGGTATGCATCGGGTGGGGGCAGCATACATTCATCACCATTGAAGTAAACTTTACGAGGAAATGCCCATCCCTGCTTGAATGTGAAGGTGTTGATGTCCTTCTGAAGAAGAACCTCAGACTGAACATTTCCTGATGGCCCAGCTTCCATTAATAGGTCATTGTAAAACTTCATGCCATAAAACATACCAGTGTCATCTGCATATCAAGTCAATTATGCTCACATATTAGTTTGAAACTCACAATCCCTGAAAAAAGCTTTAGAAGCATTGTGTTTGTAAGATTGAGTTTCACTGCACATTAGGCACTTACTAATGGACTGATAGGGGACAAGGGGCTTGTAATCAAAGCTAAAGACTTGAGTGATATTGTTGAGATTAGGATGCTGTGCAACAAGTGTCCACTCTGTGTAGTTCATCCGATAGTTGAAATTAGTGATGGAAATCTTGACACGCCAATAATCCTTATAATTAATCTTCACATGCCAGTGTACTCGGATGGGGCACATATGATGGGTACACTGTAGCAATGGTGCATTATCCTTTCTTGGTGTGTTTATTCCTGCCTTGTGTAGTAGCTTTGAGTCACCGCTGTATGCATTGCAATTGAAATTGCATCCAGTAAGTCAAAGCGTGCATCAAATTATCAATATATATGTATGCCTATATGGGGATAGGTGTTGGAGGCTTACTTGATACAGTTTTTTTTGTTATGACAACCACAAGCACAAGATGGGCAAGGAACGATAGTTTCATTGTAGAAAGAAGAAAATGAAACACAACAGCTTGGGTTCTTGGAGGCAAGAAATTGGGAATAGGTGCATGTCACATTCCATGTCACTGCATACGAAAGTAATTAGAAGAAAAATATTGTATAATTCAGTTTCAAGATTTCTTTTTTAACTTAAAATGAGAGAAAGAAGGTGTTAGAAATAGGAGAGTAAGAAAATCTTACTAAGTGCTTGAGTCTTACGCCTGCGGTCAGGCGTGAGGAAGACTGTGGATGGCACAACCTTTGCAGGGCCACAAGTGTACCCCGGTCCTGGACCGAACAAGGTGAAATTCTTGGGCAGCTTCACTGTTTTATTTGAAGTTCCGGCTTGCCCAACACTCACCTGGAAGGCAGAGACTGAAGCTGAAGGGTCTTGTCCCCAAGATGCCATGACACCGCCCTTGCAGCAGTTCGTGAACTGTTGGTTGTAAGGAACCCCAGGAAGCAAGTCAACAACTGTTGGAGTTTTCTTACAACAATGTGGGATGTTTCCTTTGAATTTAGAACAGTCTCCTTGCTCTGTGGTTTGAGCTCCCACCATGCTCCAGATTACTTCCTTTTTAGCCCATGACCATGCTAGAGTCCACCCGGGGTTCGCGATTTGCCGGTACATTTGAAAGTTGTTCATAGTCACTGAAGCCTAACATAATTCAAGGAAGGGTGGCTCATTATGATTATTGCCAAAAAGAGAAAAAGAATTAAGAGATTTTTATTTGTAAATTAATCAACAGATACAGAGTCATCCAAATGATATCTTACAACATAACCATCTGCTGTCCAAGACATCACATCCCATTTGATCGTTATGTTTCCAGTTGGATCCAATGGATCGTATGCCGCTATAAAATTCACAAATTTGAAAGCAAACATTAGCAAACAAGCAAATGAAACCAGCAACAGAAAAAACACAAGTTCAATTTGTTATCAAGAATGTACCTGCAGGTGAAAATATCAAGCAACATAGCACAGCCAAGAATGTGAATTTGAGCCAAGAATATTGCTGCTGCAGACAGCAACATTTTTCCACCTCAAGGTGGATTTTGTGAGTTGGGTTGGCCTGGTTGCTGAGTTCCATGGCCTAATCGAGTTCACCGGATCGCAAGATGTACTCTCTGGCACCAGATGAGTGTTAAAAAGGAAAGTGAAGGCCTGCAGATGTCTCACCTACTGGTTGTTAGGTACTTCCATGTGATGTTTCATCTTTTTTGATATTGTCATACCCGCTTCCCATCTCTATCTCTCTGTGCCCCATAGACACAGATACAGACACATATACCTTATTTAGAATCATTTTAATATATGCTGTTTTGTGTTTCTGCATCTTGAAGCAAGTTTTGGTGACGATTGATGTAAAAGCTGGCGGGAGATTTTGAGAGGGTCTGAAGACAACAGCCCAACCGTCAGTCCCTTCACACTGTTGGTCATATGTGCTCTCAAGCCCATGTTATAATTGGGCTGCTTCAAGTACAAGTAACAAGTTTTCTTGTTTTTCTTTCCACTAACTTGTAGGCTAAGCCAATCCCACTTGCTGCTCTTGCTTGTACTTTTTGGCCTCCAGCCCCATTCAATCATTATGCATTGCCAAACTCTCAAATGCCCAAAGCTGTACAATAATTTACTGTTTGAAAATTTCCACTTCACCTAGGCAGGATTTGCCTGCTTTAAAAAGGTATAAAAATAGAAACTAAATTGTGCTCAATATAGAAGTTTTCAGAGCCAAACCAAATAGGCCATTATCTACAACATGTAATTAGGTGTCCTTTCTTCCTGTCACGAATATTATTTTTAATGCTAAAAAATGGAATAGTGGTATGGTGGTTTTCAAAATCAGGAGCACTTTAATGTCAGTGCCAACTTTTTTAATGGAGGCTAGGCTACCCGAATGACCAAAACTGCTGCTCAATGTTGGATTGGTTCAAACCTCATGCACTATTAGTAAGAAAGATGCTACATTATGTTGAGATTGGTTCAAACCTCATGCACTATTAGTGGACCCACAAGGTAATAAAGATGGAGCAAGTTTTGACTTTGTATTGCAAGAGCCAGCATATGTTTTAAACACACTGGTAGAGTTGATAGGAAACTTTTATTTGAAGTGTAGCAATAACAGAGAAGGATTGCCACCATGTAAGTTTTTTGTCTATATAGTCTAAGAATGCACTATTTGACATATAATTGATTTCTCTATACACAGGCTCATGGAATTTATGTACAACATTTTTATACTCACATTAACCCATAAGCCAAGTCTTTCAGTCTTCATAAGTAACTACTCTTGTTTCATTCTCTGGGTTAAACAATCAGGAAAAGGCCAGAAACATGAGAAGCCAAAGGAGAGCCAATTTTGGTAATGCAATTAGATTTGCACGGGCAGAATTTGGTAGAACTGGGAATTGATCAGGTTGTGGCATCATGCATTCATCCCCATTGAAGTAGACTTTCCGAGGGAAAGCCCAACCCTCCTTAAATGTGAAAGTGTTTGCATCCTTCTGAAGAATCAACTCTGACTGTACATTTCCCTCTGGTCCAGCTTCTTTTAGGAGGTCATTGAAGAATTTTATGCCATAAAACAAACCTGTGTCATCTGCATAAACAAATGGTACAAGTTTTAGACCACTGTCATCACAAATTCATCATATATTGTTTTTCTTTTAAAATATCATGTACTTTCGAAACAAATATATGACAAATTAGAAAGGTATATAGCCAAATATTGCAAACCAATAATACCAAGGTTAATTACTATGTGTCTTTCATTTTTCTTTTCAAATTAATCTGGAAAAAGTCTGGACTTACTGTAGGATTTATATGGGACCAGTGGCTTGTACACAAAGCTGAAAACTTCAGTAATAGCGTTGAGATTTGGATGTCCAACAACAAGTGTCCACTGTGTGTAATTCAACCGATAATTGAAATTAGTTATGGAAATCTTCACACGCCAATACTGCTTGTAGTTGGTTTTTATGTGCCAATGAACCCGAATTGGGCACATGTGTTGTGTGCACTGAAGCAATGGGGTGTTATCCTTTGTTGGCGTGTGCATTCCCACAACACTCGACAACTTTGAATCACTCCTGCATTATGCTCCAGTGTGCAAGTCAGTATTAAGATGCATGCTATCTAATTGAATAAAAAATCAGAACTGATAAGTGATAAATGCTTACGCAACACAATTCTTTTTGTCTTGGCAACCACAGGCACAAGTTGGACAAGGAGTGATTGTAGAGTTGTAAAATGATGACATTGAGACACAACAGGTTGAGGAACGAGACGCCAGAAGTTGTGAGTAAGTACATGTCACAACCCAAGTCACTGAAAATATGAGTTATACAGTTAGAATTGCAGCAAAACCAGTCTTGCTTAAAATTTATCTTTTTGGTTTAGGTAAAGAACCTACTCAATGCTTGAGTTTTTCGGCGACCATCAGGTGAGAGGAAAACTGTGGATCGCACAACTTTTGCTTGGCTGCAAGTGTAGCCTGGTCCAGGACCAAGCAGAGTGAAGTTCTTTGGCAGTCTCACTGTTTTATTGGAAGTACCGGAGAGGCCAACACTCAACTGGAAGGAAGAGACAGCAGCTGAAGGGTCTTGACCCCATGATGCCACAACACCAGCTTTGCAGCAATTTGCAATCTGTTGGTTGTAAGGGACACCAGGGAGCAAGTCAACAACTGTAGGATTTTTCTTACAACAATGTGGAATGTTTCCTTTAAACTTGGAACAGTCTCCTTGGTCAATGGCTTGTGCTCCAACCATGGACCAGATCACTTCTTTCTTTGCCCATACCCAGCCTAATCTCCATCCGGGGCTCATGATGTGCCGGTACATTTGAAAGTTGTTCATCGTCACCACTGCCTGCAAAATTTATCATTGTGCAGCATACATTCATCTTTAACAAACATTTGTTGTCAATCAATCAATATTATCAATATGCAATTTCAGACTTTGTTTCTTTTCCCCTCTCCCTTCACTTTCTTGTAAATCAATACGACATGAATTCAAATTTCTCTGCTAGAGGCATCCAAATTCTTATCAAATGCATGTTAAATGAATTATTAAGTAACTTCTTCTGATAAAACAAGTACTAAATGGAAACTTGCATAAAGAATGAAAGAAAGTAAAGGCCATACATTCAGATGATACTACGTACCACATAACCATCTGGAGTCCATGACATGACATCCCATTTCAATGTAATGTTCCCATTTGGATCCAATGGATCATAAGCAGCTAAAATTAAATGAAACTTAATATAAGTGAAAGGACATTGATAGAATCAAAATTTCAACACAGAGTTTTCACTACTAGAAGCTCACCTGCATGAGAAATTATGACCATAAAGAAAGCGACTGAGAGAACTGGGGATGTATGCTTGTTAAAAATCATGTTTCTTCGGCAGAAAAAACTTCGATGCAGAGCTTAGATACAAAGACAAAGAAATTGAACAAATATGTATTGTTAGAACTTTAAAACAGGCTTACCTAAATGTTTTGTTAGGTATTTTATATGAACATATCTATATATTATATATATCTTCATGTCAATATCTTGACTGAGTTATTTTCAATTTAATGTATACTTGGGCCAGTTCAAGACTCTTAAAAACCAATATTGATTGAGGTCAGTTAGAACACGCAGCGACTTTTGGAATGCTTGAACACAACATCCTAACAGTCGCAGCCTAATGAGATATGTTCTCATGGAGATTGCATAGTTTTGCATTTTAAAGTTGACCCCAAAAACCCAACTCCAATAATTGAACCAATGACCAAACCATATTTTGAAAGACCAAACTAATATGGTCAGGTTTATTTTGAAGTTCATATGTTTGGATCCATTCAATGATAATATGAGATTTAATTATTTGATATAATATTCCACAAGCATATCTGTATGAATATGAAGTGTATATTATGCATGTCATCTCTGATTCTCAATGTTATGTAATTATTAATGCTTTCTGGTGCTGGTGGATGAGTTTGATACAAATAGTCAACTCCCTTTGGGAAAAGGACCCATTACCTTGGGAGGAATGTGGTCTTAAAATAAAAATCACATGAATTATACAAATATCTCATGAATAAGAAAATGTGCATTCATTCCATGAATAAAATTCAAAGGACTGATTGATTCAGATGGGTTTTTCTTTTTAGCTTAATTATCGATTTACCACCAAAAACTATAACTCATTCCCACATTACCACCTAAAAGTTTTTTTGTCACAGATTACCACCTGTAACTTACATCCGTGTCTCATTTTACCTTGTTCCGTCAACAATTCTGTTAAAAATGCTGACCTAGCCGTCAACAATTCCGTTAAAAACGCTGACCTAGCCGTTACCTTGACTCCAATGAATTCTGGGTTTAATCATGCCGGCATAGATTCCACATTCAAGTATGACTTTGTTGTAAAAGTATGTGGAAATAGGGTTTGTGGAAAAGAGAGGCAGAGAGAATATGATCTGTCTATTTCATTCATTTTATAAATACCCTTATATAGATGTAAGGTTTACTAGAGTTTTGAACATTTACAAGTATGCCCCTACAACTAATTACAGGAATAGCCACACATAATAATATATTTACAACACTCCCCCTTGGATATTCCATGTCATTAGTGTTGTCTCTGTTATGCGCTTCTAAGTTGCCTCGTTAAAACCTTGCCAGGTAATAAAACCCTGTGGGAACAAAAACAACCCTGGTCGAAGGAAAAAGAGGGCAACGCGGGTGAGTGTGGAGTAGTTGCATCAGAACCTCAAAAGTAGTA
Source organism: Dryas octopetala (assembly GCF_963921425.1). Taxonomy (NCBI): domain Eukaryota; kingdom Viridiplantae; phylum Streptophyta; class Magnoliopsida; order Rosales; family Rosaceae; genus Dryas; species Dryas octopetala. Next base: position 4,593,427 of record NC_141374.1, on the reverse strand, counting down.
AAGTCATATCTTCTGGATCATAAGCAGATAGTATGTCTATGGGAGCAGGGTGCATTAGAGTTACTACACCAAAACCTTGCCCGATAAACCCAATAGGAAAAACTCGTGGTCGAAGGGAAAAGATGAGCAAATGCATATATATCAGATCAACACATCTTTAGGATGTAGTAGGGTGACCATGCCAAGATGTGCCTCATTAAAACTTTGCAAGGTAACAAAACCCAGTGGGACAAAATAACCCTGGACGAAGGACAAAAGAGTACACGATGGTCAAGCGAGTATGCTTTGGGATACTCCCCCTGATGTCGACTTCCCCTGAAAACTACATACTAGGTAAATCAACCAATCTACGCAAACCAATACCTCGAACATGCATCAAGAACGTGGACTTTGACAGTGACTTGGTGAAGAGGTCTGCATGCATGGTTGTCTTGAGATCGGATCTGCTTGACTTCAATCATCTAATGTTCTTGTTGCTGTTGATTGAAGAAGAACTTCGGTGCAATATGCTTGGTGGTGTCTTCTTTGATGAAACTCGTTTTCATCTGCTGGATGTAAGTGGCATTATCCTCATAGATAATCGTTGGTTCATCAGTGGTGGAATGCAGCCCACACGTATTTCGAACATGCTTGGAAACTGCTCTTAGCTATATACATTCACGAACTGCTTCGTGAAAGGCTAGAATCTCAGCATGATTCGAAGAGGTAGCAACAAGGGTCTATTCGGTGCAATATGCTTGGTGTTGTCTTCTTTAATGAAACTCGTTTTCATCTGCTGGATGTAAGTGACATTATCCTCATAGATAATCGTTGGTTCATCAGTGGTGGAATGCAGCCCACACGTATTTCGAACAAGCTTGGAAACTGCTCTTAGCTATATACATTCACGAACTGCTTCGTGAAGGGCTAGAATCTCAGCATGATTCGAAGAGGTAGCAACAAGGGTCTATTTCGTAGACCTCCAAGATATTGTTGTATTCCCAATGGTAAAGACATAACCAATTTTGGAACGCGCCTTTTGCGGGTCTGATAGATACCCTGCGTCAGCATATCCAACAAGGCAGGCATTATTTCGAGGATCGAGGGGGTTCGATCCATTCCTTGATGCGTAGCTAGGGATAGAATAAGCCCATATCCGTCGTACCTCTAAGGTAGCGGAAAATGTCTTTTATACTATTCAAGTGGCGGCGTGTTGGCGCATAGCTATATTTAGCTAACAAATTCACAGCGAATGAGATGTCCGGCCAAGTACAATAATGCGCCTATTACACTTGGATATGAGATTTTTTGTGTCAATATCTCTTCGTTCTCATCTACTGGACGAAACAGATCTTTCTTAGAATTTAGACTACGGACGATCATAAGCGTGCTAGAAGGCTTCGCTTTATCCTCATTAAAGCCCCTTAACATCTTCTAGATGTAATTCGATTGATGGACTAGAATTCCATCTGCACGGTGCTTGAGCTCCAGGCCAAGACAGAAATTTGTTCTCCCAAGATTTTTCATCTCGAATTCCAACTTCAGGTGTTTAGTTGTTTCATTGATCTCTTCAGGAGTACCAATTAGATTCATGTCATCGACATAAACAGCTAAAATAGCAAAACCGGAACTTGTTTTTAATAAACACGCAAAGGCATAGAACATTATTCACATATCTCATCTCGATCAAATACTCACTTAGATGGTTACACTACATCCGTCCAGATTGTTTTAATCCATAAAGTGAACGCCTTAAACAAATGGAGAGCGTGTTTCGTGGTCCGGAACTATTTGCATCGGGTATCTTAAGTCCTTCGGAAACTTTCATATATATCTTTGTATCAAGATCCCTATAGAGATAAGCAGTGACCACATCCATAAGCTGCATACTCAGGTTTTCGGAAACTACCAAACTGATAAAGCAGCGGAACGTTATGACGTCCATTACGGGAGAGTACGTTTTCCCATAATCAATCCCCGAGCGTTGAGAAAATCCTTACGCTATTAGACGAGCCTTGTCTCTCACAATCTCGTTTTTCTCATTACGCTTCCTTACAAATACCCATTTAAATTCTACAGATTTAACATGGAGAAGGTGTAGGAACGACAGGCTCAAAACACCTTTCTCTTTGTCAAGAAATCTAATTCGACCTAAATTGCTTCTTTCCATTTTGGCCAGTCGTCTCGATGTTGACATTCATCAACGGAGCAAGATTCGATGTCATCGCTAGTTATAATTTCGGTAGCTACCGCGAATACAAATATATCATCGATGATAATCTCTTTTCGATTCCAGAGCTCACTTAAGCATGCATAATTTGTATAGATCTCTATGTTCTCGGGAGTGAGTTTAAACGTTGGAGCGTCCCCCAACATCGTTTTTTCTGGGACGGACCCATAATCCAGAATTATTTCGTGAGATGGATCGATTGAGATCGTGATGTCAATGGAACTCGTTTGTGCCAAATTTATCCTCTTCCGGGGATAAGAGTCCATCGAACCTAGCGGTCTACCTCGCTTCTAGGCAAGAACATATGACTGGTTAGCCGCTATGGCCGTACCTCGTCCATCTGGGACTACACGTTCTCCTGGGACGACACGTCCTTTAGGGACGGATATCCTTGCAGGCACGTTTGCAGCAGGTATATGTGATCTCGTCACTTTAGCTAGATTAGAAAATGCGTCTGCATATTATAAGTTATACTCTGTAGATCTAGAATTCTCCGCACTTCACTATCACATTGTGCGGTTCAGGGATCAAAATGAGACATAGTGGAGACATTCCACATCAATTCATGTCATACTTCAGGAACGGTGACATTCTTATCTTCCCTTAACGGCGGGAAGATTGTCTCATCAAAGTGACAATCCGCAAATCTAGCGGTAAAGAGATCGCCTGTCAAGGGCTCTAAAAAGCGTGTAATGGATGGAGATTCATAATGGACATATATGCCCATCATTCGTTGATGACCCATTTTGGTATGTTGTAGCAGCGCAATTGGCATGTAAACTACACACCCAGATACGCGTAAGTACGAAACGTCAGGTTTGTACACAATCACCAGCTGTAACGTGGCATAAGGTTGGGTAGCAGTGGGCTTCAACCGGACCAACATGGCTGCATGCAAGATTGCATAGCCCCACACAGAAATTGGAAGCTTGGTGCGCATAACCAAGGTTCGTGCGATCATTTGTAATCTTTTAATGAACACTTCTGCGAGACCATTTTGGGTGTGAACATGGGGAACTGGATGTTCAACATCAATCCCAGGAGACAAGCAATAATCATCGAAAGTTTTCGATGTAAACTCTCCGGCATTATCAAGTCTTCTGGACTTTATAGGATAATCTGTGTGATGAGCCCTCAATTTAATGATATGGGCGAGAAGTTTAGCAAAAGCAGCGTTTTTTGTGGACAATAGTGTAACATGTGATCACTTTGTCGATGCATCAACCAAAACCATGAAATATTTAAATGGTCCGCATGGTGGTTGGATATACTACAAGAAATTTGAGATTAGGCAATGGAACAATAGGCAACGCCTTAAAATTCGTTGCCTATTACGAGAATAGGCAACGAAGTTTTTTACATGCGCAACGATCGTGTACTTGACCTAGGATAATTAGTAGGCAACGATCTATATAGCATAGACAACGATGTTTTGGTTGCAGATTATGAGAATAAGTAAGGAAATAAAAAGGGGTTGCCTATACTTTGGCAGAAAGGAGGTGGGAAGTTTCACAACGATGATGTCGTTGCCTATTGTTTTCAAGTGGTTGCCTATTCATTTGGCGGGAAATATTGGTTCCATAATGAATATAAAATAAGCAACGACTATTTTTGTCGTTGCCTATGCATATATGCAATGAATGTTCAAGGGTTTAGGCAACAAAGTGAATTTGTTTTCTATAAATTTTGGCAACGACTACTCTATAATAGACAACGAACATGAAAACATGGAATAAGCAACAAAACAATAGGCAAGGAATTAAATTTCGATGCCTATTCTGTGAATAGGCAAGGAATAGTTTCACATAGGCAACCAATCTGAATTTGGTATTGAAAAACTCATCAGTAAAAAATCTTATTTAGAAGAAAACTTAGAATGGCAACGGAATAATAGGCAACACTACAAAATTAATTGTTGGTCATGGGCAACGATTGAACATTAGATACTCTAGTGCAAAAATTTAAATAAGTAAAATATTCATATACCCAAGTAGAACAGAAAAATATCACAAAATTGTTTGAATAAAAGTTTCTGGCATTTAGAGTATATATATTAAATGGTTTGTATACTAAAAAAAAACCATCAGCAGTATAGTGGTCAAGGCACAAGGTTGTGCACAAGAGGTCCTGGGGTTCAAATCTCATGCATGGCAAAGATTAAAATCTCTTTTTTACAAAATTTCAGGAGGCTCGCCATGTGTCAGCGTGGGAGTGGCAGCGACGTGGCGCTGACGTGTCAATGATATGGCGCCTGCATGGGGCTTGCGTGGCGCTGACGTGTCAGCTGATGTGGCGGGCATGCTGGGCTGCCAGCATGGGCTGGGCCACTGCGAGGCTGGGCCTGTTGGGCTGGGCTGCGCTAAGGCTGGGCTATTGCTGGCAGCAAAGCCTGCTGCGCATGCTTGGGCTGCCTGGTGGGCAGCGAGGGGCTGCAAGGTGCTAGCAGTGAGGAGCAAGGCTGGCTGGCTGGCAGCAAGGGCAGCGCGAGGCTGCTACTGGCAACAAGGCTATTGGGCTGCTGGCCGCGCGGGGTGGCTTCCGATCACCCCAATAAATCTCATTGTTTTCTTATTTAATCATTCAATCCGAAAGAGCATGTACAAAATATATAATCCCAAATAAATCAGTCACATAAATTTAGAGTTCATACTTCATAGAGATTTTTACATTCCATTAAGGTTTAAAAACATGAATATAAAATTGTTTTATAAAACCTACTTGGTTGAAGAACAGATTGATTGATGATCCTCTTTTGTTTGGCGATCAACAATCCAAAGAGTTTTTCGTGCTGATAACGTGTTGTAAAAGTATGTGGAAATATGGTTTGTGGAAAAAAGAGGCAGAGAGAATATAATCTGTCTATTTCATTCATCTTATAAATATCCTTATATAGATGTAGGGTTTACTAGGGTTTTGAACATTTACAAGTACGCCCTACAACTAATTACAGGAATAGCCACACATAATAATATATTGAATTAATTATCCTAGGCTACCTTTTACTTATTGTTTTTACTCTCCAGTACACCAATTAATTTTATTTAACAACAAGGTAAGTTGCAGCATAGGTAGCTTATTTTGAAATCTGATCAATTGTCATTTTATTTTCTTTTTGTCTTTCTCTTTCTTCTCTGTCTCCTCCCGCTATGTCTCTCTTCTCTTTCCTCTTCATCAACTTCTTGTTCTTATTCTTCGCAGAGCAAGCACCTCTGGGACGAACACCACCACCACGAGCAGCGCTGCTGTCAACAGCCTTGAAAATCTCAACGCCAACCAAGAAGCAATGGATCTTCTCCGAGCTCGATCGAAGCCTTTTGGATCTGCTCTGACCACTCCGGCTTCTCCTTGATTGGGCATGATCACAGCTCGTGGTAGACTCTTACTTTGATTTCTTATCAGTAGAAAGTTCTTGATTTTTTTTTTTTAAGCTCAGTTTTTGAAACTGCAATTTCTGGAACATTGTATGTGAACTGAAACTGCAGTTTATTGGAGTTGCAGTTACTAACTGCAGTTTCTGAAACTACAATTTTTTAGAGTTGCAAGCTTGCAGTTGCAGTTACTGATTGCAAGTGAAACTGCAGTTTATTGCAGACTTGTAGTTGCAGTTACTAGCTGCAGTTTCTGAAACTGTAGTTTTTTTGGAATTGCAAGTTTATAGTTGCAGTTACTAATTGCAACTGTAGTTTTTTTTTTTAAGCTCAATTCTGAAACTACAATTTCTGGAACGCTGTAAGTGAACTGAAACTGCAGTTTATTGAAGTTGCAACTGCCGATCATGTGTAGATGTAGGTGAAACTGCAGATTATGTGTAGATGCAGGTGAAACTGCAGATCAAGTGTAGATGTAGGTGAAACAAGGTTGCGCAGGGATTTAGCAAGTTTGTAGCATGTGGCTCGCAAAAGAAGAATGAGCTGTTGGATTTTTATAGAATGTGGCTTTGGGTGTGTTTGATTAAGAAAAAAAGTTTTCAGTAACTGTTTATTAATGAACTCTAATATATTTACAACAGACTTTAATATTTAAAAGAAGCAACCGTTAGCTTTCCTAATCGGACAGGGTTTTTCATGCAACCTCAGCATCTTGTTTGTGTTGGGTGATGCAATTTGAAATTAACCTTTAATAATACAATATTATATAATTAACCTGACTTGTCCAAGTTTGTCGTTAATACTGATATTTTTCAAAATGATACACAAATTATTCTGTTTTAAGTTTTTAACATATGATTTTATATGTCCAGAAAGTGTTAAAATACAGTTCTTCTTGCCAAAACAAGCACCTTGTGGATGACTTCAGTTGTCCTGAGTCCTTAAAATATATTATTCTTGATCACCCATTTAGTAATGTTAACAAAGTTGGACTAATTCTGAGTCCCATTTATCAAGCAACTTCCATACCATACAGACATACTGTGGCAGAGGTTGCATTAGTTTCACTGCTACAGAATCTTCTGCACCACCATATTACCTTCCCATCCTTCTTTCTTTGATCACAGCCACTCATAGGACCGTCTTTCGTGTTTCTGGGTTTGTCTTCCTTATTGAGCCGTATTGAATGAGTGGCTTATAGACAAAGGCAGAAATATGGACTAGTTTATTGAGATTTGGATGCTGAGCAACAAGTGTCCATTGTGTATAATTCATCAGGTAGTTGAAATTGGTGATGGTAATCTTCACACGCCAATACTCCCGGTAGTTAGTCTTCACATGCCAATGCACTCGGATTGGGCACATGTGTTCTGTGCATTGTAACATTGGTTCATTTTCCTGAGCTAAGGTTTTTAAATTTACCACACTTGAACCCTTAAGGTCATTCCTGCATTAATGCTTTTATGTTAGAGGGAAGATAATAACATGCAACAAATCAAACATTGATTATGAAGGAATCATTACGTGACCTTCAAATTAATTTGCTTCAATCCAACTTACATGCAATTGTTCATATCCTTGCAACCACAAGCACAAGATGGACAGGGAGTAATCATGGGGCTGTAAAAAGATGATAAGGACACACAACAAGTTGGATTCTTAGAGACGAGAAAGTGTGAGTAAGTGCAAGCCAATGTCCATGTCACTGGCAAAAAGGAAAACACAAAGGATTGGTAAAGATTGTTAAATGTTAACCAGGAGAACATGCTAAGCAAAATACAAGCTTCTTTGGAAGTATCCATGCAGTACGTTAAATTGGGAAAAGAGATGTGTTTCTTTAGTGCCCATTTTCTTGTAGGAATTGTAAGAAACAGAATGTGACACTAGATATGCATATTTTGTTCAAACATGGTAGAAGTAAACTTACTCATTGCTTGAATTCTATGCCGACCATCAGGTGAGAAGGAAACTGAGGGTGATACAATGGATGCAGCACTGCAAGTGTAGCCTGGTCCAGGGCCAAGAAAAAAAAAATTCTTCGGTAGTTTTACTGTTGTATTTGAAGTACCTGAACGCCCAACACTCAGCTGAAATGATGAGACTGCAGCTGAGGGGTCTTGTCCCCATGATGCCAAAACACCACCCTTGCAGCAATCAGCATACCTTTGGTTCTTTGGAACCCCAGGAAGCAAGTCAATAATTGTGGGAGTTCTCTTGCAGCTGTGTGGAATATTTCCTTTGAACTTGTTACAGTCTCCTTGATCAGTGGCTTGAGCACCCACCATTGACCAGATCACTTCTTTCTTAGCCCATGTCCATCCTACGGCCCATCCAGGGCTTGTGATGTGCCGGTACATTTGGTTGTTGCTTATTGTCACTGCTGCCTGAGAAACTACCATGGTAAGCATGTACTTGAACGTACTTTTGGAGGTTCTAAAAGCCTGAATCTTTCTTATTTGAGCATTGTCTTAAATAGAAAAATGTTAGATACTATCCTATCATCTATTATATTCAATGAAAAGAATTTCAAATATAATTGACCTTCTTGGACACTTAGTTATATTCTATACACTGTTGTTGAATTTATAATAAGAATTACTCAAAGTGTTCATTACATACCAAAATAAAATTAAGAAAACAAAGCTATACAAGTTTAGGTGACACTCACCACATAGCCATCAGGAGTCCAAGACAAAACATCCCATTTGATATTTATGCTTGCATATGGATCAAACGCATCATAAGCCACTAAAAACATGATGGGAGTAGGAAATGGCAGGTTAGAATAAGCAATCAGGCAGAAAGGAATCATACTCCTAAATAGAGTTTTTATAATTAAAAGCTCACCTGCATAAGAAAATACTGTCAAAGTCATGACAGATGCAAGAAATATGCTTTTACATTTAGAATTCTCCATGGCTCAAGTTTCAGTATGCTGGGCTTTTTTGCAGACAGTATTCAGTATTTATAAGCAACCAGGCTCAAACCAAAAGGTATTAATTGTTGGGTACTTCGACTACGGTTTTCCAAATATCATGTTCTCATGTACTTCATTAGGAAAAAAGTATATGGCATTCAAATATGTATTTGAGGAATGCAGTGTCATAGATGAACCAAGCCAGTTTCAAGTTCATTTACAGACAAACATTTCACTATATGGCATTAATGAACAAACTTCATCACATTTCACTACATTTTAAAAGCAAGGAAGCATGAACCTGCCCGCGAGATGGACACAGAATGCTGTGGTGATCTCACAAGTTTCAGTGATTAACCAATCAACTTGAGCTGACTTGCCATATTTAGATCATAAATAACTGATGAACAGGGATAGACCCAGGAATTTAAAATGAGGTGGGCTGAACTTTAAGGCTATCGAAATTTTGGCAGCTAGCATATCTTTTGTTATTGGGTTTATTTGGATGCTTATTTAGTTATTGCACTAGGAGCACAAAATTTTCAGTTAATTTCACACTAAATAACCATAATTTCAGTGCGAGAAAGCTTGGCTTAACAAACAATAATACTATACTTACCACATTTTTATATCATCTTACGTGTCATTACTTTACTAGACATGGTTTTTCGTTTTTTTAGTGTCCAATGTATGAATGTCATGTAAGTTGCCACATGAAGTGGTATAAAAATGTGGGATGTGTAGCACTACTGCTTAACAAATCATCCAATTCAATCCCCACTCCACTACAAATTAATGGGAAATTTAAGCAGGCCATTTTCTATTTGTCTTCTTCCTTTTGGGGCTTCTCCTACAAACAATCACTTGGAGACTTAAACTTGTCGGCACCGTAGTGGCTAGTATGTCACACCCCAAAATGGGGTCTAGCACTTTGGGCATTTGTGGCAGCGCCACATTGGTTTTTAACTTCGACATAGTTTCACTAATCCTAAGTAAGAACATGCCAAAATTGAAGATCAATGTAAAGCTTAAAATTTAAACAAACTAAACTCCAAAAATAATTAGGATTTTTTTTTTAATAACAAATAATCAGAGTAATATCGAAAATGGAAGCTTTGTAAAATGGTGAGATTTTAGTTATTCACTTTCCAAGATAAATCAATTTCCAAAAATAAAGATAGATCATTTGTTTTAAAATCAATAAACAAAACATAATATAAGAAATTAAAATCTAAGAGAGTGAAAATTTTAATTTAAAATCTAATTTTTGGTGTAAACGAATGATCATAAGAAAGTATCAAATATTAAATAAGTAATTGAGCCATACTAATCCTTAAATAATCAATTCACAGATTTCTCAACTAATATGTAAACGATAAATTGAAAATGGATAGTAACAAACTCATTCATGATGGGATCTTCTTCCTCATCACTTGAGTACTCAGATGTGGGTGGTGTTGGTATGCTATTCCTTGGCGAATTCTCTCTACTTCCAAACCTCCATCTCCATCTCTCGCTGTTCGAAATATCTATGAAGCTAACCATTCTTTTGTCCTAGAGGTATCCTGCAACTTAACAAACTGTGTAGGGGTGAGCATCACCAAAACAGCTAATTACACACTCAACTAGTCCAACAAAACTCAATCAATTCAATTACAAGTAGGATTTAATAATGACCTAAGCCCTTGCCGAAATGGCCTATGCCTAAAGAAGTAATTTAATAATTAAATGGTAACCTATTTAAAACATTTAAATGAAAACCACATCATTATTTCTTTGAAAAATAAACACATACATTTTCAAAGATCGAAAGCACAATTATACAAGCATAAGTATAATCAATTTCAATGCTCAAAAATACAATTTCACAAGCATAAAGTCATGGCCATAATTCCATACATAATTTTATGCCTTTTCAGGTTGGGTACTATTAAACCATCATGCATCCATTTTTAATATATCCAACATGATTAATCTCATAAAATGCATATGCATGTTTAATTAAATAACAATGCAACGTACCTTTTTCTCCATGACATTGCAAACATGTCAAAGTTTATAAAAAGTGGAATTATCCCCTAATTTGTAAAATTAATTACCGATATCCCTCATATTTTACTAAAAAATAAGATCTAGATAGTGAGATGTCCTTTCATTGAAGTAAATAAAAACTAATTTACTTCCCCTCTAGCATATTCTTTATATATTTCTCATAATTAACCAACTCTAAACGACACATGTATGCATACTTTTAGAGAATTGAACCCAAGGATAGAGTAAGAACTGTACCCCTTCATCTCTAATTAGGAAGTCCAAACACTTAAACCACATTAGTGTAAACATTTTTTTATTCAATAAATATGAATGCTAATGTATGCCTTGGCAACCCCCATGCAAGACATGACTGCCCTCAATGCTTCATATGTATATATGATGCTATATAATCATGGAATGACAATCCAATTATATAATCAGTTCATTCATTTCATTAATCATATCACATGCTTTATAACACAACAAATATAAACCAATAGAAGCAATTAAATAAACAACCAAGTTTAGATTTAAAAAGCTTAGATCTGAACCCAATAACAAGGCCAAATAATCACATAATTCTCTTATTGGTTCAAACCCTTTTTATCCTTTTTAAAATAGTTCTTAACCTTTAGAACTTTCGAACTTTCGAATTTAAGAACAAGATGAAAATCAAACCTTAATGGTTTCGGGTACCACCAATTATGCAAGTCCTAATTAGTTTAAGTCTAGGTGATCTAATACCCTTCCAAAACCACATTAAAATAGCATGTAATCTATTACTTTCCAAAATAAACCATCCTAAGTCCAATTAGAACCTTGAATCCTAGAACATGTAGACCTAGTGATTCAATTCTCAAATAAATTCACTTAAGTCCACTCGTTAATCCTAGAACAAATAGATTAACTTATTTCATTCTCACAAGGCAAGTTGAAGTCATCAACATGCATCCCAAGTTCCATTAATTCTCGGTTTCAAAGCGAATTAATTACCACATTTTATTACATACTTACAATTAACCAAATAAATCATAATTTCCTTTCAAGATCAATTAATCAATTCAAATCAAACATGGCAGCCAAGAACGCATCAAGACAAATTAAAACATTAATTACTTTGAATCCGAGACAAGCATTCAAAGTCACAAGCACAACCATCAAATTGACTAGGAATTAAATCATATTGAAACATAGAGTTTAGAAATGACTAGCTTCCCCTAACTCAATTGAAGCTTCTTGTCCTTGGGGTGATCCACCAAATTGAAAATCAATCCCAAAACGAAAAGGGGATCAGATTTCACATTCTAAAACTCAAATAGGGCTTTCTAGGGTTTTGATGTCGTATTGGCTAAGTTGAGTGGCATCTGAGACCTCTAACCTATGAACAACCATTTTGTGACCTTAAATAAATTCTAAATCATGTATGCAAACATAATTGGAAGCTTAAAAATCAACACATAAGCCTTGGCCGAAAATAGGTATGTTGAAGCCTAGTTTTTGTACAAAAACATGGGGTTTTGACAACCCAAATTTCATTCCAGAAGTAAATGAATTCCCTCATGCTCATAGATCAATCCTAGTGATGATTTGTGACTTGTGTGAACCAACCATTTAGGCCAAAAAGCCTTAATAACAAAAATGGCAGTTTTGAAGTAAAATGGTCCCTTTAAAAACGTAAATAGGCAGCACCTGCTCCCTGAATTTTATAAAATCACACAAAAATAATTTGTACGATATTTTTCACAGGCAATTAGATGACATACTAATACTCATGCACAAAAACTTTCAAAGCAATTGGACTTGTGAAAGTATATTTTCAAAAGCCCAAAGTTCACATCAGAATGCTGATTTGCTGCATATATATTTACTGTTCACGTGGCAAAAAAGTTGTCCTTTTCGGGTTTGAGGCTCCAAATCGAGTAAAACCAATTGGTACAAGTCCAAAATCAGTCTTATAATCTACTGTGATGATTTCAAATCAAGTCTCTAAGTAAAATAAAATTCGAGCATGCAAACCTAAAGAATTTTCTTTGAAAAAGCTACATAAAATAGGCATACTTTAGGCAAACTTTAAAAATGCATAACTCACTCAACATAAATGAGATTTGCATGATTCTTGGCTTGAATGAAAGGTGTATATGTCTAGTTTTACGCACAAAAACAGTTGTGCAAGATCTTATGTCGATTGGTATGGAAATCGATTTTTGTGAAGCAAGGTTAGAAAATACGAAAATTGCCAAACAATGTTAGGTTGTGAGACTCTTGGATTTTTCTTTGGATGCACTTAACTCAAGCCATTCAACAAGGTTAATAGGTATTGAAAATCAAACTTAGGGGGTAGGATGATGGTTCTTACCAATTTTTTGCTGAGTTTTTCAAAGAACAATGCAAGTTGAAAACTCCTTCCTCTTCTCGGGTTGGCTTCCCTTTGGCTTCCCCCTTCTTCTCTTCTTGTTCTTCATCTTTCTCTAACTCTCTCTCTTGTTCTAGACTCATAAATTTCGTGGTTAGGTTTGGTATGAACAAGAGTTAGTTTTATAAAAGGGTTCTTATGTCTGTTGGAGGGAAAACTAAAGAATCACTTCCTTTCTTACGTGAGAAAGGTTTCTGACAAGGTTTTGGGTTGTTTGTCAGGGCTTTTAGTTTCCCAAGAGGCTTCTAATAGGCTGGCCAATCCCATAGAGCCTTTTTAAGTGAGTGTTTAGCGTAAGGCTCTAGGCTATACAGCCCAATGACCAATCAAAGGCTTTTACTTACCCAAGTCAATTAATTAAAAATCATCATGACTTTTTATTGGGTTTTCTTTCCTTATTGCCGAAAATCCACTCCATCTCCAGCCCTAGTCATGACCTCCATGCCATGCAATAGCCATCATTTTAATCTCTTGCCCAAGTAATGGCTCGTTTGGCACTGCTTTTAAAATTGTCAAAAGCGCTTTAAAATTAATAAAAGCACTTTTGATAGCGTTTGGCAAAAATAATTAGAAGTGCTTTTGAGTTATAAAAGCACTTCTAAGGGGTTTTTTGAGAAGCACCTGACAGGTGCTTTCTCAAGAAGCACTTTCAAGTGCTTTTGCATAAATAATTTAGAAGTTTTATAAAAATTTATATGTGCTTCTTAACATAAGCGCTTCTGATAAAAGCGCTACTAAATAAAAGTGCTTCTAAGAAGCAGTGCCAAACGGGCCAGGTTTCTAGCCTTAGTAGTCTAAGTTGGTCAAAGAAAATAGGGTTTTAAAGTCAATTTGTAACCCTTGGTATTTCTAGTTGTCAAATCCTATTTATAAATAATTATATGTCACAAACACATATTTGTACAAACAAGAGTGTGTGGTGTGTGTGGTCCGAAAAGATCATTTAAATAACCAAATAATTATTAAGAACATGTTACTTAACATATATAATTGCCTTAAAACAATTTTTGAATAAAATAGAAACATACAAGTTCTTTGTTATTCCTTTGGAATTTCGACATTACCAAATTAGTGAACAAAGTTATGTTTATCATCCAATTAACCAAGTGTAAGTAATTAAGTCAATTTAGGCAAATATAAGTGTGCATATGCTTTAAATCCGAAATTACCATAAGTAAGTGAAAATAAATATGGTTTAAACAAGTGACATAATTTCAAATAAAGCATTTAGATAAATAAAATTCCATAAATTTGTCTATGTGGAATTTATCCACATTTGTGTTTCAAAAGAAGTAACAATTAGTTTCTAACTAATTTCAATTAGCCAGTAACACCCATAACCCAAAATCAATAAAATTCGGGGTGTTACATAGTACAATTGTATTATACCCACAATAATGATAGTCTCCTAATATACATAATTATGGCCAAAAGATGTTTTTTGTCCCTGTACTATGGATGAGTCGCACTTTGGTTCAGTCATTTCAATTTAAATTTTTTAAGGACTGTATTTCCATTAATGTTGCAATCAGGTCCAATCTGTCAAAATTGTCTACTTCATAGCCAATTAGGTGGTGCCACATCGGCATTTTCCGTCTTGATTTTGACAGATTTGACCTGATTGCAAACACTAATAAAAACATGGTCGTATAAACGTGCAAATTGAAATAACGGGACCAAAGTGCGACTTACCCCAAAGTACAGGGACCAAAAGTGACTTTACGCCTAATTTTATTTGTAGGGAGAAAAAAGCTTACTCCCTGTCATTGTTTCAACAGCATGAAAGAACTACCAAAGCAGAAAGAAAATATACATAACAAAATAAAGGGAATAAAACCAGATGGTGGTGGCAGGGTTCAGAATCCTGCCCAACTTGTCGATCAAAACACCCACACAGATCAATAGATAGCCACCCAACTAAGCTTGACTACCCAACCCACACGGATCTCCGTAGTTAATTTCAGGCTGCTTTCATATTAAACATAATTCTCTTGGGTTTATTTAGATATCTCACAAGCAGAAGAACTGAAAGAAGTCAAGGGGCTGTGCTAGTGTGCTGTCATAAGGCTGATCTAGGTGGGTATTGGGTTTATGGGCTATTACTAAAAATGGCTTCCATGACGCATTTTCTGCATCATCTTTTAAATTTTAGGACGTTCCTCCAAAGCGTCCTCAATGGTGGTGTCATTTAAAGTCTTCAAAGACATGCTGAAAAAGCGTCGTCAAAACTATATTATGACATTCAATAAGCGTCATAGAACGTTGTAAAAAGCGTTCTTATATGTTTTCCATGACATGTAAAAAGTGTTATTAATCCTCCGTATGAGCTCATTAAAACTTTAAAATCCTCCAAAAAAAATATATTAAAAGTGTGCTTAAACCTCCATTAAACTATAAAAGTCCTTACATATATTAAACCTTAATTATGTACACACAAAAAAAAAAAAGAGTATATATTAATTACCATAATGCTATTTTAATATGCCAAGTACAAAACACTTTTCAAGAAATTGACAAACCTACAAATTACAATTAAATAAATAAACTATTACCAAAATTTTCCTATTCTAGGTAACCTTGGATGACTGCTCAACAAGTTCAACTTCTGAAGCGATGTCTTGGGAGTGCTAGTCAATTGCAGAAACATAAAAACATATAAATAACTAAGCTTTATATGACAATGGAAAAATCAATTCAGAAAAATAGAAAAAATCAAAACTCCACAATGAGGAAAACAAGTAGAGCTTCAAAACAAATAAAATACCATCCCATATCTTTTTCATAACTAGAAGAGCATTATAGCCTTTCTTTAGAGCTTAACATGGACAATTCGATTTCAAAGCAATATGACAATTCATGCTATTCTCAACATCAAGTTCAAATACAATCATGTCACATGTCATGAACAATAGCCAAAGTATCATAACAAGCTCATCATCCGAATCACAAGTAGGGATGGCAAAAATCCCCGCGGGGGCGAATCCCCGCGAGGACCCGATCCGATTAAAACCCTAATGGGGGAGATAAATGGGGCCGGGTTCGGATTCGGGGATTTAGGCGGGGACCCGAGTCGGGGGCGGGGCGGGTATGGTTTTGGCTCCCCCGACCCCGAACCCGCCCCGTTTACACCAAATATATATTATTAAAATTTTAGTGTTAAAAGTGTCATGTAGGAGGATCGAACTTGGCACCTCAAGTTTTCTCCCACAGCTCCTTACCATCAGACCAACAAGTTCTTATGATTTTACTCTTCCAATTTATATATTTATACATAATTTAGATAATAAAACCCTAAACCCTAAACCCTAAACCCTAAACCCTAAACCCTATACCCTATACCCTATACCCTAAACCCTATACCCTATACCCTATACCCTATACCATATACCCTACCATATACCATATACCCTAAACCATATACTCTATACCCTAAACCCTAAACCTTATACCCTATACCCTATATCCTAAACCCTACACCCTAAAAGCCTAAACTCCATAAAGCCTAAAACCTAAACTTATTATTTCAATCTAGATAATAAAACCCTAAACCCTAAACCCTATACCCTATACCATATGTTCTAAACCCTATATCCTAAACCTATACCCTATACCATATATTCTAAACCCTATACCCTAAAAGCCTAAACCCCATACAGCCTAAACCCTAAACTTATTATTCCAATCTAAATAATAAAACTCTAAACCCTATACCCTATACCCTATACCCTAAAAGCCTAAACCCCATAAACCCTAAACCCTAAACTTATTAATCCTAAACCCTATATTTATACACAATTTAGATAATAAAATTAATAACTCAAACCCTAAACCCTAACCTTATTCTTCCAATTTATATATTTATACATAATTTAGATCATAAAATTAATAACCTAAACCCTAAGCTTTATATAAATGAAAAAACATATATTTGTTAAATTATTTTTTAAGTAAATTAACAAATATATATGTTTAGGGTATTAATATGTATTTTTGTTAAATGTATTAACATATATAAATGTATGTTTGTTAAATTATATATTTATATATATGTTTTAAAACCCCAATTCCCAAACATCCAAACCCCAATACACCAAACCCTAAACAAAAAAACAAAAAAAACACTGTGATCTATCTAATCTCTCAGACCCTCACTCTCAGTCTCTACTCTCTAACTCTCTAACTCTCTATCTCTCTCAGTCACTGCGTCTCTCTCGCAGTCGCGCCGCCCTCTCGCCAAGTCGCCACCATCTCGCCAGTCTCCACCATCGAGCCGCTCGTCTCGCACTCTCGCCAGTCGTCCCTCTGTCTCGCACTCTCTGTCTCGCCCTCTCTGTCTCGCACTCTCTGTCTCGCCCTCTCTGTCTCGCCCTCTCGCCACCATCTCTGTCTCGCCGCTCTCTCGCCACCATCTCGCCCCTCTGTCTCGCAACCCCAAGTCTCGCCAGTCGCCTCTCTGTCTCGCCCTCTCGCCGTCGCCGTTTGCCGTCCTCTCTCTGCGATCTCCTTCTCTGGTCGCCGTCGCCGTTTGCCACTCGCCATCCTCTCTCTGCGATCTCTCTTAACATAGGTGGGGGATTCGGGGCGGGTTCGGGGAAGCCACTCCCCGGCGGGGTCGGGGACGGGGAATCCCCGTTTACATAGTCGGGGATTTGGGGCGGATTCGGGGATTCAAAAAATTTCGGGGGCGGGGGATGGGGGTGGCACCCCCGGCCCCGCCCCGCCCCGTTACCATCCCTAATCACAAGAAGGCAGCAAGCACACACACAAGCATTCATCACATCAAGCTTGTTTCATCCAATCAAACACATAGATAATATACAAGTTAATTGGAGACTTACTTTTAAAGGAATATACAATTAAAGGAAGATCTAATCAGTAAAAGTGACAAGTTGGAGACTTACTTTT
Source organism: Dryas octopetala (assembly GCF_963921425.1). Taxonomy (NCBI): domain Eukaryota; kingdom Viridiplantae; phylum Streptophyta; class Magnoliopsida; order Rosales; family Rosaceae; genus Dryas; species Dryas octopetala. The sequence goes on along the minus strand of NC_141374.1, from coordinate 4,575,581 downwards.
ATCACCACTCTCAAGTTGTGGCTGCAAAATAGATAATAATATATACAAGAATATATACATTCTTTAATTTGGAACAGAGTTTACTCACCAAGGCTACACGCCAAAGTCAGTTTTGAGGTCACCAAATCCTGCAAAAGAAATCAAAATTAAGTGGAGTCACATGGTGCTGCAAATGTGAATCAACTCCAAGACTTGCAAAGATCAATAACCAGATGATTAGCTCTTTTGGCCAACATGGGCAGTAAATAAAAAATCTCAGACTTGAAGTGAGGTTTTTTACCATTACTGAGAGAGAGAGAGAGAGAGAGAGAGAGAGAGTCATACATTAAAATCTCAGACTTTCTTCCTTTGCATTTAACAATATACTACGAGTCTAGAACATCAGCTGGTCATGCAGTCTAGAACATGAGTCTAGAAGATGAGTTGGCCAACATGGGCAGTAAATAAAAATGGCCCAAATCCAATCTTCTCTCGTTTTTTCATTATCAACATGAAATGGCCAAATTTCCTTTGGGCAATGTCATGTCATTTATCATATTATTTGAGGATGAAAGTTTAAGAGAAGTCTTGATAACCCCAGGGTTATTGTTTTAGAAATAGGCAACTAGAATGTCTAGCTTGAAGATCAGAACATGCTTGGATTCAGATGGATTTTTCTTTTTTCCTTGACTCCAATAAATTCTGGGTTTAACCATGCCAGCATAGATCCACATTCAAGTATGCAAACAAAACATGCCCATATAGTAAAAATATTGACTTTAATATTTAAAAGAAGCAACCGTTAGCTTTCCTAACTCAGACAGGGATTTTTCAACCTCAGCAGCTTGTTTGTGACTTTGTGTTAGGTGATGCAATTTGAAAGTAACCTTTAATAATACAATATGATTAACCTGACTTGTCCAAGTTTGTCGTTAATACTGATATTTTTCCACTGGTTGAACCATTCAAAATAATACACAAATTATTATGTTTTAACTTGTGATTTTATATGTTCAGAAAGTGTTCAATACAGTTCTTCTTGCCAAAACAAGCACCTTGTGGATGACTTCAGTTGTCCTGAGTCCCTAAAATATATTATACTTGATCACCCATTTAGTAATGTTAACAAAGTTGGACTAATTCTGAGTCCCATTTATCAATTTTGCAATTTCCATACCATACAGACATACTGTGACAGAGGTTGCATTAGTTTCACTGCTACAGAATCTTCTGCACCACCATATTACCTTCCCATCCTTCTTTCTTTGATCCTTGCATATATGTTGTATTGATGACTATGTGCTGGTGAGGGTGGCACAGCTTCACAGCCACTCATAGGACCGTTTTTCGTGTTTCTGGGTTTGTCTTCCTTAGTGATATGGTGAGCACAGAAAGAGTAGTAGTACCGAAACCAAAAGGGTAGCAGCAGCATGTGTAGATGATGAAATTGGATTTGCATAAGCAGAGTTGGGTAGGAATGGATATATATCAGGAAGGGGCATCATGCATTCATCACCATTGAAGTAAACTTTTAAAGGAAATGCCCAACCTTGCTTCAAAGTGAATGTATTCATGTCCTTCCTAAGAATCAACTCAGACTGGATATATCCATTAGGCCCAGCTTCCATTAGTATATCATTATGATTTTTTTTTTCATAAAACATGCCGGTGTCATCTGCATATTATAGAATAACAGGTTGAGAAAACTAAATTATACAGTATGCTAAATCTTGACATATTTGTATTCTGTAGACTTACTTATTGAGCCGTATTGAATGAGTGGCTTATAGACAAAGGCAGAAATATTGACTAGTTTATTGAGATTTGGATGCTGAGCAACAAGTGTCCATTGTGTATAATTCATCAGGTAGTTGAAATTGGTGATGGTAATCTTCACACGCCAATACTCCCGGTAGTTAGTCTTCACATGCCAATGCACTCGGATTGGACACATGTGTTCTGTGCATTGTAACATTGGTTCATTTTCCTTAGCTAAGGTTTTTAAATTTACCACCCTTGAACCCTTAAGGTCTTTCCTGCATTAATGCTTTGATGTTAGAGGGAAGATAATAACATGCAAAAAATCAAACATTGATTATGAAGGAATCATTACATGACCTTCAAATTAATTTGCTTCAATCCAACTTACATGCAATTGAATAGGCTACTTACATGCAATTGTTCATATCCTTGCAACCACAAGCACAAGATGGACAGGGAGTAATCAAGCGGCTGTAAAAAGATGACAAGGACACACAACAAGTTGGATTCTTAGAGACGAGAAAGTGTGAGTAAGTGCAAGCCAAAGTCCATGTCACTGCCAAAAAGGAAAACACAAAGGATTGGTAAAGATTGTTAAATGTTAACCACGAGAACATGCTAAGCAAAATACAAGCTTCTTTGGAAGTATCCATGCAGTACGTTAAATTGGGAAAAGAGATGTGTTTCTTTAGTGCCCATTTTCTTGTAGGAATTGTAAGAAACAGAATGTGACACTAGATATGCATATTTTGTTCAAACATGGTAGAAGTAAACTTACTCATTGCTTGAATTCTATGCCGACCATCAGGTGAGAAGGAAACTGAGGGTGATACAATGGATGCAGCACTGCAAGTGTAGCCTGGTCCAGGGCCAAGAAAAAAAAAATTCTTCGGTAGTTTTACTGTTGTATTTGAAGTACCTGAACGCCCAACACTCAGCTGAAATGATGAGACTGCAGCTGAGGGGTCTTGTCCCCGTGATGCCAAAACACCACCCTTGCAGCAATCAGCATACCTTTGGTTCTTTGGAACCCCAGGAAGCAAGTCAATAATTGTGGGAGTTCTCTTGCAGCTGTGTGGAATATTTCCTTTGAACTTGTTACAGTCTCCTTGATCAGTGGCTTGAGCACCCACCATTGACCAGATCACTTCTTTCTTAGCCCATGTCCATCCTACGGCCCATCCAGGGCTTGTGATGTGCCGGTACATTTGGTTGTTGCTTATTGTCACTGCTGCCTGAGAAACTACCATGGTAAGCATGTACTTGAACGTACTTTTGGAGGTTCTAAAAGCCTGAATCTTTCTTATTTGAGCTTAGTCTTAAATAGAAAAATGTTAGATACTATCCTATCATCTATTATATTCAATGAAAAGAATTTCAAATATAATTGACCTTCTTGGACACTTAGTTATATTCTATACACTGTTGTTGAATTTATAATAAGAATTACTCAAAGTGTTCATTACATACCAAAATAAAATTAAGAAAACAAAGCTATACAAGTTTAGGTGACACTCACCACATAGCCATCAGGAGTCCAAGACAAAACATCCCATTTGATATTTATGCTTGCATATGGATCAAACGCATCATAAGCCACTAAAAACATGATGGGAGTAGGAAATGGCAGGTTAGAATAAGCAATCAGGCAGAAAGGAATCATACTCCTAAATAGAGTTTTTATAATTAAAAGCTCACCTGCATAAGAAAATACTGTCAAAGTCATGACAGATGCAAGAAATATGCTTTTACATTTAGAATTCTCCATGGCTCAAGTTTCAGTATGCTGGGCTTTTTTGCAGACAGTATTCAGTATTTATAAGCAACCAGGCTCAAACCAAAAGGTATTAATTGTTGGGTACTTCGACTACGGTTTTCCAAATATCATGTTCTCATGTACTTCATTAGGAAAAAAGTATATGGCATTCAAATATGTATTTGAGGAATGCAGTGTCATAGATGAACCAAGCCAGTTTCAAGTTCATTTACAGACAAACATTTCACTATATGGCATTAATGAACAAACTTCATCACATTTCACTACATTTTAAAAGCAAGGAAGCATGAACCTGCCCGCGAGATGGACACAGAATGCTGTGGTGATCTCACAAGTTTCAGTGATTAACCAATCAACTTGAGCTGACTTGCCATATTTAGATCATAAATAACTGATGAACAGGGATAGACCCAGGAATTTAAAATGAGGTGGGCTGAACTTTAAGGCTATCGAAATTTTGGCAGCTAGCATATCTTTTGTTATTGGGTTTATTTGGATGCTTATTTAGTTATTGCACTAGGAGCACAAAATTTTCAGTTAATTTCACACTAAATAACCATAATTTCAGTGCGAGAAAGCTTGGCTTAACAAACAATAATACTATACTTACCACATTTTTATATCATCTTACGTGTCATTACTTTACTAGACATGGTTTTTCGTTTTTTTAGTGTCCAATGTATGAATGTCATGTAAGTTGCCACATGAAGTGGTATAAAAATGTGGGATGTGTAGCACTACTGCTTAACAAATCATCCAATTCAATCCCCACTCCACTACAAATTAATGGGAAATTTAAGCAGGCCATTTTCTATTTGTCTTCTTCCTTTTGGGGCTTCTCCTACAAACAATCACTTGGAGACTTAAACTTGTCGGCACCGTAGTGGCTAGTATGTCACACCCCAAAATGGGGTCTAGCACTTTGGGCATTTGTGGCAGCGCCACATTGGTTTTTAACTTCGACATAGTTTCACTAATCCTAAGTAAGAACATGCCAAAATTGAAGATCAATGTAAAGCTTAAAATTTAAACAAACTAAACTCCAAAAATAATTAGGATTTTTTTTTTAATAACAAATAATCAGAGTAATATCGAAAATGGAAGCTTTGTAAAATGGTGAGATTTTAGTTATTCACTTTCCAAGATAAATCAATTTCCAAAAATAAAGATAGATCATTTGTTTTAAAATCAATAAACAAAACATAATATAAGAAATTAAAATCTAAGAGAGTGAAAATTTTAATTTAAAATCTAATTTTTGGTGTAAACGAATGATCATAAGAAAGTATCAAATATTAAATAAGTAATTGAGCCATACTAATCCTTAAATAATCAATTCACAGATTTCTCAACTAATATGTAAACGATAAATTGAAAATGGATAGTAACAAACTCATTCATGATGGGATCTTCTTCCTCATCACTTGAGTACTCAGATGTGGGTGGTGTTGGTATGCTATTCCTTGGCGAATTCTCTCTACTTCCAAACCTCCATCTCCATCTCTCGCTGTTCGAAATATCTATGAAGCTAACCATTCTTTTGTCCTAGAGGTATCCTGCAACTTAACAAACTGTGTAGGGGTGAGCATCACCAAAACAGCTAATTACACACTCAACTAGTCCAACAAAACTCAATCAATTCAATTACAAGTAGGATTTAATAATGACCTAAGCCCTTGCCGAAATGGCCTATGCCTAAAGAAGTAATTTAATAATTAAATGGTAACCTATTTAAAACATTTAAATGAAAACCACATCATTATTTCTTTGAAAAATAAACACATACATTTTCAAAGATCGAAAGCACAATTATACAAGCATAAGTATAATCAATTTCAATGCTCAAAAATACAATTTCACAAGCATAAAGTCATGGCCATAATTCCATACATAATTTTATGCCTTTTCAGGTTGGGTACTATTAAACCATCATGCATCCATTTTTAATATATCCAACATGATTAATCTCATAAAATGCATATGCATGTTTAATTAAATAACAATGCAACGTACCTTTTTCTCCATGACATTGCAAACATGTCAAAGTTTATAAAAAGTGGAATTATCCCCTAATTTGTAAAATTAATTACCGATATCCCTCATATTTTACTAAAAAATAAGATCTAGATAGTGAGATGTCCTTTCATTGAAGTAAATAAAAACTAATTTACTTCCCCTCTAGCATATTCTTTATATATTTCTCATAATTAACCAACTCTAAACGACACATGTATGCATACTTTTAGAGAATTGAACCCAAGGATAGAGTAAGAACTGTACCCCTTCATCTCTAATTAGGAAGTCCAAACACTTAAACCACATTAGTGTAAACATTTTTTTATTCAATAAATATGAATGCTAATGTATGCCTTGGCAACCCCCATGCAAGACATGACTGCCCTCAATGCTTCATATGTATATATGATGCTATATAATCATGGAATGACAATCCAATTATATAATCAGTTCATTCATTTCATTAATCATATCACATGCTTTATAACACAACAAATATAAACCAATAGAAGCAATTAAATAAACAACCAAGTTTAGATTTAAAAAGCTTAGATCTGAACCCAATAACAAGGCCAAATAATCACATAATTCTCTTATTGGTTCAAACCCTTTTTATCCTTTTTAAAATAGTTCTTAACCTTTAGAACTTTCGAACTTTCGAATTTAAGAACAAGATGAAAATCAAACCTTAATGGTTTCGGGTACCACCAATTATGCAAGTCCTAATTAGTTTAAGTCTAGGTGATCTAATACCCTTCCAAAACCACATTAAAATAGCATGTAATCTATTACTTTCCAAAATAAACCATCCTAAGTCCAATTAGAACCTTGAATCCTAGAACATGTAGACCTAGTGATTCAATTCTCAAATAAATTCACTTAAGTCCACTCGTTAATCCTAGAACAAATAGATTAACTTATTTCATTCTCACAAGGCAAGTTGAAGTCATCAACATGCATCCCAAGTTCCATTAATTCTCGGTTTCAAAGCGAATTAATTACCACATTTTATTACATACTTACAATTAACCAAATAAATCATAATTTCCTTTCAAGATCAATTAATCAATTCAAATCAAACATGGCAGCCAAGAACGCATCAAGACAAATTAAAACATTAATTACTTTGAATCCGAGACAAGCATTCAAAGTCACAAGCACAACCATCAAATTGACTAGGAATTAAATCATATTGAAACATAGAGTTTAGAAATGACTAGCTTCCCCTAACTCAATTGAAGCTTCTTGTCCTTGGGGTGATCCACCAAATTGAAAATCAATCCCAAAACGAAAAGGGGATCAGATTTCACATTCTAAAACTCAAATAGGGCTTTCTAGGGTTTTGATGTCGTATTGGCTAAGTTGAGTGGCATCTGAGACCTCTAACCTATGAACAACCATTTTGTGACCTTAAATAAATTCTAAATCATGTATGCAAACATAATTGGAAGCTTAAAAATCAACACATAAGCCTTGGCCGAAAATAGGTATGTTGAAGCCTAGTTTTTGTACAAAAACATGGGGTTTTGACAACCCAAATTTCATTCCAGAAGTAAATGAATTCCCTCATGCTCATAGATCAATCCTAGTGATGATTTGTGACTTGTGTGAACCAACCATTTAGGCCAAAAAGCCTTAATAACAAAAATGGCAGTTTTGAAGTAAAATGGTCCCTTTAAAAACGTAAATAGGCAGCACCTGCTCCCTGAATTTTATAAAATCACACAAAAATAATTTGTACGATATTTTTCACAGGCAATTAGATGACATACTAATACTCATGCACAAAAACTTTCAAAGCAATTGGACTTGTGAAAGTATATTTTCAAAAGCCCAAAGTTCACATCAGAATGCTGATTTGCTGCATATATATTTACTGTTCACGTGGCAAAAAAGTTGTCCTTTTCGGGTTTGAGGCTCCAAATCGAGTAAAACCAATTGGTACAAGTCCAAAATCAGTCTTATAATCTACTGTGATGATTTCAAATCAAGTCTCTAAGTAAAATAAAATTCGAGCATGCAAACCTAAAGAATTTTCTTTGAAAAAGCTACATAAAATAGGCATACTTTAGGCAAACTTTAAAAATGCATAACTCACTCAACATAAATGAGATTTGCATGATTCTTGGCTTGAATGAAAGGTGTATATGTCTAGTTTTACGCACAAAAACAGTTGTGCAAGATCTTATGTCGATTGGTATGGAAATCGATTTTTGTGAAGCAAGGTTAGAAAATACGAAAATTGCCAAACAATGTTAGGTTGTGAGACTCTTGGATTTTTCTTTGGATGCACTTAACTCAAGCCATTCAACAAGGTTAATAGGTATTGAAAATCAAACTTAGGGGGTAGGATGATGGTTCTTACCAATTTTTTGCTGAGTTTTTCAAAGAACAATGCAAGTTGAAAACTCCTTCCTCTTCTCGGGTTGGCTTCCCTTTGGCTTCCCCCTTCTTCTCTTCTTGTTCTTCATCTTTCTCTAACTCTCTCTCTTGTTCTAGACTCATAAATTTCGTGGTTAGGTTTGGTATGAACAAGAGTTAGTTTTATAAAAGGGTTCTTATGTCTGTTGGAGGGAAAACTAAAGAATCACTTCCTTTCTTACGTGAGAAAGGTTTCTGACAAGGTTTTGGGTTGTTTGTCAGGGCTTTTAGTTTCCCAAGAGGCTTCTAATAGGCTGGCCAATCCCATAGAGCCTTTTTAAGTGAGTGTTTAGCGTAAGGCTCTAGGCTATACAGCCCAATGACCAATCAAAGGCTTTTACTTACCCAAGTCAATTAATTAAAAATCATCATGACTTTTTATTGGGTTTTCTTTCCTTATTGCCGAAAATCCACTCCATCTCCAGCCCTAGTCATGACCTCCATGCCATGCAATAGCCATCATTTTAATCTCTTGCCCAAGTAATGGCTCGTTTGGCACTGCTTTTAAAATTGTCAAAAGCGCTTTAAAATTAATAAAAGCACTTTTGATAGCGTTTGGCAAAAATAATTAGAAGTGCTTTTGAGTTATAAAAGCACTTCTAAGGGGTTTTTTGAGAAGCACCTGACAGGTGCTTTCTCAAGAAGCACTTTCAAGTGCTTTTGCATAAATAATTTAGAAGTTTTATAAAAATTTATATGTGCTTCTTAACATAAGCGCTTCTGATAAAAGCGCTACTAAATAAAAGTGCTTCTAAGAAGCAGTGCCAAACGGGCCAGGTTTCTAGCCTTAGTAGTCTAAGTTGGTCAAAGAAAATAGGGTTTTAAAGTCAATTTGTAACCCTTGGTATTTCTAGTTGTCAAATCCTATTTATAAATAATTATATGTCACAAACACATATTTGTACAAACAAGAGTGTGTGGTGTGTGTGGTCCGAAAAGATCATTTAAATAACCAAATAATTATTAAGAACATGTTACTTAACATATATAATTGCCTTAAAACAATTTTTGAATAAAATAGAAACATACAAGTTCTTTGTTATTCCTTTGGAATTTCGACATTACCAAATTAGTGAACAAAGTTATGTTTATCATCCAATTAACCAAGTGTAAGTAATTAAGTCAATTTAGGCAAATATAAGTGTGCATATGCTTTAAATCCGAAATTACCATAAGTAAGTGAAAATAAATATGGTTTAAACAAGTGACATAATTTCAAATAAAGCATTTAGATAAATAAAATTCCATAAATTTGTCTATGTGGAATTTATCCACATTTGTGTTTCAAAAGAAGTAACAATTAGTTTCTAACTAATTTCAATTAGCCAGTAACACCCATAACCCAAAATCAATAAAATTCGGGGTGTTACATAGTACAATTGTATTATACCCACAATAATGATAGTCTCCTAATATACATAATTATGGCCAAAAGATGTTTTTTGTCCCTGTACTATGGATGAGTCGCACTTTGGTTCAGTCATTTCAATTTAAATTTTTTAAGGACTGTATTTCCATTAATGTTGCAATCAGGTCCAATCTGTCAAAATTGTCTACTTCATAGCCAATTAGGTGGTGCCACATCGGCATTTTCCGTCTTGATTTTGACAGATTTGACCTGATTGCAAACACTAATAAAAACATGGTCGTATAAACGTGCAAATTGAAATAACGGGACCAAAGTGCGACTTACCCCAAAGTACAGGGACCAAAAGTGACTTTACGCCTAATTTTATTTGTAGGGAGAAAAAAGCTTACTCCCTGTCATTGTTTCAACAGCATGAAAGAACTACCAAAGCAGAAAGAAAATATACATAACAAAATAAAGGGAATAAAACCAGATGGTGGTGGCAGGGTTCAGAATCCTGCCCAACTTGTCGATCAAAACACCCACACAGATCAATAGATAGCCACCCAACTAAGCTTGACTACCCAACCCACACGGATCTCCGTAGTTAATTTCAGGCTGCTTTCATATTAAACATAATTCTCTTGGGTTTATTTAGATATCTCACAAGCAGAAGAACTGAAAGAAGTCAAGGGGCTGTGCTAGTGTGCTGTCATAAGGCTGATCTAGGTGGGTATTGGGTTTATGGGCTATTACTAAAAATGGCTTCCATGACGCATTTTCTGCATCATCTTTTAAATTTTAGGACGTTCCTCCAAAGCGTCCTCAATGGTGGTGTCATTTAAAGTCTTCAAAGACATGCTGAAAAAGCGTCGTCAAAACTATATTATGACATTCAATAAGCGTCATAGAACGTTGTAAAAAGCGTTCTTATATGTTTTCCATGACATGTAAAAAGTGTTATTAATCCTCCGTATGAGCTCATTAAAACTTTAAAATCCTCCAAAAAAAATATATTAAAAGTGTGCTTAAACCTCCATTAAACTATAAAAGTCCTTACATATATTAAACCTTAATTATGTACACACAAAAAAAAAAAAGAGTATATATTAATTACCATAATGCTATTTTAATATGCCAAGTACAAAACACTTTTCAAGAAATTGACAAACCTACAAATTACAATTAAATAAATAAACTATTACCAAAATTTTCCTATTCTAGGTAACCTTGGATGACTGCTCAACAAGTTCAACTTCTGAAGCGATGTCTTGGGAGTGCTAGTCAATTGCAGAAACATAAAAACATATAAATAACTAAGCTTTATATGACAATGGAAAAATCAATTCAGAAAAATAGAAAAAATCAAAACTCCACAATGAGGAAAACAAGTAGAGCTTCAAAACAAATAAAATACCATCCCATATCTTTTTCATAACTAGAAGAGCATTATAGCCTTTCTTTAGAGCTTAACATGGACAATTCGATTTCAAAGCAATATGACAATTCATGCTATTCTCAACATCAAGTTCAAATACAATCATGTCACATGTCATGAACAATAGCCAAAGTATCATAACAAGCTCATCATCCGAATCACAAGTAGGGATGGCAAAAATCCCCGCGGGGGCGAATCCCCGCGAGGACCCGATCCGATTAAAACCCTAATGGGGGAGATAAATGGGGCCGGGTTCGGATTCGGGGATTTAGGCGGGGACCCGAGTCGGGGGCGGGGCGGGTATGGTTTTGGCTCCCCCGACCCCGAACCCGCCCCGTTTACACCAAATATATATTATTAAAATTTTAGTGTTAAAAGTGTCATGTAGGAGGATCGAACTTGGCACCTCAAGTTTTCTCCCACAGCTCCTTACCATCAGACCAACAAGTTCTTATGATTTTACTCTTCCAATTTATATATTTATACATAATTTAGATAATAAAACCCTAAACCCTAAACCCTAAACCCTAAACCCTAAACCCTATACCCTATACCCTATACCCTAAACCCTATACCCTATACCCTATACCCTATACCATATACCCTACCATATACCATATACCCTAAACCATATACTCTATACCCTAAACCCTAAACCTTATACCCTATACCCTATATCCTAAACCCTACACCCTAAAAGCCTAAACTCCATAAAGCCTAAAACCTAAACTTATTATTTCAATCTAGATAATAAAACCCTAAACCCTAAACCCTATACCCTATACCATATGTTCTAAACCCTATATCCTAAACCTATACCCTATACCATATATTCTAAACCCTATACCCTAAAAGCCTAAACCCCATACAGCCTAAACCCTAAACTTATTATTCCAATCTAAATAATAAAACTCTAAACCCTATACCCTATACCCTATACCCTAAAAGCCTAAACCCCATAAACCCTAAACCCTAAACTTATTAATCCTAAACCCTATATTTATACACAATTTAGATAATAAAATTAATAACTCAAACCCTAAACCCTAACCTTATTCTTCCAATTTATATATTTATACATAATTTAGATCATAAAATTAATAACCTAAACCCTAAGCTTTATATAAATGAAAAAACATATATTTGTTAAATTATTTTTTAAGTAAATTAACAAATATATATGTTTAGGGTATTAATATGTATTTTTGTTAAATGTATTAACATATATAAATGTATGTTTGTTAAATTATATATTTATATATATGTTTTAAAACCCCAATTCCCAAACATCCAAACCCCAATACACCAAACCCTAAACAAAAAAACAAAAAAAACACTGTGATCTATCTAATCTCTCAGACCCTCACTCTCAGTCTCTACTCTCTAACTCTCTAACTCTCTATCTCTCTCAGTCACTGCGTCTCTCTCGCAGTCGCGCCGCCCTCTCGCCAAGTCGCCACCATCTCGCCAGTCTCCACCATCGAGCCGCTCGTCTCGCACTCTCGCCAGTCGTCCCTCTGTCTCGCACTCTCTGTCTCGCCCTCTCTGTCTCGCACTCTCTGTCTCGCCCTCTCTGTCTCGCCCTCTCGCCACCATCTCTGTCTCGCCGCTCTCTCGCCACCATCTCGCCCCTCTGTCTCGCAACCCCAAGTCTCGCCAGTCGCCTCTCTGTCTCGCCCTCTCGCCGTCGCCGTTTGCCGTCCTCTCTCTGCGATCTCCTTCTCTGGTCGCCGTCGCCGTTTGCCACTCGCCATCCTCTCTCTGCGATCTCTCTTAACATAGGTGGGGGATTCGGGGCGGGTTCGGGGAAGCCACTCCCCGGCGGGGTCGGGGACGGGGAATCCCCGTTTACATAGTCGGGGATTTGGGGCGGATTCGGGGATTCAAAAAATTTCGGGGGCGGGGGATGGGGGTGGCACCCCCGGCCCCGCCCCGCCCCGTTACCATCCCTAATCACAAGAAGGCAGCAAGCACACACACAAGCATTCATCACATCAAGCTTGTTTCATCCAATCAAACACATAGATAATATACAAGTTAATTGGAGACTTACTTTTAAAGGAATATACAATTAAAGGAAGATCTAATCAGTAAAAGTGACAAGTTGGAGACTTACTTTTATCACCACTCTCAAGTTGTGGCTGCAAAATAGATAATAATATATACAAGAATATATACATTCTTTAATTTGGAACAGAGTTTACTCACCAAGGCTACACGCCAAAGTCAGTTTTGAGGTCACCAAATCCTGCAAAAGAAATCAAAATTAAGTGGAGTCACATGGTGCTGCAAATGTGAATCAACTCCAAGACTTGCAAAGATCAATAACCAGATGATTAGCTCTTTTGGCCAACATGGGCAGTAAATAAAAAATCTCAGACTTGAAGTGAGGTTTTTTACCATTACTGAGAGAGAGAGAGAGAGAGAGAGAGAGAGAGTCATACATTAAAATCTCAGACTTTCTTCCTTTGCATTTAACAATATACTACGAGTCTAGAACATCAGCTGGTCATGCAGTCTAGAACATGAGTCTAGAAGATGAGTTGGCCAACATGGGCAGTAAATAAAAATGGCCCAAATCCAATCTTCTCTCGTTTTTTCATTATCAACATGAAATGGCCAAATTTCCTTTGGGCAATGTCATGTCATTTATCATATTATTTGAGGATGAAAGTTTAAGAGAAGTCTTGATAACCCCAGGGTTATTGTTTTAGAAATAGGCAACTAGAATGTCTAGCTTGAAGATCAGAACATGCTTGGATTCAGATGGATTTTTCTTTTTTCCTTGACTCCAATAAATTCTGGGTTTAACCATGCCAGCATAGATCCACATTCAAGTATGCAAACAAAACATGCCCATATAGTAAAAATATTGACTTTAATATTTAAAAGAAGCAACCGTTAGCTTTCCTAACTCAGACAGGGATTTTTCAACCTCAGCAGCTTGTTTGTGACTTTGTGTTAGGTGATGCAATTTGAAAGTAACCTTTAATAATACAATATGATTAACCTGACTTGTCCAAGTTTGTCGTTAATACTGATATTTTTCCACTGGTTGAACCATTCAAAATAATACACAAATTATTATGTTTTAACTTGTGATTTTATATGTTCAGAAAGTGTTCAATACAGTTCTTCTTGCCAAAACAAGCACCTTGTGGATGACTTCAGTTGTCCTGAGTCCCTAAAATATATTATACTTGATCACCCATTTAGTAATGTTAACAAAGTTGGACTAATTCTGAGTCCCATTTATCAATTTTGCAATTTCCATACCATACAGACATACTGTGACAGAGGTTGCATTAGTTTCACTGCTACAGAATCTTCTGCACCACCATATTACCTTCCCATCCTTCTTTCTTTGATCCTTGCATATATGTTGTATTGATGACTATGTGCTGGTGAGGGTGGCACAGCTTCACAGCCACTCATAGGACCGTTTTTCGTGTTTCTGGGTTTGTCTTCCTTAGTGATATGGTGAGCACAGAAAGAGTAGTAGTACCGAAACCAAAAGGGTAGCAGCAGCATGTGTAGATGATGAAATTGGATTTGCATAAGCAGAGTTGGGTAGGAATGGATATATATCAGGAAGGGGCATCATGCATTCATCACCATTGAAGTAAACTTTTAAAGGAAATGCCCAACCTTGCTTCAAAGTGAATGTATTCATGTCCTTCCTAAGAATCAACTCAGACTGGATATATCCATTAGGCCCAGCTTCCATTAGTATATCATTATGATTTTTTTTTTCATAAAACATGCCGGTGTCATCTGCATATTATAGAATAACAGGTTGAGAAAACTAAATTATACAGTATGCTAAATCTTGACATATTTGTATTCTGTAGACTTACTTATTGAGCCGTATTGAATGAGTGGCTTATAGACAAAGGCAGAAATATTGACTAGTTTATTGAGATTTGGATGCTGAGCAACAAGTGTCCATTGTGTATAATTCATCAGGTAGTTGAAATTGGTGATGGTAATCTTCACACGCCAATACTCCCGGTAGTTAGTCTTCACATGCCAATGCACTCGGATTGGACACATGTGTTCTGTGCATTGTAACATTGGTTCATTTTCCTTAGCTAAGGTTTTTAAATTTACCACCCTTGAACCCTTAAGGTCTTTCCTGCATTAATGCTTTGATGTTAGAGGGAAGATAATAACATGCAAAAAATCAAACATTGATTATGAAGGAATCATTACATGACCTTCAAATTAATTTGCTTCAATCCAACTTACATGCAATTGAATAGGCTACTTACATGCAATTGTTCATATCCTTGCAACCACAAGCACAAGATGGACAGGGAGTAATCAAGCGGCTGTAAAAAGATGACAAGGACACACAACAAGTTGGATTCTTAGAGACGAGAAAGTGTGAGTAAGTGCAAGCCAAAGTCCATGTCACTGCCAAAAAGGAAAACACAAAGGATTGGTAAAGATTGTTAAATGTTAACCACGAGAACATGCTAAGCAAAATACAAGCTTCTTTGGAAGTATCCATGCAGTACGTTAAATTGGGAAAAGAGATGTGTTTCTTTAGTGCCCATTTTCTTGTAGGAATTGTAAGAAACAGAATGTGACACTAGATATGCATATTTTGTTCAAACATGGTAGAAGTAAACTTACTCATTGCTTGAATTCTATGCCGACCATCAGGTGAGAAGGAAACTGAGGGTGATACAATGGATGCAGCACTGCAAGTGTAGCCTGGTCCAGGGCCAAGAAAAAAAAAATTCTTCGGTAGTTTTACTGTTGTATTTGAAGTACCTGAACGCCCAACACTCAGCTGAAATGATGAGACTGCAGCTGAGGGGTCTTGTCCCCGTGATGCCAAAACACCACCCTTGCAGCAATCAGCATACCTTTGGTTCTTTGGAACCCCAGGAAGCAAGTCAATAATTGTGGGAGTTCTCTTGCAGCTGTGTGGAATATTTCCTTTGAACTTGTTACAGTCTCCTTGATCAGTGGCTTGAGCACCCACCATTGACCAGATCACTTCTTTCTTAGCCCATGTCCATCCTACGGCCCATCCAGGGCTTGTGATGTGCCGGTACATTTGGTTGTTGCTTATTGTCACTGCTGCCTGAGAAACTACCATGGTAAGCATGTACTTGAACGTACTTTTGGAGGTTCTAAAAGCCTGAATCTTTCTTATTTGAGCTTAGTCTTAAATAGAAAAATGTTAGATACTATCCTATCATCTATTATATTCAAGGCTTAATTGTGTTTTTACCGTTCAAAGTTTACATTGATTCTCACTTTACCACCCAGAACTTTATTTGTCTTACTTTACCACCCAAAGTTTACATTGATTCTCACTTTACCACCCATAACTTTATTTGTCTCACTTTACCACCCAAAACTATTTTTTGTGTCCTAGTTAACTTTTTTCCGTCTATTCTGTCACTCTAGCCGTCAAAAAGGCTGATGTGGCATGGGTATTTTGGTCTTTTCGACCACCTGGACACTCACCCAGCCACATGGCATGGGCAAAACAGTCTTTTCTGCTGTTTTGGATTATTACTAAACCACCTGCAATAAAGCACCATCTCTTGCTCGCGAATAAATTTGGGGTCTGGTCTCCTCTCCTCTTGATTTTTACCTCCATTCTTTTGTCTCATCTTAATACCCATTATCCTCTTAACACTAGCTCGTAGTAGCACAACAAATATTTATCCCCATTCTCTTGTCTAGTTGTCTTCCTTTGTTGTGCTGCTACGAGCTTGTGTTAAGAGGAGAATGGGTATTAAGATGAGACAAAAGAATGAAGGAAAAAATCAAGAGGAGAGGAGACCAGACCCCAAATTTATTCGCGAGCAAGAGATGGTGCTTTATTGCAAGTGGTTTAGTAATAATCCAAAACAACGGAAAAGACTGTTTTGCCCATGCCATGTGGTTGGGTGAGTGTCCAAGTGGTCGAAAAGACCAAAATACCCATGCCACATCAGCCTTTTTGACGGCTAGAGTGACAGAATAGACGGAAAAAGGTTAATTGGGACACGAAAAATAGTTTTGGGTGGTAAAGTGAGACAAATAAAGTTATGGGTGGTAAAGTGAGAATCCATGTAAACTTTGAGTGGTAAAGTGGGACAAATAAAGTTCTGGGTGGTAAAGTGGGAATCAATGTAAACTTTGGGTGGTAAAAACACAATTAAGCCTATATTCAATGAAAAGAATTTCAAATATAATTGACCTTCTTGGACACTTAGTTATATTCTGTACACTGTTGTTGAATTTATAATAAGAATTACTCAAAGTGTTCATTACATACCAAAATAAAATTAAGAAAACAAAGCTATACAAGTTTAGGTGACACTCACCACATAGCCATCAGGAGTCCAAGACAAAACATCCCATTTGATATTTATGCTTGCATATGGATCAAACGCATCATAAGCCACTAAAAACATGATGGGAGTAGGAAATGGCAGGTTAGAATAAGCAATCAGGCAGAAAGGAATCATACTCCTAAATAGAGTTTTTATAATTAAAAGCTCACCTGCATAAGAAAATACTGTCAAAGTCATGACAGATGCAAGAAATGTGCTTTTACATTTACAATTCTCCATGGCTCAAGTTTCAGTATGCTTTACTTTTTTGCAGATATTATTCAGTATTTATAAGCAACTAACTACGGTTTTCCACATGTCATGTTCTCATGTACTTCATTAGGAAAAAGTATATGGCATTCAAATATGTATTTGAGTAATGCAGTGTCATGGATGGAACCAAACCAGTTTCAAGTTCATGTACAGACAAACAAAAGAATTTGCATAGCTATTAAAAGGGCATTAATGAACAAACTTCATCACATTTCACTACATTTTAAAAGCAAGGAAACAAGAACCAGCCGGCTAGACGGACACAGAATGCTGAGGTGATCTCACAAGTTTCACTGATTAACCAATCAACTTGAGCTGACTTGCCATATTTAGATCATAAATAACTGATGAATGTGACATAAGATATAAAAGTGCTGATATTTTATAGGAAACTTAACTGGGCAATCAAGCTCTAATGTATGTCAAGAATGAAAAACCAAGTTCATGAATGTAATAAGGATGACATGAGTATATATATGCTTACATCAAAAAGAGTAGGGTGGGTTTGACATCTTCCCCTTTGTCTATTGTTCTGTTTATATATTAGGATCTATAATATGACTGGCTGCAAGAAGCATGCAACTAAGATTCCTTGGACCCAAAGACTTCCACTTGTGGCATATAAAAGTTAATATATGTATTCAGACTATTTGTGGAAGCATCAATTGAATATATGAATCATGTCCTTTGCCAAAATTAAATACATCTGTTTAACATTGAATCTGCAGAAAGGTTGTGATTTGAACAGTGTCTTTTATACATTAAAGAATTGCATATGAAATTAACCAACAATTTCAGACTGCAACACATGAAATTTCAGAACAGAAAAATGATTTGACTGGGGCCTGGGCTAAGCCATTCAGTGTCTGTGGGCTACACATGGCCTTGTAACTGGAAAAGGACCCAACAACTTTCATAACTTGCGGGTGGGCAGGATTGGGTTATAACTTATAAGACTCATGACTAATATAGGCCTGTCATGGTTGGGCTATATATGCTGGAGAATAACTTACCTATCTCTGTGTTAGGGGATAGGTGGTATCACACAGGAGAGAGAAAGAGAAAGAGAAAGAGAGAAAGAGAGAGAAATAGAGAGAGAAGGGGGGAGGGGATAACACCTGGTAAAACCAGGTTGCAAGTAAATCTTTCTCTATATGCTGTTCAGCCTCTTCTTCTCTTTTTTTTGGGCCAAGAGTCTCTTCTTCTTAATTTATGGTATGGCCTATAAATAAGTCCAACAACCGTTTAAAGTAGCCACCACTTATTTATGGCTAACTGTTAAATATTACATAAGATTAATCAAAATTAGTAGATTAGATTAGCAAGTTAGGACCAGTTTGGTATTGCTGTGAGAAAAAACAGATGTGAAGTAAAATAGCTGTGAAGTAAAATGTAAAGTAAAACAGTTGAGTGTTTGGTAAACTATATTTTCAAAAGTGCTGTGAGTGCAAAAAACAGTATCAAAGTGTTTGGTAAATGTTAATATAAAAATGATGTGACTGTGTATAATTACTAAAATGGACATGATGCTGAAAGTTCATTTCACTTATTTGTTTGGTAAAAATAAAATGTTTTTTTACTTATTTTTGAAATTTTTGACTACAAATTTTTTTTAGTATTAATTTTTCTAAGAACAATATTATTAAATAAGTATACCTATTATTTTTTTAGATATATTATAATTTTAATCGTATAAATAAAATACCATAATTAATTATCACAATATAAAATATAACTAATAATAGACATATTTTTTAATTTAAAATAAACAAATAAAAATTATAGAAATCAATGAGAATATTATGGGTAAAATAAAATATTCATTATTGCTATAAGTCACTGCAGTTTTCAAAACCACCTAAAAACCTGCTTTTTATTTTTGATGTGAAAAATTAAAAATTGTAGAAAAAAATAATTTTTTATTTTTTTATCAAATACCAAAAATACTGTAGGTGATTAAAAATTATTATCTACAATAATTTTTGGGTCTTCGGTCGCAATCTTAAACGGCCTTAATCCCATATTCCCATTTGTCTGAAAGCAGAGCAATCATGCAAACCACATAGTTTACAAAGCAACATTGATTAAATTAATCCCAGATGGTTGTATTGGTTGGCAGCAAGTGGTGAGCAGTTGGCTTTGTCGGTGAGCTGTCAGAATATATCCTTTTTCGATTTCAAGTTTTCAACTTCAAAATGTACAAATCATGTTCACGTTATGGTTTGTAGATCGATCAACCCCATACAGCAAATCCCAGCTCAGGTTGCCAATCCCAAGATTTATTAATTATTATATTCCCTTTTTGGGTAAAAATCTTCTGCTTATTACTATATTTATATCTTGATTATCTTCCAACACCCAACAATGATTAATTGATTATCATGACGTGCTGACGACATGTCGTTTTCTTAATCAATAGTGTTTAATGATCTTGTACTACATTGGTGCCTCTTAGTCTCAAGTTCTATCTTTCTAATGGAATTTTAAAGGGGCGTGTGTAGCCATGGTGGTATTGCCTTTCATTATCATGGAAGCAAATGAGCATTGAGGACATGAAAGGTCAAAAATTTGGTGTGGGATGTTTTTCTTTTCCTAGAGAATTTGGAATGGGGTCTTGTAGACTTGTTGTGTGGCATTTACTACTTGCCGCCCCTAAGGCCTAAATCTATTGAAATATAAGTCAAATGAATCCCATAAATGAAGAATCATTTGTAGTATAATCTTTCAATTACAAAATACCTACATTAAGTCATTAACTATAGTGTTACTTTCAATTTAGTATATAAATTTCAAAATCAGACAATTAAGTACACAAATTTTTTTTTTTCTGTTTGACAATTAAATACATTTCGTTATTTCTCTCGTTAGATCTACCGTTTTCTGCTTATGTGTTCACGCTAAATGTCATGTAGCACTAGTGGGACCCATCTTTTCAACATTGTAGATTCTAACTCACTCTTTCCCGCCCATTAGATGGATAATTTAGACATTTCCCCTTAATTTTCTTGCTCATCAGGTGGCATTTAACGTGGACATGTAAACAGAAAATGGCAGATCTAATGAAAAAGTGATAAAATATATGCAATTGTCAAACTGAGCAAAAATTGTGTACCTAATTGTCAGATTTTAAAACTCATGTACAAATTAAAAGTGTCACTATAGTTAATGTTGGTATTTTGTAATTTATCCAAACTTATTACTTTAGTAGTAGAGCATTTCTTGAACTTCTGGATCTATATTTAAAAAAAGAATTTGATCTAATCTATAATTTGAGTTACAAAATTCGACTTACATTCAACTCTTAACACTCATAACATGAGTTCAATTCTCGTTTTCCACCGTTTAGGTATTAATTTTGAGAAATCATGTACTAATATTTATTTTTACAATAATGTTGGATCCACTAATGACTATAATAATCAAATTGCACATCGAGAATTCCGATCTACCTATGTAAAAAAGTGGTGGAATTGTGATAGAAGTTAGTAACCCAGTTGACCAGTTTTGCAGTAAATGAAAGAGACACAAGTGGGGCCCATTAGGACCAAAGTACCAAACCCAGTCAATAGTTCTAAACTATTACACGTTTTCAGATCTGATCTCTACGGCAAAGACTCGGATCCAACGGACGATATTAATAGTAAAAGTGTCGGTAGCACACGCGTACGGTGCAATATGGCACTTGTCCAAAATGGGTTGAAGATCCACAAATAATGGCAACAAAAGGACCAAAGACTTTCAAGGAGTCGCCTCTGCCTCTCTCTGCCTCTTGCCCTACAATTTGGGCTTTCACCAGATTTTTTTGACCACCAATGGGACCTTACACAAAATTCCAAATTTAAACAAAAACCCTTTAACTTTTAGGTACCTTTGGGATGTCATAGTAATGCATTCTTTCCACTTTTGATTTCATTTAGTATTCAAAAATTTGAATTTATTTTAAGGTTTGTAATATTATTAAGAGAAATGAAAATGTTTGGACATGAGAGTGTAATTTTTCTTGTTTCCTTTTTACTTACAAAGAAGAATCAATCTTAGAATCTCCCTCCTCAACTCACCATATGTATGGGTCCCTAAGATCTAGCAATGTCTTGAAAATTGACAGCACATTGTTTTGTTCTTTTCATCACAAAAAATTTTGTTTCCCCCCTTTTTTTTTTCAACCAAAAAAAAAAAGCATTTTTTTTTTGTTAAAAAAGAATTGATATATCACACCATGATGGCTGGCATGATTATCGCCTTTTTTTTTTTTCTTTTCTACCTTATCGTTGACTCCTTAAATCTTGAAATTGACCAAATATATAACTCTCCAACTTTCTTTTAACCCAAAAAAAAAAAACTCTCTAATTTTCTCTCTATCCCACTTGAATCACTTGATTTCTTTCCAAGTATGCACAAAAGCACTTTTGGTACTTTCTCAACTCTAAATCCCTCTCATGAACCCAGTGATGGTAACCTAATCAAAGCTGTAAAACTGTAAACTTGTAATATCCCTGTTGGCACGTGCCACCACCTCTATTCGCACGTGCCATCCCACTTTATTTAGCCTTCAAATACTTCAAATACATGCGCAGCTCCCACCCCAAACCCAACAACACTCTCTCAAACCCAACCCTCTCTGTCCCTGTGAAACCATAGCTAGCCATGGCTGAACTCAGTAAGGTCTCTCCCACACCTCTCCTCAAAGATGAGCTTGACATAGTGATACCCACAATCCGAAACCTGGACTTCTTGGAGATGTGGAGGCCATTCTTTCAGCCATACCACCTTATCATAGTCCAAGATGGTGACCCTTCAAAGGTCATCAAGGTCCCAGAAGGCTTTGACTACGAGCTCTACAACCGAAACGACATTAACCGCATTCTGGGTCCTAAGGCCTCTTGTATTTCCTTCAAGGACTCTGCTTGCCGCTGCTTTGGCTTCATGGTCTCCAAGAAGAAGTATGTCTTCACCATCGACGATGATTGCTTTGTAAGTCTCTATTTGAACAACTGGGTCTCTAATTTGGGATTGTTTTGGATGTGGGTTTTGAGTTTGGGGTTGAAAAGCTTGGATCTTGATGCGTTTTGGCTGTCAATATCTGGGGTTTTTTTTTTTTTTGGGCTGTTAAATTTGTTATGCGGTTTTCAATTGGACTTTGATTTGACTCGAAATTGTTACTCGGTGCTTGAATTCTGTTCGATTTTGTTTTGTGGATCTGTTCTCACTCTCTCTGTTTGACTTCTGGTCATCCTTTTTTTTTTGGGTCAATTTAACTTCTCTTCTGTTGTCAATAGACATTACATGCTTTGATCTGTGTTTCTTTCAATTTATATGCCAATATCTTTTATACTTTTGGTTTGATCTGTTTCTTAGCACAAGTCAGAAACCATGTAGCCCTGGAAATCAGGCTAATTACGATTTGAAAAAAGATAAAAATAAAAGCTGAATCTTACCATCTAATAATGTTGGAGTTGGGTTCAGTTAGTGAACTTTGTCCTCGTGCAGATGGGTTTGTTTAGTCATTGGCGTCACTTTGTTCTGGTCCCGTTTCTATGATAACATGTTCTATGTTATTGATTGCTATCCTATGATAGCTAAGTTTTTGAAAGGTTGGTAGGATTAATCATTAAGCTAACTGATACTGTAGACCACATTCATAGATCCTCTCCCTTGCACCCTATTTAGATTACTTTGAGATCTCACACTATATAAGTTTCAGTTTGTAAATTTTGATTAAGCTAAAAATGTTGACTTTCAGTTTCATTTATACATATCTTGAATGGTTACTGCACCTTGTATTGAACTGTGGATGAAATTAGGTGTTGTGGTGGTGACACTGTGTTTCAGATTTCAGTGATATCCCTCCCATTCTTGTGAAAGTTCGGTGTTTTGATATTCTTTATGAAAATGCAGGTTGCTAAAGACCCTACTGGCAAAGAAATCAATGCACTTGAGCAGCACATTAAGAACATTCTGTCTCCATCAACTCCATTTTTCTTTAACACCCTGTATGACCCATACCGTGAAGGTGCAGATTTCGTCCGTGGTTACCCTTTCAGTCTACGTGAAGGTGTCCCAACTGCTGTTTCTCATGGCCTCTGGCTCAACATTCCTGATTATGATGCACCCACCCAGCTTGTTAAGCCTCGTGAGAGAAACACTAGGTACATTGATCTGCGATCAGCTATTCTTTAGAAATTGTATATTTGTGTATGTAACAGACTTGCTGATTATAATGCATGTGTTTCTAGGTTTGTGGATGCAGTCTTGACTATACCCAAGGGAACTCTCTTCCCCATGTGTGGCATGAACCTGGCATTCAACCGTGAATTGATCGGCCCTGCTATGTACTTTGGACTCATGGGTGATGGTCAGCCAATCGGGCGCTACGACGATATGTGGGCTGGCTGGTGCATGAAGGTACCTCCCATAATATCTTTAGTGCCTTTTCATCTTCATTATCCTTTGTTATTACATTTCATTGGTTTTGAAATTAAAACACCCTGCATTGTTTTTTCAAATTTTAGAGTCTCACAACAGTTGGTTTGGTTTTGTAGGTTGTTTGTGACCACTTGGGGTTAGGAGTCAAGACAGGATTGCCCTACATCTGGCATAGCAAAGCAAGCAACCCATTTGTGAACCTTAAGAAGGAATACAAAGGAATCTACTGGCAAGAAGAGCTGATCCCATTTTTCCAATCTGCTACCCTTCCAAAGGATTGCACCACCGTTCAGGAGTGCTACATTGAACTCTCCAAGCAAGTCAGGGCTAAACTTGCCAAGGTTGATGATTACTTCATCAAGCTTGCAGATGCCATGGTCACATGGGTTGAAGCATGGGATGAGTTGAACCCAAAATCCGTTGAGGCAAACGGAGCTGCGAAATAGATTTTTGATCACCATTGACATCACTTTTGATAGTCATAGGCTTGTTTGTGATCTGATCATCCATTTTGTCCAAGCTTTTGCATTCGAGCTAGGAATATTTATTTGGCAGGTCGGAGAAGATATTGTCTTATTTATCTCAGTAGTATTATGAGCTTCGAACAATAAGTGAGGGAGGATTATGTATTTTTATACATTAAATTATTAGCTATTTATTGAATTCAACAATGACTAAGTGAAAATTTGGTTGGTTAATAGTGTTTGGTGGCTTTCATTTTCCGACTTTTAGAGCATCTTTACCTGGTATCTCAAAGTACCAGGGAAAGATACCACGTATGCAATGCCTCCAATATGCCAAAGATGAGTTGGTATCTTGCAGTTCCTATCATGAATGTAAAATATGTAATACAAATCTGTAGATTCAAACCCTTGATACAAATCCAAAAACAAGTATACTGCATACAACTCATTTTCCTCCTGAGTTGTCAACATCGAGTAAGGAATTTGTTACAAGGAACACCAAATGGAGGTCTTCTTCAGTAGAGCTGCCTTGACTTGTTTAAAAGCTATGGAAGTTGGTTGGTAATTGATCACTTGAAAATTGAAATGACGCCTTGGTCTTATTCATGATATATGGACATTGGGTTTGGCAATATGCCAATATATTATGTGTGACTTTCTTTAATGTGGGATCACCAAGCAAAGATCAAGGGATGTATAGAGGAACTTGTATAACCTGGTAGAGAAGTAATTACCTACCTATTACTTCTCTGTAGAGAGAGAGAGAGACAGAGAGCCAACTATTTAATCAAAAAAAAAGAAAATCAGTAAGGAAGTTGCTTGGTAAAGGCTAAAGATAGGGCAATGAACCTAACAAGAATGCAGACATACTTATTTAATTAGGAGTTGGTTTGGCAGAACTGCAATTACTCTCATGTGGTCATGTTTATCAACCCCAGTACCCCACAAGCATATGCAAAAGAAATGACAATTAAATTAGAGCAACTACTGTTCTTTTAATAAGTAGAGAGCAACTAGAGTTGAATGCATATGCCACTCACTCTGACAAAAGAAGAACCAGAGCATATTAGAAATTTCGAATCGAAGCACATCACATGCACCAACCACCATGTCCTATTATTGCCCATTGCTAATTGCTTGCTTCCATCTTGTGTGCTAAATTTGATAATGCACTATCAGATTTGGTAAACAAATCTGAAATCTGAAAGATGCACTACTGCAATGGAAAGCATATTCCTAGATGCACAACATACAGAACAGCATGCAGAGTTTTGTCCACTCAAGCTCCCTCCAAAGGTCATCATCATTCATTACCAAAGGAATACAAGTTATATTAGAAATCAATCTTTCTTTCACTTTCACACATATTTCAAGTAGTAAGGTTAAAACAACTAAATGGAGCCGGTCATCAGCTCAAGAGATTATTGGTTTTAACTTAAACAAATCAATTCAGTTCCTAAGTCACTTTCTTTTTAGCCAAATTAGTGTAATCTACAGACAGTAGATTCACAATGCAGGCCGTGCCAATTAGCCATTGACTGTTACTGTGTGAATAATGTGACTCTTTTCTGTATTATGCAAACTATGCAAGGCTTGTACTGCTTACAAACTCACCTTTTATCAACCCTTCCATGGAGGCTAGCTTAATTAGAGAAAGATTAACAAATCGTAGGTTACACATAACTAGTCATTTAAAATGATGGTCTTGTGAGATAACTAGATGACTTCATATAGATAAATTACACACTTCTGAGACGGTAAAGAACCTTCATTACCAAATGGTATGCAGAGAGGTAACAAATAGGACAAGTATACGTTTATTCCTGGTAGCTTGAAAGCAGAACTTTATCAATGAAATTTCTTGAACATAAAGAGAGCCAAGGAGGTTAGAGGATTATTTAAGCCCGCATACAAGTCAACACTAGTATAAATGTGGAGCTGATCTCAAATATGACTGCCTAAAGCTAAAAGCTAGTTAGCACTTAGCAGCAGGTTAAATGGAATGGTAAGAGTTACTAGTTTCTTGCAGGCTCCAAGTGCTACCATGCATCAATGTTTCTCAGGGAGATCCATGGTAGATTTGTTCCCAACTGCCACATACTTTGGCACTTCGCATCCTGTCTCATTACAGACCAGGCTATTTTACTCTCTGATATATAAGGAAATACGCAATAGAAATATGCCTTCAAAAGGGCAACTGGATTGAGAATACAGCTTATTTAAAATAGTATGTCTGAAAGTACAAAGATACTTTCAGACATACTCATTGTTCAATTTGGCATATCATCAATTATATAAAATGAAATTTTTGATATGATGGTTTGCTAAGGTACTCATGCACTTAACTTTTTTGCAAATTACTTAAGTGATCCGGAGGCAGCAGAAAGCATCATTTTCCTGCTTCACCTGCATGGATTGCCGTTGATCCTCCGCTCGTTGGAGCTGTGAAGACAGTTGAAGCAAGTCAATAGTGGTCCCATCTTCACATGATAGGCGATCTTTGGTATTCACAAAATGTGATCCATGGAAAATCCCATCTGAGATTCCATAATCAACAGCATCACTACCATTAGATAGCAGTATGGGTCCAAGTAGACTCCCACCAACAGAATTCATTCCTGTAGAAGGGTATTTATTTGACACCACACTTGTAGAGGACTGTGAGGATCCCCCAATAAGCTTTTCAGAAACTTGACCCAGGCTGTAATGGGTATGGCTAATTGGCATGACCAAGGGACGAGCCATGGGAATTCCTGACGAATGGCTTGAAGAGTTCTGTGATTGGGATGACAGAAGAGAGAGAGCACAACCAGAGTCTGAAATTCCCGATAATCCTTGAACAGTTGATGCTGTGTTGAAAACATTGAAGTCTTCACTTACTAATGTGTTCTCATGGAAAATAGAATGTGAACCAGAATTTAGGCCTCTCATATCATGTGAATATTGACTACCATTCTCACTGAATATGCTTCCAGTACTCAGAGCATTAGTTCCATTTTCATGAAATGGATGATACTGTTTTCCAATATCATATGAAGGGAAGATTGATTTCAACTGCAGGTGCCCGTTTGTAACAGGCATCCCTGGCAAAGGCCTAAAATGAGTCCCACCTTCAAATTTTATACGCCTGTACCAGTCGCTTGCTCCATATTTCTCAGGATCCAAAATGCCACTAGGGAGAATCTCTTGGCAGATAAAAGATGCAGTTGTTAACATAGTCCCCTGAAATCTGTTGCCTGCAGAAGTATGTGGACTGTTTAAAAGAACAGTAAAAATATAAATGACTCTCAAAACAGTAGTGATAGAATGAAGATTCACTAATTAGTAACTGCAAGAACTATAGATTATACAGGAAAATCCTCATATTACATTTGATAGGAGTCTTAACACACAACTTATTGCCATCACTGCATGCAATCTGGCTGAGCTTTGAAGGAATGATGGTTGAGCTAGATTTATCTCAAAACTCTTTCACAGAACCAAGTAGGGCATTCAATTCTTGGTAATTAGTTATATTCTTTGTGGAAGTTATTTGGTATTAGAAATTTAAGCACAACTTTTGTAAATTTGGGTGCACTGGGTCCATTTGAAAGTTTTGAGTTGAACTCTAGAGAAACCATAACAAAAACAAAGGATCATACAGAAAACATGACTCCTGTTAAGGATTTTTCTGTTGTAGTGGCATTTGAGGAGCTTGACCTTACTTAAAGAGACAATTTTGCCATATATTTGGATATTATTTCATCATATATTTAACCCAGCCCTCACTGGAAGAAGCTTTCACCTCAATGTTGAAACCACAATATGCAGCCACTAGAAACATACATGTATCATGTTCCTCCATTATTAACACTTAGTATTAGACAGAGTGGTCCAAAGCCTAAACATATGGGAGGAAATAAATTTAAAAAATAATTTCAGAACCATAAAACCAACTAAAGTTGTTTCATAGAACACATAACAAGTAAAGGATAGACTCATTTATTAGTTAACTGGTGCTGGACTCACACAAGGTTATCTGTTGGTTAAACATGGCAAGGTAATTGTGTACAAGGAGAGAAGTCCAGCAATATGATACATTGTAACCATGTGAGGGTATGTTGACATTGAATTTTATGTAAAGAAATGGACTATTAAAGTGGTGATAAGAGTATATGCATGAGGTAAACCTTGGTAATATTTTTTTTTTTAGTGTTTTTCATATCAGAAATTTAACAATATATTGCAAGTAGAAAGTAAAACAATAACTTCGTAGTGTATCATACCACAGTACTATTTTTTCACACATAAAGTTATGTTTTTCCTTAAATAATTGATATGAATTCTGTCAGGACACATATATGTTCAAATATTTAAGCTCTTGAGTAGATGATTCAGAAACAGACAAGACACCAGAACAGATCTGAGACATATCTGTAAGTGTCAAAAACAAACAAAAGTACTTCAGTGTGAAACCTACGGACAAACATAAGTTTTTTTACAAAAATGAGGAAAAGGGAAAGGAGTAAAAGCTGGTGGTCAAAAAAAGCCTGTGCTTACAAATTATCTACTGCCATGGACAGCAGATTTTGAAGTTCAACAGGAAGCTTTCACTCTTAAGATCTAGCTAGATTGTTAATTTCTCTTGAGCAATGAAACAATTAAGTTGGAAGGGTCAAAAACTGTAGAAATCATTTTCATTGATAAGAAGTTGATAATATATAAAAGACACTTAGAGAGATTTCTATTGTGGAAAATGCTGTTTGCCCCAACTATTTTCCTAACTTACGTGTCATCAAATTACTTGACAGGGTTTATCTTTTTCTTTCTTAGGTTTTTATTATTTTTTTTTGTAGAGTCCAATGTATGAATGCCATTTAAGTTGGGAAAGAAAAGTTGGTAAAAAACGTTGGGGAAATGACATCTTCCTTCTATTCCACAGCATCAACTCAGGTTCAACTGAACAATGAAAAAGTAAACATTTCCTTGGTAATACAAAATCCAGGGCTGCACAAGAGATGAAGGTATGTTTGCATGCAGTTAAGGACAGACAGGGGGACCAGGAGATCTCATCGATAACTAAAAATTAGAGATGAATTTTTTTAATACCATTATATGACTGAAGCAACCTCCCAGCTCTTCCAGAGTGCATACCCACTTGAGGCTTTCTTCGTCGCTCATTGTGTCCTGCAAGGCGTTTACGACAGCTGCGCTTACCATCATCAAATTCAGCTAGCAAATGAAACCTGGATGTTCAAAAGCTAGTACATATTATAGCAGCATAAGAATCATGACATTAAAACTAAGCCAGGGTTTGCAAAGTAGCTCAGGTGGTTTGATTCAAATTCCTGTTTGTTGAAAATATATTGGTTTTATACTATTTCAAAATTCAGAACACATCTGGACTTGATAAAGAAAATGAAAGAAAAAAACTCACATATATATATATATATATATATATCCATGACAAGTTAGGATCATCCAATTGAGAAAAATCAATATTTGACAAAGAAAGGTCAATTGACTGAGTGTTGTGGCAACCAAGTTACATATTTATTACTGGAACATAAGAGGGTTGGACACTGTCCAGGAAAGAACAAATGAGAGACGGGAAGCACATAGATGATGAATGGTTAAAGATGAGAGAATTCAATTTAAAAAAAGCCATGTACTCAGAGAAAAAGAATTCATTCAAAGAATTCAAAGTGCAAGAATGCTAAATTTGATTTCCAAAAAACATAAAAACATGAAAACACAAAATAACTGCCCGGTACATACTATTGGCTCGGATTTAAGAGGATACTGTAAATTTATTTTTCCCAGAATTGCAGTGGGCAATCAAACTGAGCAAAAAAGTTGAAGCTTGATGAAACAAGACCAACCTGCTACATTGCTGACAAAACCTCTGTTCTATGCCATGGACAATAACTTTGGCAGTCTTTGAGTGAGCCTCACAAACTTTGTGCCTCTTGTGGTAGTCCTTGGAGGAGCTGAGGTCCTTGTTGCAACCATAAACTTGGCAGTAGGCAGTCTGGGAATACACTCCTGACACCCTCATTCTCTTTGGAGGTGTAGATGACTCAGATGAAGACATGGGAATTCCTTTAGATAACTTAGATTTATGTACTTCTCGGTTATCAGCCAACCTCCCTAGTTTCAAATCAATGAGTGAGGACTCCCTACTGTTAGAGTCCACAATAGAGCTTGAAGGCTTTGAAGAGGATTCGTCTTCTCCTGAAAACAAATTGGGGATTGCCATACTTCTGATTAGATCATTTGGTAAATGTTTTCCTATCATTTCTGGCAAACCCAACTCCCCAAAACCTTGACTTTCAATACCTTGTTGACCTGATACTAAAATATTGCTGCTGCCAAAAGTAGATGGGATTTTCAATTCCCAACCCATCAAAGCATTTCTATTTCTAGGAAGTGAATCAGTATGTGAAATTGTTTCATCGGATACAAACCCCTTCCCTTCAGTGATACACCTCCAAGACTCCATTACATGTAAAAGGGTCAAAATTTAACAGATTCCCACTAAAGCCCACTTCAATTTTATACAACCCCAAGGATCAAGCTAATTGCTTATACTTCTAAAACCTCAATGAGCTCAGAGCTATATATAGGTAACCATTGGAGAGCCATCATCAGCACTGTACACAACCCACAAAAGGCCACAACTTTACACAAAGACAAGAAAGTGCAGAAAATTTCCTTCTTGAAGCTCCAAATTCATGGGAGTATCAATTCCTGGGAAACCAAACAGAGTGAAAAGGAAAATCCATCAGATAGTGCCAATGAAAATATAACCAAACAGCAAAATGGGAAAAAAAAAAAAAATTGCAAAAGAAATGTCTGAACTCTGAACCCCACGTGAATTCAATCATGAAGCATTCAAGGAACAGGTAAAATTAAACATGCTCAATGTGAAGCAAAGACTGAATAAGTGGAAAAAACAGAAGCAACCAAAAGCCAGAAAAACAGAGTTTCAGGTACTGGATGAGCAAACTATTCATCGGCTGAAAGAAAGGAAAGCTAAAAAGTTGCCCCCGAGAGAGAGAGAGAGAGAGAGTTCACTTTACCAGTGGACCAGTGTAAAGGTGGAATAGTGGGTATAGTGTTGTATGATGGGTTTGAGACAGACACACCTGAATTGGATGAGAGAATTTAGTGTGTCCTAAACTCCATGGAAGAGCTTGTAGTTGCTAACTTGCTATTTTGAGAGAGAGAGAGAGTCAAAGACCATTGAAGAGAGTTTGCAACTTTATTAAATTTAGTAGACCAAAGTTAGAAAGCAGAGGAGGTTTATCCTTTTTTCCTTTTATTTAGTAAGCAAGGAATTGCTATTTCCACACTCAATAACCAAAACACTATGACAATAAATATTTAAACTTTAGACCTTGGGACTATGATATGAGTGAAAAAATTGAGGACAAAAATTGTCCAAAATAGATAGAAGTGAAACTTGAAGACAAAAGTTTGATTCAAACCATACAATTTATAATTACACAGAACAGTACGTAGCATAAACTCCCATGATTATTTAAATGAACCGCAAGGAATTATCTGAGGTGGGTCAGTGATATTTCATTAGAAACCTACCCTACAAAGAGACCAAAATAAGAGTTGATTAATTTATCAATAATTCAATGAAAACAGCATATTCCCTGGAAGCATGAAAAACATGGCTTTGAAATTAACAAGTACCAGAAGCCAAAACCAAAGCCATGCAAATGAGCAATTATAGAGTGAGACCGTGTGAGAGACTGTGAGAGTGATGTCCAACAAGTCAATGCACAGTCAACACCAACTCACTGTTTGATGTTTGGGATCTTGAAGACTAGCCAAAATACCAAAATTTCACACCTCATCTTTGTTTTTAACCCAACAGTCTCTATCCTCCTATGGCGCGTGGAGTCCAAGCGCTGTGGGGAGGAAAGTGGGGCATGCAGCAAGGCACTACAGAAAGAGAGATAGAGAGAGTGGAAATAACTGGCAACCAGTTATTACATGCCATCCTTGACAAGTCAAGAAGAGTGTACTTTCCTTTCCTTGAATATCTCTGAGAATAATTGCCTCCTTGATTGGGCTAGTGCTGGTGCTTAAGGAAGTTTCCCAACCCTTTTTTTTTTTTTTACTATTTACCAAAAGAGAAAAAAAAAATTCTCAACCCCAACATTGTAGATATCACCTTGCGCTTGTAAGTTTAAAAGGAAGATTTGAAAGGATCAAGGTCCAGCATTTGCAACAAGTACATGCTATAAATTACATGTTCTAACAACTTCATCTTATATTCTTATCCCATGACCCAAAAAAAGAAAAAATAAAATTGATACAGAGTATATAACAAATGAAAGCAGTTATTTGCACACTTTTTTTTGCTTTTTGCACACACTTTCTACCATCTTTTAAAATGTAAAATTTCTTGTTAACACACAACTCTCATTACCAAAATACTCTCAATCTCATTAATTTTACCAAATTTCTCTTACACACCTCACCCTCATTACCAAAATACTCTCAATCTCATTAATTTTACCAAATTTCTCTTGTACACCCAACTCAATTCATTCAAACAATACACACTCACTCAATTCTTTAAGACAATACACACACCCATCCACAACCTCACGCCCACCCGATCCTAGCCAAGAACACACCCCTGTATACTAACATCGTCATCGGAACCGTCACCACTGCCACCAACTCAGCCGTTGAAGTCTTCGTCAACTCGCCACCGTCAATTTGTCATTGGTGGTCTCACCACCTTACTACAACACCATAGCCATTGTTGTCAACCCATAGGTATGTCTTAAGCTAAATTATTTTGATTCATATGCAAATTTAGGTTTTTTTATCAAATTTAAATTGGTTAATCCATCTCAATACTTTTTTTTTTTTTTCTGTTTGAGATAAATTGGAGTGCGGATTTCTGCGTTTAAAGATTGAAATTTCGAGTTTGGATTATAGGGTTTCGCAGGTCGTTCGACACTGGTCTACCAAATATTTTGGTTTCGTTCGATAGTAAGCTACCGAACGAAACCGAAATGTTCAGTAGACTAGTGTTGAACGACCTGCGAATCCGAAAATAAATAACCAAACAATTCACTTTTGCACTCTAAAAAACCTCAATCCAAATCATCGCAAACTGACAAAAAATATATTGGGATGATTAACCAATTGAAATTAGATGAAAAAGCATTAGATTTACATTCAAATCCAAAATTTTAAGTTATGGCATATCTCTAACTTCCAATGGCTATGGTAGAGAGAGGATGCATGGCGGCGATGAAGGCGGGTTGACTGCGGGAGGTGGGTGTCGGCAATTTTGGGATGGAGGTGGGGTCATGGGTAGGGTGTGTTTTGGTTGTGGTTGGAGGTGAGGTTGAGGGTGGGGTGTGTAGTTGTGGTTTAGGAGTGTTGGATTTTAGGTGTGGAATGAAAGTTTTTTTTTTTTTTTAAATGATGTAGGTTGTTTTTAAGGTAATTTTTATCTGTGTCAATTAAGTAATTTGACACAAAGAATTTTACTGTGTGAAAAAAAAAAAAAAAAAACAAAAGTGCAAATAACACCACTCTGACAAATATTTTAAGCAATCATTTTCTTGCGTGTAATCATAAGAAATTTGAACGTTGTAGTTGGTGCAGTCATTACCGTCAAATTTTATGTCATCGGCCATAACTTTTTTAAATGGTGAGAAAGATGGAATAGTATAAATCATTAAAGCCTATCCACCAAAAGCACGTACACAGATTGTGATTTATTCATTTGTCCTTGCATTATCAAATCTTAACCATTTTTCAAACCTACTTTAAAAAAAATTAATTATACATGTGTAAGGTCAAGTACAGTATATATAAGAATCTGGATGCACAACAAATTGCCTTGATTAAGCTTTTTTTTTTTTTTTTTTTTTCATTTTAATGACACGTTTGACCAAAATTAATGGTTGTGAAACTGTGAAAGGTGAAGAACATCAATTGAGTTATAAGATCAACTTGACTATAAATATAGAAACAGTAGTCCTACATATACCACATTTTTATACCATAATTTCATACCACCTTATGTGGCAACTTACATGGCATTCATACATTGGATACTAAAAAATAAAAAGAAAAACCCAAAAAAGAAAAGAAAAACTTTGTCCAATAAAGTAATGACACGTCAGATGGTATAAAAATGTGGTATAAGAATGTAGTAAGTATAGCATTATTCATATAGAAATAGGGAAAAATATATGCCCACGTACTCTTTTTTAAATCAAACTGTACTAAGTAAGGAGAGTAGTTCTGTTCACCTCCTTTAACTCAGGTGTATGCTTATCTTCCATCTAAAATGATGTCATGTGTTTAAAAAACTAACCGTGAGTTAATCTATCATATTTAATTATTTTTTATGTTATAATGATGAGAGAGAAAAATAATTTGACAACTATTTTCTACTTTTACCCTTATCTTTTATTATTCAACTTTTTTTATTCCTGTTAATTTCTCTTTTCTCTTTTCTCTTTTATTTAATTATTTCTAATAATTTTTGCTTCTTTTGTTTTTTTGTTTTTTTCGAGTACGCTTCCAGTACTCAAAAAATCACATCCATTTTTTTGGGTCTTCTTCTGTATACACATTTATCTATTTTTTTTAATTAATGAAAAAATAAAATATTCCAACAACACATTTGCAATTCGAACAAAAAACTCATTTGCAAAGTTTAATCTAAAATGTTGGCCAAACAAAAATCTAAAACAACTCATTTGCAAACATATAAAATCCAATAAAAAAGTTACATGAGTTCAAAAAAAAAATTATGTCGTTGCAACTATTCTTCTCTCTTAAAATGATGCAACACCTTGGATTGGCCTCAGAATTTGTTTGATCTGAAAAGGTCATGTATGAGACAAGAGAGAAGAATTCTTAGGCCAAAAAAAATGTGTTGTTGGAATATTTTTTTAATTAATTAAAAAAGTAGATAAAAGGTGTATACAGGAGAAAACCCAAAAAAAAAAAAAGGATGTGGTTTTTTGGGTATTGAAGGCCTACTGGAGAAGAGCCAAAAAAAAAAAAGCAAAAATTATAAAATGGATGTAGTTTTTTGGATACTATAGGCATACTGGAGAAGAGCAAAAAAAAAAAAAAAGAAGCAAAAATTATTAGAAATAATTTAATAAAAGAGAAAAGAGAAAAGATAAATTAATAGGTAATAAAAAAGTTGAGTAATAAAAGATAAAATAAAAGTAGAAAAGAGTTGTCAAATTATTTTTCTCTCTCATCATTATAACAACAGAAATAATTAAATACAATAAGTTAACTCATGATTAATTTTTTAAACACATGACAGCATTTTAGATGAGAGGTGAGCATACACTTGAATTAAAGAAAGTGAGCAAAACTACTCTCCTAAGTAGGAGCGTGCTAATTACGATTTGATCTAATAATGATACTTAATTTGTTCTTTATGAAAAGATGGGTCCGTATAAATTTATGGACATAATTGTTGGTGAACTAAAACAAAAGTATTGAGGAGGATTATGAAGGGATTTAGGCCATTAAGGTAGTAACACGTGTCCACATAAAGATGTCCAAAAGCTGGCCACAGCTGTCAAGTTACGGGTACCGAGATTATGAAGAGATTTAGGCCATTAAGGTAGCAACAAGTGTCCACATAAAGCTGTCCACAACTGTCAAGTCACGGGTATCGAGATTCCTAACCTTCTTCAGAATCGTACATGTGCCAGCAATCCAAAGAAGGATCAACTAGAGTTTCGGAGCCTTGTCCCACTATAAATACAATTTTAGAAGAAAATTCAGGATCTCGGCACACAACCTTAAAAACCCCTGCAAATTGCATATTTTCTCTATCAATGGCTTGAATCCCTCTTTTTTTTATTTGTTTGCTCATATAACTTGTCCTTTACTTGCTATTTTAGCATAATTTCTCTTATTACAAGTGTTCATCATCGTTCATTTATTACTTTTATTTACTCTTTCTTGCATTTATTTTGAGAATTAATGTATTTTCTCTTTTGAATCTGAGTATTAATCAAAGGGATACCTATTTCTCAATCATGAGTATTTATTATTTGCCTCTCTTCTTTATTATCTAAGTTTATTATTTTTCTTTCATGATTAGATCTATGGCCAAGATTACCAACGAATATCAGCCAGATATAGATCTTATTTGAGCTTTTTTTTTTGTTTGAAGATCTGTTATATTTAGTATCTCCATTAATAATGTCATCCAACATACACTACTCTTAGCATTTAAAGTCTTGAAATGCCCATACATAAAAAAGAACCAAGCGCAAATGTCTGATTTTTTTTTATCTCACATTATTTTTATTTTTTATCTTTATTCTTTCAATCATTTTTACAATCATTCCAAGTTCGACATTACTTGGTGGCACGCCCCTTTCGATAAGTTAAACCAATGGTATGAATCAGATCTCAACCTTGCACATGGCCGAGACATTTTTTACCATAACACGGTCTCTTTTTAATGAGAATTTTTGCAAGTGTTATAAGTTATGAATGTGTAGATGAAATTATTTACTACAGTTGTATTTCAGGGAAACCATATTCATCTATATGGCGTTTTAAATAAGTCTTTGGTGTCTATATAATTTAATTAAAAATAGATATTAATTCTAGGTTGAATTAACATATTTAAATGCTTTCAAGAAGAAAATGTTCGATAAAAATTAATGTTTTTTTAAAATAGTAGCTAATGAAATACCTTAGAAAAAAAAAAAATTATGTAAATAAGCTCGATATAACTCGAGTTCGTATTAGGTTGATTTTTTTTTTTCTCGTTCAAGTTTGGCTTATATAAAAAAGGCTTATTCGCGCCAATGCCCTCTGAAAGTAACTTCGATTTTTAATTTACCCCCT
This sequence comes from Dryas octopetala, assembly GCF_963921425.1. Classification (NCBI taxonomy): domain Eukaryota; kingdom Viridiplantae; phylum Streptophyta; class Magnoliopsida; order Rosales; family Rosaceae; genus Dryas; species Dryas octopetala. The sequence goes on along the minus strand of NC_141374.1, from coordinate 4,538,473 downwards.
GAAACTTCATTCCTCCCACTTTGCCCCCCGAACTTTACAATTTCAATATTCCGTCAACTCCGTCTATGGGTCTGTCAAAAAACGCTTACGTGTCCCATATTCGGAACTGACAACCCGCCATGTGGACAAAAAATTATTATAAAACTATAATATATAAAAAAAATTAAAAAAATTAAAATTTGAATTAAGTAAAGAAAACAATAAAAAAAAAAAAATAGCCCCAGCATTCCCTCTCCTACCTTAACCCCGACCCAACTCACCCCACCCCACCCCGAGCGTTGGCAACTAACCTGCCCGCCACCCAACCAGTCATCATCTTCCTCAGCCCAGCTAACCACCCATTCTATTTTCTTCTCTCCTATTTTCCAGCTTCTTATTCTCTTCTCTGCAAATCACAACAAGCTTCACAGTCACCCTCACAACCACCATCTTCTCCACTCTTCAGCCCAACTGCATCCTCTCTTAGCCCAAACCACCACCGACCCACATAACCTGCAATCCGACTACACCCCCAGCTGACCAGACTGAAAAGAAATGGGTCGGTGGCGGGCCAGCACCACCGCAAACCGAGCCTCTCAACCGGCTGGTGGTTTGGGTCCCAAACCGACCTACCCCGACTGATGCCCACCCCTACAACCCACCCCACCACCCTCCCCATCTTTCCTAACTGTCGGCAGCTCCTCCCCAGCTTCCTCACCTTTCCTTCTCTCTATCTTCCTCTCATTCTCTCTCCCTCTCCCTTTTCCCTCTTTCTCTCAGATCTGGGTTTTGAGGCAAACCGAGCCGCCGGCCACCCAACGACTTTAGTAATCGGCAACTTACCCGAAGGTCAACAACTTTGGGTTTTGACGTGGTCTGGATCTGGGCAGAGATGACAGAGAAAGAGAGGGAGAGAGGGGAAGATAGAGAAAGCTAGAGAAAGAGAGAGGGGAATAGAGCGAGAGAGAGAGAGAGAGAGAGAGAGAGAGAGAGAGCGGGAAGGAGAGGGAAATGAGAGGGAAAGAGAGACAGATAGAGGCAGGGGAGGTTGGTTGGTGGCTGGGTGATGTGGGGTGGGGTGCTGCACAGGAAAAAGGAGTCGTCGGGCCACCATCGGCGGCTGAGTAGGTGGGGTGGGGTTTTTCTTTTTTTTTTTAGAAAGTATTTATTTATTTATTTTTAATGTAAAAGACCTAATTGCCCCTTCCACGTAAGCGTTTTTTGACAGACCCATAGACGGAGTTGACGGAATATTGAAATTGTAAAGTTCGGGGGGCAAAGTGGGAGGAATGAAGTTTCAGGGGGTAAATTAAAAATCGAAGTTACTTTCAGGGGGCATTGGCGCGAATAAGCCTATAAAAAACAAGCCAAGTCATGTTCAAACTAAAAAAATTTAAAACTAGCTAAGCTTGAGCACAGTAGTATTCGGCTTAGCTCGGCTTGTTTACACCCCTAGAGGTGAGGGAGAAGTTGGATCTTTCATTATATGTTTGAATACGACATAATTAATAAACAAATTGAATTAATATCAAATTATCTAACACAATTAATTAAATAAGTCAAATTATAACTTGATTAGTATTTAATAAAAATTTGAAATAATACGACTTGGGCACAGGGTGTTAAATTTCGAAGTTTTCGGTGAAATTTCGCCGAAAATTTCGATTTTTGGGGGTGTCGAAATCGAAACCCATATTTGCTAAAATTTCGGAATGATTTCGCCTAAATTGTCGAAATTATCGAAATTTCGCCGAAATCGTCGAAATTTCGGCGAAATTTTCGACGGTGGTTTTCGATCTGGTTTTGGAGCTGGGTTTTTGCAGAAAAATGGAAAGGTGGCAGGGGGGAGATCGAGGGAGAAAGAGGGGCGGCGGCAAGGGGAGATCGAGGGGGAGAGAGAGGCGACGGCAGGGGGAAGATCGAGGGAGAGAGGTGACGGCAGAGGGCGACGGGGCGAGGGCAGGGGGCGACGGCAGAGGGGCGACGGGCCGAGGGCAGGGGCGAGGGGGAGACGGCGGGGAAGATGCAGAGAGAGAGAGAGAGAGAGAGAGAGAGAGAGAGAGAGAGAGAGAAGAAGAAATGCAGAAAACAAAGTTGCTGAACTTGCTGGAGAGTGGAGCGGAGTAGACATTGTAGACTTGAATAATGGATTTAATTAATCTATCAATAGTCTATCACGTGAGAAGTGGGCATTTTGAAAACCTTTAAAAAAAGATATATAGCTGGCACCGTACACGTGTCCTTGATCAGCATATGTGATGTCATGGCTTGCATGGAAGGAACATACGTAACTATTTGATGGACCCATCAGCCGTTGGGCTTGTGCCATGTGTACTCCACAAACATGACCTTGATAGTTACTGTGTCACGCGTGATTAGCGTTTGAATCGTCCATCCCACAGAGCCTCGGGGGAAAAGAAAAGAAAAAAAAGAAAAGGAAGGAAAGAAAAAAAAGAAAAAAAAAGAAAAAAAAAAGAAAAAAGAGAAAAAAATTAAAAAGGTTTAGGGTTGATTAGGGTTTGGGGCCTTTGGGTTAATTGTGAAGAAAAAAAATAGTTTGGGGTTTCGTTTGCCCGTTTTTGGAGTTTCGTTTAGTTGTTTTTAAACCCTAAACTAGTAAACTATAATATATTTTTATATAAAAAATAATTTAAAGTACCCTAAAGGGCTTAAACCCTAGTATCATATACCATATCCTAAATAATATAGAATATAGATTATAAAATATATAGGGTTTAGTGTATATATTATAGAGTATAGATAATATACTAATTTCATTTTATACTAATTTTATTTAACAATATTTGTCTTCAGCGTGCATTATATTTATCTTATATAACATGAAACCTACTATATAATTTAGTTTCTTCAATATTTTTTATCAATTTAGTAGATAATATGATAAATAAACATATGGTAAAGTTTCATTCAAAATTTCCGTATTTTGATAACAATTTCCATCATTTCCATCAAATTTTTGTCGAAATTTAAAAATCTTTGAAATTTCCGTCGAAATTTTCATCGAAATTTCCATCGAAATTTCCTCGAAACCCGAAATTGTATTCCTTGCTTGGGCATCACACGGCTTGATTGCCCTTAATTCAACCCAGTAGATTAAGTAATTAAAATTGAAACAGGGTTTTACTTTGGAATTAGGTTGTCATCTACTGGATTCTCCTAGGGGAGGCCTCCCTACCCTCTTATGAGCATTCTTGCTGAAGATAGGGCTCATATAGCCTCTGCATTGTACCAAAAAAAAAAAAAAATATTGAAACAAAGAAAATAATTGGGAAGTTTTCAGTCAAGTAATAAAACAAAGGGTTAAATACAAAAATGGTTTACGAACTTTACAGTGAATCTCAATTTGGTCCACTATCTATAAAAAATGTCAATTTGGTATACGAACTTTGTAAGTTGTATCAAAACAGTACAAACGTTAACTTTCATCGAAAAATTTAACGAAAACTGGTCATGTGCACAGCAAGGGACCACATTTTTAGAGGCATTTTCGTCCGTTTATCACATTTTCTTGTGACCAATTTCGTTAATTTTCTGATAAAAGTTAGCGTTTGTACTGCTTTGGTACAACTTGAAAAGTTGTACAAAAAATTGACACTTTTTATAGTTAGTGGATTAAATTGAGACTCATTGCAAATTTTGTAGACCATTTTTGTATTTAACCCTAAAACAAAATAACATAATTTGATAAAGTATGATGGTATGAATTTGACACATCTTATTACTTAAAGCCAACTTGGGCAATATATTCCAAATTTCCAACCACAAGCTTCTTCTTTTTTTCAATAATATCATTCAAATCTTGGAAATTAATGTATTGATTGTTTGTGGATAAATCCACATTGATTCAATGGCCAATCACAGACCAACACGTGGCACACCAAGTCCCATTTTTGCTCAGACTCTTTGATGGTCAACTTGGTCAGACCCAGCCATCTATGTCATCATCTCAGCTTAGCAACGCCAACAACATGTACATATGAGATCGGCTCTTACCTCCGAGTTACCCATATCCGATCCGAACCGACATTGGGATCCACCAGGAATTCGAGAGATTATCTTTTTCGGACACCATCAGTTCGGCTCAGATCTGGAGATCATCTTTCTCCAGTCACATCTCAACCATTGGTTCGGCTCGGCCCGGCCCAATGACCGATCACGATCAGACGTGCTTCGACAATCTTGTCACCATCTGATCATCTCAACCATTGGTTCGGCTCGGCCCGGCCCAATGACCGATCACGATCAGACGTGCTTCGACAATCTTGTCACCACCTGATCATCTCAACCATTGGTTCGGCTCGGCCCGGACCAATGACCGATCACGATCAGACGTGGATCTCCACATCACCACATCAACTCAGTCCATTCCATTCCCAGTTCGGATCGGCTCGGCTTTGGTGATCATCATCTCAAATCCTAGTTGCGGCCGGATTTCACTTGAGGGGATCACTGCACTACCTACCTGATCGGCTTGGCCGACTTGTCTAAATCCGATCCGATCACACATGGGTTTCACGTCTACATGTGAGGACATGTGTTCGGATCGGCTCGGCCTCCCACCGCCATCCTATAGAAGATCACGTTGGGACGAACCGCCATACTCAAGTGCACCTGACGTGACTCTCTGACAGATAAGACATTCCAGCTCACAGCCATGACTATTGGGGCATTCCACCTGATCTTCCATCCTTGCATTCAATGCAGCATTGAATGCAAAGGAGGTGAGTAGCTGTGCATGCTACTAGTTATGACCGAACGCGTGGATCTCTCTCAGCCACTCAATCACATGCAGGTAACTTACTCTCCACACCTTCCCTTGTCTATATAAACCAACTTATATGCACAAAGCTAGGATCCCATCCATCCAGCCATCACAAAGCAAACACTTGCACAAACTTTGGCTTACCAAAAACACACTTGGACTTGCTGAGAATAAACCCAGAACATTTGCCTTGTTCTTCCCATTCTCCCAAGTTCATCACATGTTCTTCCCCACTTCCATTCAAACACCATCAAACACACATCACTGACTTCATCATCGGAGCGTGTTTGGCTGGTACCACACCGGTCCATCTCCTTTGATCTTGTGTTTTGTCTACAGGAAGATCTCAATCAACATCCACGTCATCATCCAGCAAGACTTCGGATCAGCCAGGTCACTACCCCTAAGTTGTTGCATCTACCTTACGTGAATTTGTATCAACAGATTGGCGCCGTCTGTGGGAAGATCGACTTCAGCCGTTGTGTTCATCACCACAAGTGCTAAGCTCTTCCTTCACACAAGTCATCATGACTACCATCTTTCGCGACAGTAGCTCTTCCTCAGGAGGATCCCAGAATGATGAACAACATCAGCCTGAGACACCTGAAAAGACGAGAAGAGCCAATCCCTCTGGAAAAGCTGGGATCAGCAATGACCCAGCCGATCTCAGAGCTACCAATAGGCTCTTGAGAAGGGTAAATCAAGAACAACTTGCTGCTGAGAACGAACTTCTTAGGCATAACAATGAGCTTTTTACCAAACAGGCAGAACAGACCGCCGAACTGCAACGCCTCCGAGCTCAGCAAGGGATGAGTGTTCGGATCGGCAATAACACGAGAATGACCCGAGCTGATCCCGAGGTTCTTTCTCCAGCTCGTCCCCCACAAGTCACTCAGGCTGACATCGACAATCACCCTTGCCGACGGAACATCGATTGCTCATTCCCTGGCTTCGAGAGTATGCCCTTGATTGATCAGCTCGAGTTCTTAAATGCTCGGCAGATCATCCAACAAAAACGCCAGGCCTATGTCAGAGACTCTACTTCACCTCCCGGAAGTTACCATGATGATCCGAGCGAGGAACCGAGATCGCCGATCCGAACCAGACTGGGGACTCCACTCGGAAACCCAATACGGACCGGATCGGCCGAACAAAGAACTCCAACCAGGAGTAGACTTGGTCCGCAGCCGAACGTAATCCCGGAAGAAGAGCCCGAACCTTCCTCTTCCAGCACCCAGACCGGCAGACAACCTACACGGGATCGGCTCGGCCCAACCATGGTCATGTCCGACCGACGTCCGGTGAGTGAGAGGATCACTCGTCAGCCGGTAAGCGAGAGACTCGGTAACCGGACCGAGTGCTCAGGGGAAACTGCGGCCGAGCCGACCCCACCCAATGTGGAAAATCTTGTCCGGACTTTGGTCCAAAGCCAAATCCAGAGTGTCCACGATCGGCTCGGCCAAGTCGAGGTCTCCGGGGGGTACACCGGTAGAACCGATCACGGGGAAGAGCTCCCCCTCCCATATACTAGCATGATCATGGATGCTGAGGTCTCCCTGGATACAAAACCCCCCAAGATGGATCAGTACGACGGGACTAAAGATCCCTACGATCATCTTGACAGCTTCAGATACGCCATGGAGGCCCGCCAGGCATCTGAGGCCACGAAGTGCAGAATCTTCCCTTCAACCTTGAAGGGATCGGCTCGGGGATGGTTTCGAACTCTCCAGCCGAACTCCATTGACTCTTTCTCCGATCTCCGGAGAGCCTTCCTGACGAGATATCGGGTTGTATCCGAACGACTCTACAACTTGAACGATATGTCACTCATCAAACAGCAGGAAGGGGAGAGCCTTAAGACCTATCTGATCCGCTTCAACATCGAATACACGAAGTGTGATGATTGCGACGACAGATCGGCTAAGAACGCTCTTATGCAAGGTCTGCTCGCCGGGGGACTCCGCTCCCATCTGATGAGGAACCCTCCATCCACCTACGACGAGCTCTCCGCTGAAGCCACCAAATGGGCTCGAGCTGAAGAGTGGAACGCTCAAGTGGAAGCACTGAAAACCAACCAGTCAACTCCCAAACGGAAGGAGGAAGAAACCTCATACAATCGCCTGTCTCAGGGGAAGAAGACCAAAACTGCGGAGTCAAGCCAACTCCTAAGCGGGGAGCCTCGTTACGTCCAGTACCTTGAGTTCACCCCGTTGAACACAAGCTTGGAGGATATCTTTTCCAAAATCAAGGATCTGCTCCCGGTCCCTAAGGAGATTCGAGGTCCACCTCAGGACAAAATCAAGGAAGATATCTATTGTAGGTACCATTCCAACCATGGTCACGTCACGAACAACTGCTACTCTATTCGCGACGCAATAGAGACTCTCGCCCGAGCTGGCAAGATTAATCAATTCCTGACCGGAGCCCTAAGGGTGAAGATCACTGAGCCAAGGAGGACCACCAACACCGTTGAAACCAGAGATACTCATATTGGTTGAGGGCTGAGACCTTCGACTTCGCCTCTGGCCCTTCAGATCGGGTCGGATCATCCCGGCGGATCCCCCACATCCAATCCGACCCGATCTAAGGATATTCTAAGAATTGAGTGTTCATCCTTTCTTGGTTATCCCAGGTCGGCTCGGCTCGGCTCGGCTTTGGTGATCATCATTTCAAATCCTAGTCACAGCCGGATTTCACTTGAAAGGATTACTGCATTATCTGCCTGATCGGTTCGGCCTCTCCCTATTAGGGATTGGGAAGAAGTCCCGGTTTTTTCGAGGAGAAATCAGACCAACCTGTTCGGATCGGCTCAAGACTCAGATTAGCTCGGCTCAGTGCTCAAACGCACTTGCATACCTACGCACAAATACTGAAGTGTTTGCCTAGTTCTACGATGATATGCTAGACATTTCCTCTTGACTGAATCAAGATCGGGGACTATCCGATCCGATCTTCTTTCGACAAATATAGATGAACACATCTAGATCCACATTGATTCTCAGATTTTGAAGCTATAAACACCTGGTCCAAGCCGGAGCGATTGGCCACAGTCCCGGCGCCCAACAGGAAAAGACTCAAAGGTCTCTAAAAACACCTGGTCCAAGCCGGAGCGACTGGCCACAGTCCCGGCGCCCAACAGGAAAAGACTCAAAGGTCTCTAAAAACACCTGGTCCAAGCCGGAGCGACTGGCTACAGTCCCGGCGCCCAACAGGAAAAGACTCATCAGGTCTATAAAAATCCCTGGCCGAGCCGAAGTGATTTTCTACAGTCCTAACGTTCGACAGGATATTTCTAAAAAGAAAAATATTTTCAAGCTCAAAACTTTTATCGTGCATACCGAGCCGATCTGAAAGTAAGTTTGAATATTTTTCTCAAAAACAAAATTCCTAATATCTCAATGGACACATCAAACCCATCTGAGATCATCAGGGATTTATAGTTTCTTCTTATTTTCGTCATGCTCATCAGACTGATCCGAAAATAAATTGAGAATTATCATTGCATTTTATCATAATGGCCAAGTCAGGCCGAATGTCACTTCTTACAGGTCATCACTTTTTTTCAACTTCCAACCCATCACAAGTCTGCTCGGACCGGAAGTTGGGGGACTCCTGTTTGTGGATAAATCCACATGGATTCAATGGCCAATCACAGACCAACACGTGGCACACCAAGTCCCATTTTTGCTCAGACTCTTTGATGGTCAACTTGGTCAGACCCAGCCATCTATGTCATCATCTCAGCTTAGCAACGCCAACAACATGTACATATGAGATCGGCTCTTACCTCCGGGTTACCCATATCCGATCCGAACCGACATTGGGATCCACCAGGAATTCGAGAGATTATCTTTTTCGGACACCATCAGTTCGGCTCAGATCTGGAGATCATCTTTCTCTAGTCACATCTCAACCATTGGTTCGGCTCGGCCCGGCCCAATGACCGATCACGATCAGACGTGCTTCGACAATCTTGTCACCACCTGATCATCTCAACCATTGGTTCGGCTCGGCCCGGCCCAATGACCGATCACGATCAGACGTGCTTCGACAATCTTGTCACCACCTGATCATCTCAACTATTGGTTCGGCTCGGCCCGGACCAATGACCGATCACGATCAGACGTGCTTCGACAATCTTGTCACCACATGATCATCTCAACTATTGGTTCGGCTCGGCCCGGACCAATGACCGATCACGATCAGACGTGCTTCGACAATCTTGTCACCACCTGATCATCTCAACCATTGGTTCGGCTCGGCCCGGACCAATGACCGATCACGATCAGACGTGAATCTCCACATCACCACATCAACTCAGTCCATTCCATTCCCAGTTCGGATCGGCTCGGCTTTGGTGATCATCATCTCAAATCCTAGTTGCGGCCGGATTTCACTTGAGGGGATCACTGCACTACCTACCTGATCGGCTTGGCCGACTTGTCTAAATCCGATCCGATCACACATGGGTTTCACGTCTACATGTGAGGACATGTGTTCGGATCGGCTCGGCCTCCCACCGCCATCCTATAGAAGATCACGTTGGGACGAACCGCCATACTCAAGTGCACCTGACGTGACTCTCTGACAGATAAGACATTCCAGCTCACAGCCATGACTATTGGGGCATTCCACCTGATCTTCCATCCTTGCATTCAATGCAGCATTGAATGCAAAGGAGGTGAGTAGCTGTGCATGCTACTAGTTATGACCGAACGCGTGGATCTCTCTCAGCCACTCAATCACATGCAGGTAACTTACTCTCCACACCTTCCCTTGTCTATATAAACCAACTTATATGCACAAAGCCAGGATCCCATCCATCCAGCCATCACAAAGCAAACACTTGCACAAACTTTGGCTTACCAAAAACACACTTGGACTTGCTGAGAATAAACCCAGAACATTTGCCTTGTTCTTCCCATTCTCCCAAGTTCATCACATGTTCTTCCCCACTTCCATTCAAACACCATCAAACACACATCACTGACTTCATCATCGGAGCGTGTTTGGCTGGTACCACACCGGTCCATCTCCTTTGATCTTGTGTTTGTCTACAGGAAGATCTCAATCAACATCCACGTCATCCAGCAAGACTTCGGATCAGCCAGGTCACTACCCCTAAGTTGTTGCATCTACCTTACGTGAATTTGCATCAACATTGATAATTGACATTTTACAAATATTATTATTATTTTTTAAAAAACCCCAAAGAAGACAACACCAGACGATAGAGTGATAGACATAAAAGGTGACAAAAGATACCCAAGCCTCTAAGTAAGAAACCGAAAGTGGAGGGAAGTGACAGTGTGACACAAGCTAATGACAGAATATAATTGCATCAGAAAAAGTGACATTTCCAATTCTCTTTTTCTCTTCCCATCTACTTTTATTATTATTATTATTTTCAAAAATCAAAATATCAATTTGAAAAGAAAATAAGGTACACCGTATACCCTTTGAAATTAGGCACAGGATGCCAGCCAGGAAGAAATTTTGGACGTGTTTTTGTTCACACTCTCAACCTGTCATCAATCATCATATACTATTTTTATAAATGTTATAAAAAAAAAAGTTTTTTTACATTTTACCCACCTAAATTTTAAATTCAATCTCACTTCACCACCTATAAAAAAAAATTATGTCAATTTACTATCTAAATTAAAAATTTGTTGTAATGTACTAATTTTGTCTAAACTTTTGTTAAAAATAAGAGTGTTTTGGTCTTTTTCAAGTTCTTATTGTTAGAAAAAAAAAATTATTTTTTACACTTTAGCTGCTTTGACACAATAAAAACTAATTTCAAAATATCAAAACACTCTTATTTTTAATAAAAGTTTAGACAAAATGAGCCAAAAATGGTATATTGTAACAAATTTTTAATTTAGGTGGTAAATTAACACAATTTTTTTTTTGTGGTGAAATAAAATTGAGCTCAAAATTCAGGTGAATAAAATATATAGAAAATTAGGATTAAATACCAAATATCAATAGTTTTTTAATAAAGCAGCAAGACACTAATTTTTTTTAGTTTAGGTACTAACCTAGAGTAAAACATTTTGGATTAGGTCACAAATCAGTTCGTTATACAGTTGTGACTCTCGAACAGTTACAGTTGTAATTGTCGAACAGTCACAATTGTGACTATTTAAAATTTATAAAAAATCAAAATTTTTAGGGTTTCATACTTTTGATTTTGGTTTGGGGGATGAAATCCTATAACTCAAAGACTAAATATTAAAGTTTAAGCCTTGCAAATATTGAAAAAATAATAAATTAATAAAAAAGTTATGACTGTTAGACAGTTACAGTTCGATATAACTATGTTTTTTAAAGTTGGTACATAAATTGAAATTTAGTACCTAAATTGAAATGATATAAATATTTTAGTAGTTGAAATGAAAAAATATTATAATTTGATACCTAAAGTTAATGGACTTTAAAATATAATAAAGATGAAAAAAAAAAAATACTGAATTTGAAGTGCATGATATAGTAAATTGGAAGTGTAAAAGAATAGGTGACAATGACACGTACGTGTAAAATGTTGCGAAAACTTAGACATCATAGTTAATGCTAAGTATGTGTTGTACTTCGACCAAAAAATAAAAAAAGTATGTGTTGTACAATGTGTTCACGTGGCGTAATGAAAGAGGAAGAGGAGATTATTGTAGCATTAATCCAGTGCAGGTAGGTAGGGGGGCGCCAACTTTCTTACTCAGATCGGTCATCATCTTCCTTGTAACTTGTAAATTTGTAATGTAAGGTTTTATAAATTTTTTTAGCAAATTATCTTCTAGTATTAAATTACTAATAAATTTAATGTACATGACTCTAATTTAAAAAGTTGATGTAAAGGACAGCTTTTGAATTTTTTACATACGTATTTATTGTATTTTATAAATGTATTGATTTTACAAATGCACTTGTTGTATTTTTATAGATACATTAATTTTTTTTATATAAATATATTAATTTCGCAGATGCCCTTGTTGTATTTTTATATACGTATTAAATTGCTTTACAAATGCACTGAATTGGCCATGGTTTGAATTTTGGCCTTTATTTCAACTTGGCTGACCAACAATTTTAGTTATAAACCCTACAATCTAAGATGGGGTAGTTGCCAACTACAAACTAACAAAATTCATTCTTGGCTTATTTACATCATTGCCTCCTGTAAGATACACTTTTTTTCACTTTGCCCCCTGAAACTTAAATTCTCTCAGTTTGCCACCTGAACTTCACAAAGTTATTGCAAAAGACCCTATGCCGTTAACTCTGTCAATTTTTCCGTTAAAATAGCTGACGTGACACCTATATGGCATGAGTGAGACCCTTTTTTAGTTATGTAAAATCCATGTAGACAAAAAAAAAAATTTTTAAACTAAAAATAATAAGATATATGTCAATTTTTTATAATTTTGCTTGTCTACATGGATCTTACATAACTAAAAAAGGGTCTCACTCATGCCATATAGGTGCCATGTCAGCTATTTTAACGGAAAAATTGACAGAGTTAACGGCATAGGGTCTTTTGCAACAATTTTGTGAAGTTCAGGTGGCAAACTGAGAGGATTTAAGTTTCAGGGAGCAAAGTGAAAAAAAGTGTATCTTACAGGGGGCAATGGTGTGAATAAGCCTTCATTCTTTTGTTATCTTCAATGCCATTGCCAGTAGCTGACATGGGCTTCACAAACCTTATGTCCATCCTATTCCTTGTAGGTACCTTCCATCTATTTAATTACTTAGTTCATAATTAAGGATAGTCTTACCCAGTTGGCCAAAAAAAATAAGGGCAGTCTTACCCAGTTGGCAAATTCGTTTCATTAAAAATAAAATAAAATTACTGCATGTAATTTGCTATACCTATAACTATAACTTTACTCGAATTGTTTCAAAGAGAGCAAAAGAGAAATGTCATCTATAAAATAAATTATTTTATCTATAGATAGCTCCAAAACTTCTGGACCTCATCTACTAATTAATTCACCAAATATTAGTAAGAGAAACTGTTTTCTGAGTACTACTATCTGAGTGGCCAGCTTTTTGATGTAAGGTATTTGATGCTGGTCCCGACTATGTACATTTGTTTGTTTAACATTTACTTCTTGTTGCTAACAGTACTTAATTACTAGGTTGTCTCAACTCTCAACCAATTATTGATTCCTTTCTTTTGGAGAGAGGGGATGGGGGTGGTTATATTGAATTTGAAAATAGGTAAATTTTCAAATGTCTAGATTAATTTATATATATATATATATAAATGCTTTAAAACTAACTGGTTTGTAAAATTAATATATATATATGACAAATATATATGTTTAATATCTAAGGTACTTGAAAAAACAACACTAACCTCGAAATATTTATTGTATCAAATGAATATACATATCTATTAAGCTTTGGTTTTGATGGGTGGGGAGGGAACAATAGAGGTGGATGCCACCACCCATGAAGCTTAGAGGCAGCTACCTACAAAAATTGGGGTGCAAATGACAATTCCACTATGCCTTTTCTTGAGTGAAAATGATACCCAATAACCAACTTTTCTTCATGTGTCCCTCTCAAGAATTTAACACAACCTTGTGGATGCAAAAGGGAAAAAGCTAAGACAATGATAAAGCTGTGAATTATGGGTGGCTAGGGATGTGGAAGGAGCTAGCCATTAAAAACCATTCATGTATTGATTTGAGAGGCAGGACCCACCACCATCCCCACATTTAGTGTCCACAAGGCCTATAGCCAAACAGAGCTGAGCTGAGCTGCTGCACTTTGGCATTGTGTTGTTCTATCTTTCATGCAATTATGGCCTGTATGAGAAAAGTAGGAGAGAGAGAGAGAGTAGACAACTCAATTATCCCCCTCAGCTAATATCCTCCAAAACTTTTGATGGATGGATGGTCCTGCAGGCAAAATATCATATTCATCCTACCTTGTTTGCTTTCTTTTGTATCATCTCCTGACCTTTTCAAAGAAGTAATTTTTTTTTTTATTTTTTTTTTAAGTTACAGATAGAAGCAAGCTAACACAGTACATTTGGAGTTTTTTGACTTCCAAAATAAAAGCACTATGGTCAGTACTAGACATTTGGATAACTATGAAGAGAACTGGGTACAAGTACAAGATTATGAGTCAAATTAAGAATGTCTATAAGTTCAAACTTGGGTCATTATCATTGGATGATTTTCCAGCTAAATGTACTTTCAAATAGTTCTTGGAAATTACCATGATATATATGCATGATTGATTAGTTTCATCTTCATCTTTTGGTGGCTAGGCTTACATCTTGAACAAATTTAAATATATATATAGGGTGCTGTCTTCCTATTAGATCGACATCTATCAACATAACAATATTATGTTGTCAGACTGTAAATTTAGACCATACAGTAAACAATTGATCTGCATAATCAATTATCTAAATTCACTGTTATGTTACTTGACTGTCCATCTCGCAAAGAACATTTCACACATAGTTGTAGTTCAAATAGATGAAGAGTAGCAATCATGATGTATTGTAGCATCATAAACCTTTAAGAATTTAAATTAAAGCAGACAATTGGATTGAATTAACACAAGACCAAAAAGAGCAAGTCTTATAAAAGCCCACAAAACCTACCAAGAGGCTCGTGGCTCAACAGTTGATATAAACTGGGTCCAAATCCATCAAAATCATTTTCGAAAGTTTGTACTGGGCGCCTTTTACTCATTTTCATGTCCAAAGGGTATTGTGGATTTTGGGCCTTTTACTCATTTGGTAAGGATTCGGGTTCAGAATGTGGGTAGGTATCTTTCTTTAACAAAATATAAATAAAAATAAAACTCTCTCTCTTTTTTAATAAAAAAAGGGGATCCAAGGCCATCATCAGTACATAAAATTACAGCATCTCCTCTTTTTACTTTATTATTAGGCTAAATGATACTTTCAGCCTTTATACTTTTATGAAATTTTCATTTTGATCTTGTTCTTTTAATCTTGTCAAATACAATAACAATCAAGTCCAAATCATTAACTACGTTTAAATTCTTTCACTTTGATCTTTTTTTTTTAATCTTGTCAAATACAATAACAATCAAGTCCAAATCATTAACCACGTTTAAATTAATAATGAAAAATTCGACGTGCATTGTACATGAGTAACATTTCATACATATTATTCACCTAGATGCCTATATAATCTCATACTTGCCCTTATACGCGATCAATATAAAAAAATAAGAAATTTTAACGTCAAACTGAATATGTTAAATAGTGAATAAGGGCTTAGTAAGCATTTAGGTGGACTAATGTATTCGAAATGTTATTCATGTGGGAAGTACGTGCTTCTACGTTAAATTTTTCGTTAATAATTTAAATGATATAAACTATTTAAATTTAATTAATATCGTATATAAAGTACATAATTAAAATCACAAAAAATAAAAATATAGGACCAAAGTAAAAATTTAGTGAAAGTACGTGACCAAAAATGTTATTTGGCCTTATTATTATTATGTGATGTGGCCTCACACAAGATATAATAGATGCGGGGTATACTGCCCCCGACATACAGCGAGAATCCTTCACTACTTTTTGGGACTGCTCATCAATCATCATAATGGGTTGCTCCAAAAATTGTTGTTAATTTAAGAATAATTTTTTTATTTGAGCACTCTAAATTGGACTTTTTATATTTTAAGGTATGTTAATTGATGTTGTCTTGATATGACTAAATATAAATTGAGTGGTGGGTTCTCAATATTCAACGCCCATATTAAGGTATTTACAACTACTATCGATTGAATCTCTCAATATTTAACACTCTTAAATTTAAATTACATAGTTAGAAATTAAAAAAGTAAAAAAAAGATAAATATATACGTCTTAATTGAGTAGATCTACCCAATTAAAATTTGATAATCACCACACGTACTGTATGCGGTGGGTTCCTTTGGAAAACAACCTTCAGGCTTCAAATTAATATCACTAGCTAGCCCCATGAGATTTTATATATATATATATATATGCCCTTTTTGTTAAGGGATCTTTTAAATAATTTTATGTAAGAGATCTCTCATGAGGCCCACTATATATTGTATTTTAACGATCTGAATCGTTTGTTTGTTGGTGTTTATTCAAAGATCATTTCTAAAAAAAATTAAACAAATCGAAAATCATTAAGATATTTAATTGTGATAAAACAAATAGACGAACAAAATATTTTCGATAAACACTTGAAATTGTGACAATTTAATCAACGGTTAAATAGTTTACAATTTTCTTAATTTTTTGCAAGGATGATCATTTAATAGAGACAAAAAAAATTGATGGTTCTAATTATAAAAATACTCTATGGAGTAGAAGGGATCCCATAAATAAGCTTATTTAAAGGATCTCGTAACGAAAGAGCCCTATATATATGCGCAGTCTCGTTTAAGTAATAATGTCATTATTTTAAGAAAGTAAAAACATCTTCTTTGGGTATCACCCGATAGTACAGTTCTATAATCGGAACCGTTCATGTTTTAAGTTCCTTCTCAAGAGTCATTCCTATGCAGACAAATACACTCTGTCAATTAAAATTGAAATGATGTTGGCTGTAATAAACTAGTTAAACATTTTTTGATTTGACAAATTTTTTGCATGAGTGATCTTTGAATGATGTTTTAGAATACGAACGGTTCCAATCATTGAATTGTAGGTCCGAAGATTATATATGTTCTTACTTTTCTTAAAGTAAGAACATCCTTACTTGAAAATTTCTCTGTACATGTGTGTGTGTAGTGGCTTGCCACAACAAAAGGAAATATAAATATGCATGCCCCTTCAATTGAGGAATTCCTCAAATAATTTTATATAAGGAATCCCTCATAGAGCCCACTCCATATAGTATTTTAACAATCAAAACTGTCTATTATTTAGGTTTATATTCAAATATCATCTTTAAAAAAAAATTAGATAAATCGTAAACTATTAAGATATTTAATTTTCATCAAATAAATAGATGAATAAAATATTTTCGATAAGTACTTAAAATAGTGACCATTTAATCAACAGTAAAATGGTTTCTGATTAACCTAAATTTTTGCAAGAATGATTTTTGATAGACCTAAAAATAGACGATTTGGATCGGCAGAATACTAAATGGAGTGAGCTCTATTAGGGATCCCTTAAATAAAATTATTTGAAAAATCTCTATTACATATATATATATATATATCAAACAATGGGGTGGCTTTACATGGCCGTGACTGCGAGGAGTCCATGACAAATTGACAATGACAACACTAGCAAGCCATAGAAAATAGACTACGGCCTCCTTTGGAGGATGAGATTGGATGTGACTAAGCAATTAAAAGGGGCAAATAGTCTCTTATCTTATGTTTGGTGAGTTTGCTAAGAATTCGAGACTGAACTCACACTTAAGACTTTAGTTCGAAATAACTAAAGATTACTGGCTGATACTCAAAGTGGTCCATGATGGGACTAACCTATCTCTCTCTGCCTCACCACCAACAGCTGATCTTTCCGACGCAACCAGTCCACCGTTCACCCACTCAACCTTCGACTCCTCTCTCTCTCTCTCTCTCTCTCTCTCTCTCTCTCTCTCTCTCCCTCCCCCTGTTTCTGCGATTTACCATCTGCACCAGTATTAAAGCATACAAGTCCAACCTCATATATTTGCATTCCTCTTGATTTCAATTCCAAAAAGTCACAAAAAAGAGCCACATATTTGCTTTTCTCTTGCGATTTGCAATCTGCACTAGTATAAAAAATATTATTTTTTTTCTATTAATAAATTATTCCAACTTTTTTTATTTTACAAGCTTTAAATTTAACTTTCTTTTCGAACGTTCTTTCAAAATGTAAAAGAAATATATTTTTTTAATAAAAAATAGTTAACAATATGATTACTAAACTTTAGGGTTTTTTTTTTTTTTTTTTTTATTATTATTTTTTTTATAGGTAACTCTTTTGGATTATAATTATGAAAATATTTCTAGAATTTTTAATTTGATCAAGCAATTTTTAAATTTTTAATATTGTATAGTAAAAAAATAAATTTTACTCATGATCGAGTTCAGTCCTGTGTTGCATGGTTGCACCACATATGCGACAAGATTTTTGTCCTGGCCTGTCCATAGTACACAACTACACAGTCATATCCCGTGCAGTCCTATCAATATTGCTCTATGATTATTAAATGATTGACATAGGAAAATAGAGATATGTGTTTAAAGTCCCATGCAATTAATTAATTGTCTCAATTTCAACAAATTAGAAGCTATATATTACTGGTAGTGTTTAATTATCAGAATTAAGCTGATTCCCTTTCATCTCACAAACAAGTGCATATGTATACGTAACAAGCAAAATAATCAATCTGCTTAAAAATTAATGAATAGCAATGTAACAGTACTACGCATGCATATGGATTCAGAATGCTCCAGCTGATTGAAAAACTGAGATATATATGTATGATAGCTGCGCAGCCGCAAATTGTTAAAGGTAAGGTTTAAGATGGATGTACTACTTTGCAAATTAAATGTCCAAATATTTGTCCAAATTGGGAAAACTGGGGTTGCTAACTTGCTATTTCGATATATCGTCATCAGGTTAATATGGCATAAAGAGATTAATTTCACAGAAATATGCTACCTGTGTGCTATATATATATATTCACATAAATATGCTACCTGTGTACTATATATATATATTCACAGAAATATGCTACCTGTGTACTATATAAATATATATATATATATAGAGAGAGAGAGAGAGAGAGAGAGAGAGAGAGAGAGAGAGAGAGAGAGAGCTTTAAGTGTGAGATCCTCATATTTGTGGAATCCCAATGTGGGGTTCACTCTATATTGTATTTCAATAATTCGAACCGTTTATTTTTTAAGTCTATATTCAAATATCATCCTTACAAAAAATTAAGCAAATTAGAAATCATTAAGCTATCAAATTTTGATCAAATAAATAAACAAACAAAGTATTTTTGATAAACACTTGAAATTGTAATCATTTAATCAACGGTCAAATGGTTTTCGATTAACCTAATTTTTTGTAAGCACGATTCTTCAATAAAGACAAAAAAAGTAAACATTTCTGATTATCGAAGTACAATGTGGATTGAGTGAGCCTCATAAGGAATCCCACAAATAAACTTAAATGTGAAATCCTACACCTGAAGGGTATATATGTTCTATGTCAAGACAAGTCTAATTTGTTTCCAAATTTCAAGTGTACATATATATAAAGGTACAATAAAAAAAACAAAACAAACTAGTTTGCAAGAAATTTTATTTATTTATTTATTTTATTTTCATAAAATTAGTAATTTTTATTATTCTTGGACCACTCATATATATGTGAATGGGACTGACAAACTCACATCCATATCCATTCACTATATATTAATGCAAAGCATGACAGCTTTTCATGTTATGATGAACTATATATTTGGATGTGTAAGTGGGCTATATAGTACTACCCTTTCCTCTCTCAAGTATTAAATATATTATATAGATGGATAGATAGATAAAGTCCTGCTTTGACTAAAAAAAACAAAAAAAACGATAAAGTCTAAAGTTCCTGCTTTGACAAAAAAAAAAAAAAAAAAGAAGAAGATAAAGTCTTTGCATTTAACATTTTGATTTGATATAACGATTCAATGCATGGGTTATTAATTTCAGCACTTACAAATTTAATTAACTATACATTATTCCTCACAATTGCTCAAATTTTATCCCTCTTTAAATAACTTTGTGTGTGTATATATATAAGAATGCTCTAAAACTAATTGGTTAATAAGTTAATACAAAGCTAACTACCATGTTGGGCCCACTGCACAATGTAATCTCAAAATCCGAACCATTCATTTTTTAGGCCCTACTTCAAAGATCATATCTATAAAAAATCTCCAAAATCGAAAGTCATTTAGCCATTTGATTATGATAACAATTATTTATATATTTTTATCGAAAACAGTGATCGTCTATTTATTTGATTACAATTAGATGATTAAATGATTTCTAATGTAGTTGATTTTTTACAATGATAATCTTTGAAATATAACTTAAACAATAGACGGTTCAGATTATGAAATTAGTTATGTGGTGGATCCAAAACCATAGTTAGTTTCGTATTAACTTACTAACTAGTTAGTTTTAGAGCACTCCTATATATATATATAGACATAGTTGTTGAATAGTCTACTTGAAAGGGTTGTAAAATTACTCACAATACACCTAATTTTAATTCCCCTCTCCCAATTCAAAAAAAAAAAATATATATATATATATAGACAAATTTAAGTGTGAACGTTCATACATAGCGTCGAGCGCTCGATAGTGTATAATTTTTGTGCGTCGAGCTCTCAAACTTGGTTTTTCGGCGTTTATAGGGTATTTTAACTTTACGCATAACATAACATAATATAACGCCTCCACAAAAGATATTCTACATCATAAAAGGGTATGAGGTGAACCCGTTGGCTTATACCTTCAAAAGCGGGTGGAGGAAATAGCGCCGAACGCTGCAAGAAACGATTGGCTATTTTTTTAAAAAATTCACTGAGCTCTATCTCAGCGGCGTTACCAAGTGCTCAGTATCCAGTGCCAACGTTCACACCTAAACAGCTTCATATATATATATAAATTGTAATGGAATGTTTTTAATTAGTGTGATGAATGAAATGAATATATATATATATATATAATATCCCATATGATCAAGGAATAAAATTTCGATTTTCGAGGAAATTTTGAAGATTTTTAAATTTCGACAAAAATTAGACGGAAATGACGAAAATTCCTATCAAAATACAGAAATTTTGAATGAAACTTTACCATATGTTTATTTATCATATTATCTACTAAATTGATAAAAAATATTAAAGAAACCAAATTATATAGTAGGTTTCATGTGATATAAGATGAATGTAATGCACGCTGGAGACAAATACTGTTAAATAAAATTAGTATAATGAATAAATGAAATTAGTATATTATCTATACTCTATAATCTGTACACTAAACCCTATATATTTTTATAATCTATATTCTATATTGTTTAGGATATGGTATATGATATTAGGGTTTAGGCCCTTTAGGGTATTTCAAATTATTTTTTATATAGAAATATATTAAAGTTTACTAGTTTAGGGTTTAAAAACAACTAAACGAAACTCCAAAACGGCCAAACGAAACCCCAAACCATTTTTTTTCTTTACAATTGCCCAAAGTCCCCAAACCCCAATCAACCCTAAACCTTTATGTTTTTATTTATTTATTTTTTTTTTTTCTGTTTTTTTTTTCTTCTTCTTTTTCTTTCCTTCCTTTCCTTTCCTTTCTTTTCCCCCGAGGCTCCATCGCTCCACTGGTTTTTTCTTCTTCAGTTCTTCTTCATCCTCTCTCTCTCTGTGCATCACCCCCTGCCGTCGCGTCTCGCTCTCTCGATCTCCCCCCTGCCGCCACCCCCTCTTTCTCCCTCGATCTTCCCCTGCCTCCCCTGCCACCGCTCCATTTTTCTCCAAAAACCCAGCCTTCCAAAACCCAAAACCAGATCTCACCGTCAAAAATTTCGGCGAAATTTCGATAATTTCGACAATTTCGGCGAAATTATCCCGAAAATTTAACAAATATGGGTTTCGATTTCGACACCCCAAAATATCAAAATTTAACACCTTGCATATAATATAGAGACATACAATAGCGTAAATTTTTCCATATATTTATATATTGCATTGATCATTTTCAAAAACTGTAAGTGTTTAGAGTTTTCTAACATTTTTTATTTTATTTGTGGAGCTAATAATTTCAAATCCAGGCAAGAGTTTGATTTACACTTTTCAACTTCTTTAAACAAAAGAATTAATTATCCTAGGCTACCTTTTACTTATTGTTTTTACTCTCCAGTACACCAATTAATTTTATTTAACAACAAGGTAAGTTGCAGCTACCTGGCTTATCTTGAAATCCGATCAATTGCCATTTTATTTCCTTTTTGTCTTTCTCTTTCTTCCCTCTCTCCCCCCGCTATGTCTCTCTTCTCTTTCTTCTTCATCATCTTCTTGTTCTTCTTGTTATTCTTCTTCGCAGAGCAAGCACCTTTGAGATGAACACCACCACCACGAGCAGTGCTGCGATCAACGGCCTTGAAAATCTCAACGCCGACCAAGAAGCAATGGATCTGCTCCGAGCTCGATCGAAACCTTTTGGATCTGCTCTGACCACTCCGGCTTCTCCTCAATTGGGCATGATCACAGCTCGTAGTAGACTCCTACTTTGATTTCTTATCAGTAGAAGGTTTTTGATTTTTTTTTTGTAAGCTCAGTTTCTGAAACTGCAATTTCTGGAAAGTTGTAAGTGAACTGAAATTGCAGTTTATTGGAGTTGCAGTTACTAACTGCAGTTTATTGGAGTTGCAAGCTTGCAGTTACAGTTTCTAATTGCAAGTGAAGCTGCAGTTTATTACAAACTTGCAGTTGCAGTTACTAACTGCAGTTTCTGAAATTGTAGTTTATTGGAATTGCAAGCTTGTAGTTGCAGTTACTAATTGCAACTGTAGTTTTTTTTTTTAAGCTCAGTTTCTGAAACTGCAATTTCAGGAATGTTGTAAGTGAACTGAAACTGCAGTTTATTAGAGTTGCAGGCTTGCAGTTGCAGTTACTAATTGCAATTGAAATTGCAGTTTATTGTAGACTTGCAGTTGTAGTAACTAACTGCAGTTTCTGAAACTATAGTTTATTGGAATTGCAAGCTTGTAGTTGCAGTGACTAATTGCAAGTGAAACTTTGAAACTGCGAAACTGCAGTTTATTGGAGTTGCAGTTGGAGTTGCAGACTTGCAGTTGCAATTACTAACTGCAGTTTCAGAAACTGCAATTTATTGAAGTTGCAGACTTGCAGTTGCAGTTACTGTAGATGGAACTGTAGAGATTAAACCTCTTTTTTTCGTTGTTGCTGTAGCAGTTGCAGAAGGATGCTTGAGAGTGAAGATGAAAAATTGTCGATTTGGTAAAGTTGAAGAAAGAAATCGATTTGGCCAAGAAAATAAGGTGTCCGCATGTTATGTTTTTTGGCTGGTGGAAAGTGTCCGCATGTTAATAGAAATGGATTGGGTGTTTTTGGTTAATGTTTTGGTTTGTTTTGTTAGTACCTTATAATTAATGGACTCTAAACAAAATCATCCAAAAGAAAACTTCCTTAAACAAAAAAGTTGGAAAAAAAAAAAAACATTCTGAATTTGGTGTTTAATAAGAGTACTTGTTAAAAGAGGACAACTTTTTTATTAGTGCCTAATTTTAAACCCCCTAACTACATACAAAATTTGCCTAAACCCTCACCCATTTAAAAACTCTTTTAAAACCCCCTAATACTTACAATTCCCTTTTTAACCCCTACAATATAATGCCAAATTGACCTTAACATACGCGCACCAAGACCCACCTTACTCAGCCCATCTGATATACGTGCCGGCCTAACTGATGCAGCCCACCCACCCACTATTTTAATTCAGTAAAAAGTAAATATTTGGCTTCAAAGGGGATTCGAACCCAAGACACAAAGGTTTCAAGAGATTACCCAAACACCTTACTACCTAGACCGAAGACTTTGATGTGCTAAGATAGGTATTTAATGATATTTATACACATTTTAAAAGATAAGAAATCTTTCTTATTTATATTTTAATTTTAAAATTGTGTGATTATTTTTTTATTCCTAATTTAGTGTAATTTTTTTTGTTTCAAATTTAGTTTAATTAATTTTTTATTGCAAATTTAATGTAACTATTTTTTTATTGCAAATTAGTGTAATTAATTTTTTATTGAAAATTAGTGTAACTATTTTTTGCTCGTGCTTGACTTGGGTTTGAGTCACCTTAATTGTGTGCAAATTATTATAATTTTTTTTCACATATAAAGGCATGTTATATAGTAGTGTGATCGATTTAGTTTTAGTGTGATCGATTCAATTTCAGTGTCATCAATTCAGTCTCAGTGTGACCGATTCAGTTTGTGTGAGCGATTCAGTTTTAGTGTGATCGATTCAGTTTCAGTATGAGATTCAATTTCAGTGTGATCGATTCAGTCTCAGTATAATCGATTCAGTTTCAATGTGATTGATTCAATCTCAATGTGATTGATTCCGTTTCAGTGTGATCAATTCAATGTCAGTGTGGTTGATTCAGTTTCAGTGTGATTGATTCAATCTTAGTGTGATCGATTCCGTTTCATTGTGGGATTCAGTTTCAGTGTCATCAATTCAGTTTCAGTGTGAGCGATTCATTCAGTGTGATCGATTCAGTTTCAGTGTGAGATTCTGTTTCAGTGTGATCGATTCAGTTTCAGTGTGATCGATTCAGTCTCAGTATGATCGATTCAGTTAGTGTGATTGTTTCAATCTCAGTGTGATCGATTCAATCTCAATGTGATCGATTCCGTTTCAGTGTGATCAATTCAATGTCAGTGTGGTCGATTCAGTTTCAGTGTGATTGATTCAATCTCAGTGTGATCGATTCCGTTTTAGTGTGATTGATTTAGTTTCAATGTAATTGATTTAGTTTCATTGTGATCAATCCGGCCAATTTCATTATTATTGATTCTGATATGTGTGAAATTGAAATTTGGGAAAGTGAAAATGTTGAAATTTTAAAAATCATAATTGTTTTGTAACAAGCTTGTATATTGTATGTTCGGCCTTTTCGTTTTGTTTTGTTTTTTTTTTTTCTTCTGAATTTTAGTTTTAGGTTTTATTGGGCTTATAGGATTTAATTGCATGTTATTGTTTAGTAATTGTGTACAATCTCTATTATAAATATATGATAGTATATAGACTTTCTTTATTGTAATTATTTAATATTTGTTAAACTCTATAAATTAAACTAATCCATTTAAATTTACAACTTGTTGTGTAGTTGGGTTGGTTGGGAGTTATATGTTTATTCCACTTGTCTTTTGTTTGATTCTCCATGGCTGCTTTATTTTTCTTTAGTTAATTTTTACTACAATGTAGGCTATGTAGCATGTGGGGCAGGATGGAGAAGTAACGCATTTTCAACTAAGATTAAACAACATAATATTGTTTTCATATTGATCAGAGATTTTGGGGGCGGCAACTAAGATTAAACCCCAACTAAGGGGGTATCAATAAATTCTAAAAATACTGGAGGTTTTGAAATAACTCTACTACTAATTTGGGGCTATTAATTATTTACTACTTTTTTATTGGCCATAAAAGAGTAAATAAAAAAATTTACCAGAAAAGGAAAGTTCCTCAATTAAACAAACACAACGTATGGGTTTTCTGGAAGACCAAACTCCATATCATCATTTCAATTTGCACGTACCATCATATGTAGTACAAGTTGGACAATGTATTATATGCATACCACATATATATTTCCTTTGTTACGAGAATAAATTCCCATGAACATAGCTCTATTTCATATATTTATCCTTTTTATATTAATATCTTTTTTTGGCTAGCTAACACATTCTTTGCTTTTTTTATACTCCAATCATATGAATTCTTCATATAGTTTTTATTCGACTAACCATCAAATTCTCCTTCAAACTATGACGTACTGGTTTTACACTTTATATTCCTTACTATGTTTTGCAACATTTAAGCCCACGGAATTGGACAGTCCAACACTTTACCCATTTTGTTAAAACAATTTACAAATTTCGTATGTTTTGTACAT
Source organism: Dryas octopetala (assembly GCF_963921425.1). Taxonomy (NCBI): domain Eukaryota; kingdom Viridiplantae; phylum Streptophyta; class Magnoliopsida; order Rosales; family Rosaceae; genus Dryas; species Dryas octopetala. The sequence goes on along the minus strand of NC_141374.1, from coordinate 4,513,017 downwards.
GCTTCACATGTGTGGCACCACGCGGTCATTTATTTGAGGGCATTTACTTTCGTCATGCACGAAAATGCTTTATAATGGCACTACATAGTACATACATGCCCTATAATTAATATCCATAGGTGCCATGTATGCAAATTAAATTGACGAAATTTATAATTTTTTTAACAAAATTGAGTAAAGTATTGGATAATGCATAGTCGGTGAGGTTAATTTAGTGCCACAAAAAATAGTAATGGTGATAATTAAAGGGAAATTTCATTAAATATACCTTTTGAATACAACTCTTACTTTTTTAAATTTTCCCAGCCAACTCTTACTTTCTTTTACTCTTTGGCCATTTTTCGGATAAAAATATCCCTTTTGTCGCCACATGGTCGACCAAATAATTGATTTTAACAAAATGTAAAATAGAAAAGAATATAATGAATATGATGAACTGGCTGCAGCACCATCTAAAGTGGCTGTAGCTCCATTTGTTGAACATGTGTCGACTATTTATCATTGACAATCAAATTTTAGATATGAAACAACAAACCCAGGTCGAAATTTCAGATCTTGAACAATAAAACAAAGAGAAATTAAGATTTAAAACTCATATAAATCAACAACCAAACTCAGAATTATCCATTTATTATACAGGAATTGAGAACTCCAGATCTACAACACAAAGAACTTAGATCTGTAAAATTGAGAACCCATTTAACTAAACCCACAAATCCAATCTCATATATAGTGATACAGGAATAAATTGATAAAAATAAAAAAAGTGAAACTGAAAGTTGAGCTTCTCTGCATTCGCCACCAAGCCACCGCACAAATTCAATCCCTTCTTGTCACACCCCAAAGTGGGGCCTATCAATTTGAGCATGTGGTAGTGCCACATTGGTCACCAACCTTGAGATATAAAGCCATCTCAAAGCCAATGATCAATGTAAGGCTAATTGACACTAGAGTTTGATACCAAAAATCAGAGTAAATTTTTTGCTTTTAACTAAAACAATGACAACTAGTAAGAGCTTACATAAGTGGTGAGCTTGTGAGTTTAAAATGAATTCAGGAAATAGAAACATAGACCCTTGCTTTCAAGTTGGTGAGTAAAGCAACATAACAAATGAGAATTCATTGAACCTTTTTAAATAGAAAACCAATTGTGAATTTGAAACAAAGTAATGAGTAATGAGTCATTCTAAATCCTTATAATCATCAACCAACAAGTTGCTTAATCAAAGGTTAAAATAAAAGAAAAGTAAGTTAAAGGGTTGTTACACACTCATCCATGCTAGGATCCTCCTTACTCGAGTAGTGAGATGTTTGTGGGGTTGGAACTTCCATACTTGGAGACCTATCTTTCCAGCTACTTCCTTTTTCTTCTGAATCCGAGAGGTTCACCATGTTTACCATTGTTAATCCTAAGTTTCCTGCACTAAATCAACTATGTAGGGGTGAGCTTCACCAATACCACTGATCACACACTCAACTAGTCCAAAACAATTTCCAAACATTTCAAAGTAGTTTCATATAAGAAAATAAAGTTTCATTAAACAGTTTTGCCAAACTGGCCAAATTCACAAGCAATAAATTTACAAGTCATCCAAACAATATCAACATGTTCAAACTAAAATATAACAAGTGAAACTTATAACAAAAATGCACATTAACTTTGTTTGAGGTTCTTAGAACAAGATATTGAGATAAAACAACCAAAGAGATTATCTCTTGGTCTCATGTTGTAATAACAGTTGGCATATATCAACTAATATTATAATCAACCATGAATCAATTCATAAAATGCAAATGCATGTTTAAAAGTAAAGTACAATCCAGTGCGTACATTTTCTCCATGACAAAGCAAACCTGTCAAGATTCAATTAAAAACAGTGGACTTATCCCTAATTTGTAATTTTCATTACCCCTATTCTCATATCCTTCAAATAATCAAGTAAGTCTAGATGGTGAGATGTCCTTCATTGAAAATAGATAATTCTATCTCTTTCCATTTAATTAGCATATTCTTAAAACACATAACCAATTCTAGATAAAACCTGTATGTATACATTTAGGGGATTGAACCCAAGGATAAAGTTTCGTTTTACCCTTTCATTTATAATTAGGAAGTCCAAACACTCAAAACACATTAGAGTATACATTTTCAATTCAAGAACTATGAATGTTCAATGTAATGCAATGGTAGATTCCATAAAGGAAAATTCTGCCCTTAATGAACCATTTATCAATTAGGCTTAATTATCGATTTATCACCCAAAACTGTAACTCATTCACATATTGCCACCTAAAAGATTTTTTGTCCCAGATTACCACCTGTAACTTTCATTCGTGTCCCATTTTACCTTATTCGTAAAAAATTCCATTAAAAATGTTGACTTGGCCGTTAATGCTGACGTGGCACGCTGGATGTGCACTATGTGTCACATTTTTGCTTTTATTTTCGGATTTATTTATTTTCCTATTTCTATAAATTTTGAAAATTAATTAAAAATAGCTCCAAACTCAGAAAAATACACAGAAAATTTCTATGGACTCGTCTTGACTAGTAGTAATTTACTATGGGGTCAAAATACCAATTTTTCCTCTAAAAATTTCTAGAAAATTTGGGAAGTCCAAATTTATTTCTAGAAAATTAAAATAAATTTCCCTCTATTAAATAAATTCTAGAATTTTCATAAACTCTCGGACGAATTTTCAAAAATATTTTGGAAATTACCAAAAGCCTATTTTAGAGAATTATTTCGAGACTTTACATAAATTTTAGAAGTTTTGTAGAATTTATTTGGGAAAATTTTAGCAAAAGGACTATAACTATACCTCTATTTTCAGTTGAGGATCCCGTTTTCACTTTGCTTCAATCAAAGATTATTATTTTTCAAGTGTTTCAATCAAGGATATTCCGTCAACTCCGTCAAATTTTATGTTAAAACCTTGTCACGTGAGGGTCACATGACTAGTTTGCAGGGGCGAAAAAGTAATTTCTCCTAAAAATAAAACTAATGAATTAAAAAAAAAAATCTCCCAGCACCGCCACTCCCTGCAACATGCCGACCCAGCCCTCCCCCTTCCCCTACCTAGCCCTGCCCCTCCTCCTCACCACCTAGCCCGACCCTCCCTCTTCCCCCTCCCCCCTCCCAGCCCTGCCCCTACCCCACCACCTAGCTTGGCCCCATCCAGATCGAAGAGAGGGAAAGTGAGAGAGAGAGAGACAAAGTAAGAGATAGAGGCGGTAGAGGGATGGGGCGGGGTCGAGGTTGGGTGCGACGGGGCCAGGGCTGGGTAGAGGGCGTGACGAGGATGGGTTGTGGAAAGGGAAGGGCTGGAGAGAGAGAGAGAGAGAGAGAGAGAGAGAGAGAGAGAGAGAGAGAGAGAGAGAGAGAGAGAGATGAGAGAAGGTCGAGCTAGGTGGTGGGGGGAGGGGCGAGGTTGGGTGGGGGGTGTGACGAGGATAGGTTGTGGAAAGGGAGGGCCCAGTCAGCATGGTGTAAGGGCTGGGTGCGAGAAAGAGAAGAGAGGCAGAGAGAGATCGATGAGAGAGAAATAGAGGAAATGCAGAGAGAGATGAGAGAGAAAGTGAGTATGAGAAAGAGGAAATGGGCGGGGCTGGGCTGGGCTGATGAGGAAGAGAGATGGCCAGTGGAGGGGGAGTCGTTGGTGGAGGGGGAGTCGACGGTGGTGGCTAAGGAGTGAAGGTGGGTCGGTGGTGGCTGGGGATGAGGTCGGTGTGGCTGGGTTTCAATTCCCAGCTTTGTTTTTTTTTTTTTTTTTTATAATTATTTTTTAAATGCACAAAAAATTACATAAATGCCCCTGCAAACTGGTCACGTGACCCTCACGTGAGAAGGTTTTAACAGAAAATTTGACAGAGTTGACGTAATATCCTTGATTGAAACACTTGAAAAATAATAGTCCTTGATTGAAGCAAAGTGAAGACGGGATCCTCAACTGAAAATAGGGGTATAGTTATAGTCATTTTGCTAACATTTTCTCAATTTATTTTATAGAGGGAAATTTGTTTTCCTCTAAGACCAAGAGGTCTTTTGGGTAGAAAGTGTTCACGAGAAAGGTATTGTTAGTTTTTAGAAGACTAACGGTGCAGACCTCATATTTTTTGGAGTTCGGGAGATTATCCTATGAATTTCCAAAGAATCTAGAGTATTTTAATTTTCTAGAAATAAATTTGGTCTTCCCAAATTTTATGGAAATTTTTAGAGGGAAAATTGGTATTTTGACCCCATAGTAAATTAGTACTAGTCAAGACGAGTCCGTACGAATTTTCCGTGTATTTTTCTGAGTTCAGAGCTATTTTTAATTAATTTTCAAATTTTATAAAAATAGGAAAATAAAAAAAATAAGAAAATACAAGAAAAAATGTGACACACGGCGCACATCCAGCACGCCACATCAGCAATAGTGGCCAAGTCAGCATTTTTAACCGAATTGTTGACGAAACAAGGTAAAATGAGACATGGATGTAAGTTATAGGTGGTAATCTGGGAAAAAAAAACTTTCAGGTGGCAATATGAGAATGAGTTACAGTTTTGGGTAATAAATCGATAATTAAGCCTATCAATTATGCATATGATATCAAGTGATGACAGTTTCACAAATACATTATTAGTTCATTAAATAACTCATCCAAGCAAGCTCTTAATTAAGGGATTAAAAAAAATTAGTAATATCAAACCAATAACAAAGAAACAGTGGCAGCTTGTATTATTTTCACTTCGAGGTAAAGTAGGTCAGTTATTTACTTACATTTTAGGTTCAATTTCCTTAGTTTCATGCCTAACCAAATTTCAGTCCTATGATCATGCATTACTAAAGCCAAAAGCAGTGAAACTAGATTTTAACTTAGTTGATTTCTAGTACTAACTTAAATTATGCAAGATACCAATTATTCATCTAAAGGCATGTAACTAGGTTGCTAGTCTCGGGTTCATGCATGCATGTAGAGGGCTGCAAGTTATACTTAATTCATCCTAAGTACAATCTAATTGTGAGCAACACTAGTTCAAATTACATTTTCTTTTTAAAGCAAATTGAAGTCATCAACATGCCTACACATATTAATTTAGTTTGAAATTAATACAAAACATGCTATTTAACAAGGCAAACTGCATAGACCAAATCAGTTTAAATTGATTAACAAATTCAGGCCATGGACCAAAATGGTCGTTTGCTTGAGAAATGATGCTCATAACATCTATAAAAGATTGTAATAAATGTCAATTGACCGAAACTTAAAAAAAAAACAAAACAAAAGGAAGCAAGATTTAAACATAAATGAGAAAATAGAAGGCTCAGAAACATTTACATCCACCAATTATAGGGTCCATTTCAAGTTGGTTCACGAACTATAAAATATTTTAAATTCCCCCATTAACTAACAAAAATATATGGAATGATCCATCCATTAGGGATTTTGTCAAATAAACCGTTAAGTGCCATGCTAGACGTAACCCACCTGACATTTTTAATGACGTGGCATTGACTGGTAGGGGGCAAAAATGGGTTTGACCCTAAAATAATTTCTCGCCCATTCCACGATGACATGTGGCACCTAACTTTGACATGGGCCACCACTTTCCCCTCTTTTTAAATGAAACCATAAACCCCCATAAATTAAAAAAATCGAGTTTTTGTTATATAGTCTAAAAATGTTGCATTTAACCATTGGAATTAGGGTTTTCTCCTCACCCAATAGTTTTGTCCATTGTTTTCACTGCAGATTGAATCTTATAGAGTGCAAAGGCTGATTTTTTGTTAGATATTATGGGAATTAGTGTTTAAGAAGGTCTAGTGGACTATGTACAGCATGACACTTAACAATCCCTTTGACAGAATCTCTAACGGATAAACTATTCCGTATGTTTTTTGTTAGTTAATGGAGGAATTTGTATGTTTTTTTTTAATAAATTGGGAAATTTAGAATGTTTTATAGTTCGTGGACTAACTTGAAATGTACCTTATAATTAGTGGATGTAAATTTACTTGAGCCTAGAATGAATACCAACACTGTAGGAAGTAGGTGGGTCTTTATGTAAGTCCTTCACATAAAGTAGTCAAGATCTCGATCACTTTGGCAAATCAAGATACGAAAGAAGGGGTGGGAGATGTGGTGAAGATATGTAAAATTCTGCTCGTGACAGGCTTCGGCATCGGCGACATGGCTAGATCTTAGATCTATGATCTTTCGATCTGTCTGTGTATACCAGATCTAGAGGATGGGGTGAGAGAGAGAGAGAGAGAGAGAGAGAGAGAGAGAGAGAGTTGGGGTGGGAGAGAACAGAAGCTGGGTAGTAGGGAATATAAGCCAAAATGGCAAATTTTTGTCTTTGATATGAGTATTTATATCAAGGGTATATGGTATTTTCAAGTAGAAAAATAGTTATAAAGGTTATAATTTTGAGTGCTGCTATTTACACACACATTTTCCTTTCACTACACACTTTTTTTTTTCTTTCTAATTTCTCAAAACACACCCTCTCAAAATATTTAAAATATCTTCATTTACACAAAAAAAAAAAAAAACTAAACCCAGCCAGTCCACCCACGATGTCGACCCATCCCCGACGCCAACTCTGGAAGTGGCCGACCTCCCTTCCTCTCCTTCCCTCTCTCTCTTCTCTCCCTATCTCTCTCTAGCTTCTCAACCCAACCCAGCCACACCAATCTGATCCCACCTCTGACATCGACTCCACCGTGCACAGTGGCGAGGCAGGGCGGGGCAAGGCTGGGCAGGTACATGAACATCCATTTGATCCCCATCAAAGTCTGCGTTGGGCGGTGGATCGGGGTAAGGAGAGGCTGGGCAATGCTGGCCTCTTTCTTAGTAAGGATAAATAGGGAGATAGAGAGAAGAAGAGAAAAAAAGGTGAGAGAAAGGTAGAGAAGAGACAGAGGGGAGGGAGGGGGAGAGACAAAGGAGAGAAGAGTGAAAAAGGCAGAGAAGAGAGAGAGGGAGAGAAAGAGAGAGAGAGAAAGAGAAAAAAAAAAGGGAGAGAGAAGGGGGAGGCTGACAGTTGGTTTGAACCGTCAGCGATAGGGCGACACTGACGATGGTGGGATCGGGGTGGGTGTGGACTTGGAGGAGGTGATGAGTGGTTTAGAGTGTGTAATGAGGGTATTATGTTCATTTGAGTTTGGGGTTAGAATTGTAATTTAATAAATGAGGGAGATGAGTGTGTGGTGAGAGAAAAATGAGTGTGCAAATAGCATCACTCATAATTTTCCCACGATCCAAGGCTAAACAAGTAAGTCAAGCATCAAAAGAGGCTATTTAGTGTAATTTCCCATATAATTTGTAGGTAATTATATGTAGAAAATTTTTTCACTAAATGGCTTCTTTTGGAGGCTGACTTACTAGCTTGTTTAACCCCAGGTGGCAAAATTCTATCTTTTCTAACCTTTTTGATATGTGAAATATCTACAATGCCATTCATATAAATATTTCATTAACAGTTGAAAATCCAAGCATATTCACCTTAGCCACTCTCTCTCTCTCTCTCTCTCTCTCTCTCTCTCTCTCTCTCTCTCTCTCTCTCTCCCACCCCATATCAGATCTGAATTCCAAATCTAAGTACATGGTAACACACCATATCCTACTTTTATGCTCTTATGATCTTGCTCAACGACATCGTCAGAGACTACAAATCGTTGCACATATGAGGTCCAAGGAGGAAGATAAAGAGATCGGTGCTAAGAAGGATGATGAATAGATCAGCGAGCTGCAGTGAAGATATGAGTTGTTGGGTCTAGTGGAGATGGTGTGTCTTTTGCTATGTTTGATGAGCTCTCTTTGATATATTAGCTCTCTTTGATGGTGTCAATCTTGAAGCGGAGATGATGGTTCATTGCTGTGTTCATAGATTAGTGGTGGTGGGTCTATTGTTGTTGTATCCATGTTCTTGCAGATCTGCCACGTTTTTCTTTGTTTTTTTTTTTTAAACTTATTTGTATTGAAGTGATTTAGATTTGGGTTCGTGTAATTTACACTCATTGAAGTAATAAAAGTTAGATTTGTTAGTGAAACTTGACTATTAACATTAATTTTTTTGGATTTCTACTGGAAAGTTAGATCAATTTCAACGAAAATGATGTGTTGCAGATTTGATTTTCTTATTTTTTGTTAAAGCGAACCTGAGTTTCATATATGAGTTTGTTCATCAAAAGATAAACTGGCTGCAACCTCTTTAAGGCCTTCTACTATAGTGATATCCAAATTTTGGTCACCAAAAAGTGCTGATACCCATTTCTCCCTCCAATGGTGCCGAGATTCATTTTGGGTCTCAGTATTTTATATTTATTTACACTACAAGAAAATAGGGCTTTGGCAATGATTGAAAGTCGTTGTCTAAAGCTAAAAATTCCTTGCCTAAAAAAATAGGCAACAAATTTCTTCCGTTGCTAGGATCGTTGCCCTAGGACCCTTGCCAATAACTATAGGCAACGATTTTGACAATCGTTGCAAAATTGGCAATGACTTTGCAACGAATACTTTGTTGCCTTTTTTGGCCTTGAAATCCAAATTCATGAAGCTATGCCCAACGATTTCCGCGTTGCCAATTATATTGTGCAACACCATTTCCGTTGCCTAATTTTTTTTATAGGCAATGACTTTGTTGTTGCCAAATTTGTTTTATAATAATAAATGTCTTTACCTGTATTAATAAGCAACGAAGACTACGTTGCTTATTATATTATGCAACACCATCATTGTTGCCTATTCAATCTATAGGCAACAACTCTATTGTTGCCTATCATTTTTTGTGACAATCCATATTGTTGCATATGATATAAAGGAACGATTATGTTGTTGCTCAAACTTGTAATATACAAAGACTATGGCATTGGCTAATCTTCTAAATTATTTATTTTAATTAATTTTTTATTTGTATAAATAATGCTATTATTTGAAAATATAGAATTTAGAGAACCATAAAAGCTTCCTAATATAATAAAACAAAAAATTACATGACTGTTACATTCAAACTTGGCTAATTAATCCCAAACATAATTTTCACAAAAAAATAACTCCAATCACATACTTTTCTATTAAAAAAGATGAACATAAATCTACTACACTAAATATAAATCTATTGACTATTCACTAGTGTCGGTGCCCACTCTCTTCCCGCGCCTCGTCATTTTGAGAATACACTCTACATCAAAACCAAAAAAAAAAAATTGAATTAGACAAAATCATCATAAAAAATAGCACCAACCAATTTGAATGACAGTGGTTAGTTCAATATCTAAAAATTCAGGGACTAAAAGGAGACATTGGTTAGTTCAATATCTAGATACTAAAAAAAGAAAATATGTGTGGTACCACAACCAACTAAAACAAACATGAAAGTATTTGCCATATAATATAAATGTTAAAGGCTAAAGGTCTAAATGCTCTCTTTACAAAGGTTAAAGGCTGAAAGCACACACGGTGAAGGCTAAAAGCATACCTCCTTAATTAGAGCTTCCTTTGTGGGTCCCTCAGCATTCATTGTAGGTGTTCTATCTGCTTTCCCTTCAGGTCTAAGCATCCAGTCCAAGCCAGCTTCCTTCCTTGCAATTTCCCCATCTTTTAAAGCACTAGTTCTTCTACCACCATCTATATAGAGCAAAAGAACAAGAATCAATATCATATCATTGAAAAAAAATCTCTTAAAAAAAGTATGGCATGCAACACATACCAAAAAATTCATCATCCTCTTAAAAAAAATAAACAATTTAAAAACAAAAGAAAAGAAAGATAAGCTTTACTTTATCAATCTGGTCTTGAGGTATGAACTTCAGTACTCCTGCAAGCATTATTTTTTCTACGAGTCTATGAAAAGATCAAAGTGTCCTGCAACCCCATAGAAATACCAAACTTCAGTATACTAATATTACAAGATTAGTTACTCTCCAAAGATAAGAATCAATAATGTCATTATATGTTCATGTTCCCAATGGTGTTCATTCTAGAAGAGATGATGAGAAGTAAAAGTTTAAAGCTATCTCCAAAAATTGTCCTTTACTGCAGCAAGACTCTCAAAGCAATACCCACAAGAACTCTCTATTTAATTCTTAACAATATTGATTAAGATTTTAAAGGAAAGATATATGCCCAACATAAAAGAGTTAATTAGTTATAAAACTGTATTCCAAATAATAGCAATCCCAAAACACAAGTCTAAACACACAGTTCATGAAATAAAACTGCATGTATCTCAATTAATTAGTTATATTACTGTATTCCAAATCCTGCGAGAATCAACTAAAAGAGTTCATTGAATAAACCACACAACAATAATTAACATATCCATGATGAAAAGTTGACATTGAATCCCTTTCCCTAATCCCTAATCCAAGTAGATAAATCCAATTTTCCTGTGATCTAAGGTCCAAATTTCTAATCCAATGAAAGCTAAAAAATATACAGCTACATACCTTTTCAAGGATTGCAGATTGATCTTGGCCCAAAAAAAGGGATTGCAGATTGATCATCCAGGGGAAAGTTGTGCAAGTGCTTTATCATTTGCTCCAAGCTCAGCTTCATCACAGGCCATCTCTTCCCTTGCATTCCATAAATGAGTACAAATAGCAACATAAAATTAATATAAGAACCTTTGTTTTTGTTCTTCCCTAGTGTTTTAAGGTAAGATTTTTGTTTTCAACTTCAACCCAATCTAAGGTCTAAGTCTAGCACAAACCCGCCCCCACCCTCAGAACCTAAGCTAAGAGTCTAAGACCATAAGGCTTACTAGCTAGACACTTGAATCTTTACACCAGCTAAAATCTTTACAAATAAAGAAAAAGATACAACTTTCACATTGATAACCAAACTCAAAATTAAGTAAAATTATAACCAAATCAGCAAGCAGCCCAACATTATAATCAAATCCTCAACTCGTCTGCAAAGGCTTAGCCCAAATAGAAATTGCAAAATTAAAACCCTGCACAAATCACAACCTAAAACTGAAACCTAAATATCAAAATAGAAATTTAAAAGCTCAAGTTAGGATTTCGTTTCCTCAACAGAAACAGAAATTCTAATAATCATTTGGAACCAAACCTGGAAAATCACAAACAAATTCTAATAATCATAATTAAAAAAACAAAAATTAAAAAACAAAAACCAGAAATTAGCCAAAAATTAAACACCCAATCGGAAGGGCAATGATGGTGGCTGGGGTTGGGTTTCGGTGGTGGCAGAGAGGAAGAGGAGAGACAGAGAGAGGAGAGAGAGGAGAAGGGCGGGGATGGGGGTAGGTCGTCGGGGCTTTGGGTTTCAGTGGGCAGGGGCAGCGGGGACGCGGGGGAGGGGGGCAGGGGGGAGAAAGGAGGGTCGGGGCCGGGCTACGTAGGGCAGGTCGAGGTAGGGCGAGGTAGGGCCGGCCAGGACTGGGCTGGGCTGAGGCGCGGAGGAGAGAACCAGGGGGAGGAGAGGGAGAGTGTGTTTGATTTACCGGAGAGAGAGAGTGTGGTTTGGAAACGAAGAGTGTTAGAAAAAAAGATTAGAGAGGGAGAAGGAAAAATTAGGTGGGAATTGAAAATTTTCGCTACAGGTCAGGCGGGTAATCCCAAAAAAATACAGGCTTACAAAAAAATAAAGAATGAAAATTAAAATAAAAAACTTGTTAATACAAAAATAAAATTGTTCTTTAATTTTTAAAAAAGTTTATTACGTCAACTTACTTGATCACCATTACCTAATTTCAACGATCGGAGCCGTGCATTTTTTATGTTCATAGTTAAAGATCATCCATGCAAAAAATCAGTCAAATCGGAATTCATCTACCCGTTTGATTATTATTAGAAAAACCACGATCGTTCATAAGTTCAACCACTGTTAACTAAATTCTACATCTCCGATTAGACCGATTTTTTGCATGGATGAGATTTGAGTGAGAAACTAAAATATGAACGGTTTAGATTGTTGGAATCACGATCAAGATTTGAGCTTCTAATATAAATACACTTACAAAGTATTATGCTATTAACTTTTTTATTGAAACAGTGTCGTTTCAATAATTGTGAATACCACAATATGATTCAGAGATCGGAGCCGTTCATTATCTACGGTTATACTCAAAGATCAATCCTGCAAAAAATCGGCCAAATTGAAATTCATCTACCCGTTCGATTATCATTAGAAAAATCACGATCGTTCATAAGTTCGACCACTGTTACCTAACTTCTACATCTCCGATTGGGCCGATTTTTTACAAGAATGATCTTTGAGTGGGGAACTAAAAAATGAATGGTTCAGATCATTGGAAACACGATCGAGATGTGAGCTTCTACATATATAAATACACTTGAAGAGTATTATGCTATTAACTTTTTCGTTGAAACCTTGTCGTTTCAATAATTGTAAAGACCACAACGTAATTTTAATGATCGGAGCTGTTAATTTTCTATATTTATATTCAAAGATCAATCCTGCAAAATATCGACCTAATTGGAATTCATCTACCCGTTCGATTATCATTAGAAAAATCATGATCGTTCATAAGTTCGACCACCGTTACCTAACTTCTACATTTCCGATTGGACCAATTTTTTGTAAGGATGATCTTTGAGTGGGGAACTAGAAAATGAACGGTTCAGATCATTGGAAACAAGATTGAGATGTGACCTTCTACATATAAATACGAATTATTTTTTCTTAGCCTATATTCTTGTAAATAGGCAACGAATTATTTTTTTCCTTGTTGATAACAGTAATGGGCAACAAACGACACTTTGCCTATTATTCTAAAGTTGTTTCCTATGTATCATTCAATATCTAATGTTCAATTGTTGCCCATGACCAACAATTAATTTTGCGGCGTTGCCTATTGTTCTGTTGTCATTCCAAGTTTTCTTGTAAATAGGATTTGTTGCTAATGAGTTTTTCAATACCAAATTCAGATTTGTTGCCTATGTGCAACTATTCCTTGCCTACTCCCAGAATAGGCAATGAATTTTAATTCCTTGCTTATTGTTCTGTTGCCTATTCTATGTTTTCATGTTTGTTGCCTATTACAGAGTAGTCATTTCTAAAATTTATAGAAAACAAATCCACTTTCTTGCCTAAACCCTTGAACATTCATTGCATATACGCATAGGCAACGACAAAAAACGTCGTTGCCTATTTTATATTCAATATGGCACCAAAATTTTCCGCCAAATGAATAGGCAACCACTTGAAAACAATAGGCAACGACCTCATTGTTGTGAAACTTCCCACCTCTTTCCCACCAAATTATAGGCAACCCCCTTTTTATTTCCTTACCTATTCTCATAATCTGCAACCAAAACATCGTTGCTTATGCTATAGAGATCGTTGCCTATTAATTATCCTAGATCAAGTACACGATCGTTGCGCATGTAAAAAACTTCGTTGCCTATTCTTGTAATAGGCAACGAATTTTAAGGCGTTGCCTATTGTTCCGTTGTCTAATCCTGAATTTCTTGTAGTGTTAAGTGATATTTAATTTATAATTTATAACTTAAATATTTATAAAAATTAAATATTGGTTTTATTTTAATGAGATTTTTAAAATAAGGTCAATATTGAATATATTTGAATTTGGTATTAAAGATCGATGTTTGTGAAGAAAACCCATGGAGGTTGCATGATATATATAGAGTTTTTGAGAATATAGCCTTTGGGATTTTTTGGCTATTTTTTTCAAAATTTTATAGATTTTTTAATGATTAAAAAAAATATTGATTGAGCGATTTGGGCCGTTGGTAGCAGCTACATCTCCTTCTCTCTCCTGTTGTGGGTGGGCCAGGGATTTTTGGGTCTCAACCCATTTTGGGTCTCAGTGTAACCGAGAGTTTTAGGTAATTTTGGGTCACATATTTCAACCCATAGTGTGCATAAGTGACCCATTTGGTACCCAAAATGGGCTTTGGCTCCAATTTTCTGGTTGCATAGTGGAAGGCCTAAATGGTGTTGTAGCACTTTTCTGTTGACCCTGAGTTTTTTTTTTTGTCAAACTCTGAGGGGAATATTTGTCCGAAAATGGCTAAAGAGCTATGAAATATAAAACTTTTCCCGCCAAGACTATAAAAGTAAGTCCCTCGTTACACTACAAGAAAAAACGGTTTGGGAGAGGAACAAAATTCGTCGCCCAAAGTAGAGTTTCGTCGCCCAAACGTTTGGGCGACGAAATGAGTTCGTTGAGCATTTCGACGCCCAAAAGGTGACGCCCAAGAGTTTGGGCGACGAACCCGTAAATTTTGTCGCCCAAAGACACCTAGGGCAACAGATTTTTTTCGTCTCCTAAAACATAAAATTCGTCGCCCAAATCTTGTTTAGGCGACGAACAATTTCGTCGCCCAAAGATATCTTGGGCGACGAATAAATATCTCCGTCGCCCAAAGCATGTTTGAGCGACGAAATTATCCGTCGCCTAAACAAGATTTGGGAGAGGAATAACTAATTTCCTCGCCGGACGTGCTTTGGACGACGAATATTCTTGTTCCTTGCCCAAACAAGGTTTAAGCGACGGATAATTTCGTTGCCCAAACAGTTTTTGGGCGAGGAATAAGGGTGTTCGTCGCCTAAACCCTCTTTGGGCGACGGCCAATTTCGTCGCCCAACCATATTTTGGGCGAAAAACAAGGAGATTCGTCGCCCAAACCTTCTTTAGGCGACGAACTTGTTCGTCGCCCAAAGCACTTTTATTTAAAATTTTTTTTTTATTTAAATTATATATATGAATTTAATATTTAAAAAAAAAATCTTTATTCAAAAACTATATAAAACAAAATTAATAAATTTATATATCCAAAATATCCATACAAAGTAGAAACAATTTAATTAATACTGTATACAAATATAATTAATACATACATACAAATAACTAATGGCCCCCTAGGTCAGTAGCATCATCGACACCGGTGGAGGAGTCTGGCATGCACTGGTCAATGTTGGGCGGCAGCACAAACCCAGGTACAATCCTGGCCAACTGGCCAAACATCTGCTGCACCTTACTCGTCTGCTCCGCATATGCCGCTCTCGATTCTTCTAGCTGACCCTTCAACAGCTGCATTTCAGTGGTCAGGTTAACTAATTCTGCATATGGCTGAGATGATGACCCGGCGCTGAGATCACGAACCCGACCCGCTCCCATTCCGCGTATCTCCCTACCACGCCTAACACCCAGTGTTTCCGTCATAATACGAAGACCGGCATCGCGATCGGGGACTGAGATCGACTCCAACGGAGTGTCCAGAGGGTACTGGCTGGCCACCTCCTCCAAATAACTCGCCTTCTTGGCGAGCATCTCAGCCTTCAAAATATTATACACAAGTTAGGAATTAGAAAATCAAATACAAATATTTAAAATTGTGAAATAAAACTAAAATATAAAAAACTAACGTGCTTCGCCTTGCCCTTATCGTTGCTGGGTCGGGCATAAACATCCCCGTAGTTGTCGACCTCTGGAAATTGCGAACCAGCCTGAAAAAGAATGTAATGTTGACAAAAACTCAAACAATACTAAGGAATATATATATATTAAATTAAATAATAGCGCAGCTGACGATACGACTCCACCCGGTATGAGAAGGGCATGGAACCACCATGATGATCAATCCTTGCGGGCGCTTTCCGGTTCTGAAGATTGGCATTCGACTTCCTCTGTTAAATATTAAGCAAATTGTAAATGCACATATTAGTGCATACACAATAAAGGAATAACATAAGAAAAAAATAATTTTGAAGTCCTAAAATGATATAACATACCAAAAATTCCGGACCCTGAAAATGAGTGCACAACCACTGCCACTGATCAAGCCGACCTGCCATCTCCGGAGGAGGGCTGGCCAATGCCTCAGCTGCCGATCCAAACATGTTATATTCTCTGTGCAGCTCGTGCTTCCATTGTGTGTAAACTTTTCTCAATAACTTCTCCATATACCTAGCTACATCCGGATCCTCCATCTGAATGTCATAGTTTACCTGAAAAAAATGCAATTATCAAATTGTTAGGAATGATCAAATTAATCATTTTGTATTAATCGAAATATACTCACAGAAATAGAGCCTATAATGCTCCTCTTGATGGCGTCATCAACCTTTTCCCAACTGGGGAAAAGCATGGGGCATTCACCACGGATAATCGATCCGACAAAGGAAACGAAAGTACTATGGACCTCCTTGCTCGGTCGTAGGTGATCTTGCTCAAGAACGATTCGAATCCTCTCGTTCATCGTGCGAGTGATTTGGGACGCCTTTAACCCTCTACTTATCCCCTTCGTGGTTTTGGTACCTAGAAAAGCAAATATAACATATTAATTTCACAGTAATCTTATAACATCTAAATAAAATTAAACATAAACACAAGTGATGTGAAAACATTTTTCTTACTCTCTAATGATGAGGCAGTACGAGTGGATAATGCAACATTATCATATGCACCATAACGGTGACCACGTCGGGCCCTCCGTGCCGACTGAATCGCAGACCCAGTACTAGATGAGAGATCTGGGGGTATCGCCGGGGTCGATTCGCCTTGGGCTATGAGGTCGGGCTGTACTGCAGGGGCGGGCTGGGCTGGGCTGCAAGGGTGGACATGGATGCTGAACTGGACCTCCGAGATCCACCCCTGTTCGAGATCAAACTCATCTGCACAATTCAATAAATATTTATGTTAGTAAAAAAGAAAACTACAGTAATAACTTACTAATCTGAATCATTATTATCACTTACTAATATGAATAACCATTATCAATTACTAATCTGAATCACCACTATAAATACTCATTTCATCATCATCATCATCGATACCATCAACATCATCATCTTCATATTCATCTTCATCATCATCATCATCGATGAAATCATTAACATCAATTCGGGGAAGTGGCCCAAGATCAATTGATAAGGCATCGATCTCAATTGGAGGAACGTCATGTATCTCGACTTATTGTATGATAACATCATTGTTGTATGGATTGGGTATAGTCGAAGATGAATCCTCTTGATAGGCCACGTCATCCTGATTTTCTTTTTCTAAAATATCCCATATACTTCGATTCTGAATCATCTGAGCTACTTTCCAACCCACACCCGCATTAGGGTCATCCAGATAACATACTGGTTTTGCCATTGTGGCAAGAATAAATGGATCATTCTCATACCATCGAGTGTTTGTGTTCACAGATATTAAGTCGTAATCGAGTTTAATACTGTTGTTCCTATCGGGTCTGTATTAAACCAATGACACTTAAATAACACAACTTGAAAGCGATGCGAGTATAAGACTTGATGTACACTCGTCAGCTTGCCGTAGAAATCAACCGTGCCAGTCTCCAAGTTCTCTACACAAACCCCGCTATTTTGAGTGCTCAAGATGACATCTCGTTCTACAGTTAAAAACTTGACTCCATTCACATTACATCCGGAAAACGTTTCAACCCATTGAATACCACTCGCCAAACTCATTAAATCCTTGTATAACGGCGAATTATCATCAGTCAGCTTTTCCATCTGTTAAAAGACAATGGAATTAATATATTACAAAAAATTTACAAACATATGAACGAACTGATCATTATTGTCAGTAATTACTTACATGTTCCTTAAACCATTTAGGAAACAATTCCCGATGTTTTTTTCTGTACATGTTCCATGTCCCATCTTGGATAGTCGCGCTTCATTAGTTCCTCATGCTCAATGCGTAAAGAGTCAACTTCTTCGCAATTGTTGAGTATGAACCAATGAGCCACCTCCATATCGTGTTTCGAGAATTCAACAGCTGATTTAGGGGCTTCGCAAAATGGTCGTGTAATTTGAGAAAAGACATAAAGTGTCTCATTTTTTTCACCACCGTCGTCGTTGCGTTGGGGGCGATTGAATGACGTCTCAACACTGTTGAGATACATTGCACAGTATGTGATGGATTCATTTGCAATGTATACCTCTGCTATGGAGCCTTCAGGGAGTGCCCGGTTTCGGACGTACCTTTTGTAATTACCCAACATTCTGCAAATGTACGTACATAGTGAGAAAACTTTTATGAGTAACATAGAGCTGAACTTGGAGAATAGTAATGAAAAAGTTTAGGAATTGTTACCTTTCTATTGGGTACATCCACCGATAACTGACCGGCGCAGCAAGAATTGCCTCTTGCGGTAAATGTATCATCAAATGAATCATTATATCAAAAAAGGCCGGTGGAAATATTTGTTCAAATTTGCATAGGATGTACACAATCTCATCTTTCAATTTTGACATGTCCGACACGCGCAACGTCTTAGCGCAGATATGCTGAAAGAACCTCGACAACCCAACAATCGGTTCAACCACATCTTCGGGCAAAAATTTTCGAATACCCACCGGAAGCAGACGTTGCAATAAAACATGACAATCATGACTTTTCAAGCCCAAAATTTTTCCAGAGTCGATTTTCACATTTCGAGAGATATTGGCCGCGTATCCATCTGGAAATTTGACTGATGCAAGAAACTTTAAGAATTCTTTCTTATCCCTAGGCTTCACGGTATAAAATGGATGTTTCTTTATCATTTTATCACCCTTCTTCGTTAACCACAAATGTTTCATGATGCCCATTTTTTGCAAATCTTGTCGAGCCTTAATTGTGTCCTTTGATTTTCCCTCAATGCCCAAAATTGTCCCCACCAAACTTTCGCACACGTTCTTCTCAATATGCATTACATCGAGATTGTGCCTGATTTTCAACTTGGACCAATACTCCAACTCGAAGAATATCGACTTGTTCGTCCAATTTAGATGTGCAGGTGACCTTGGCATATTTCGTTCTTTGTTAGAGGGATGTTTACCAATCCGGCCAAATTCTAAGTTATTCAACTACCTCAAGATGTCATCACCAGATAATTCTTTAGGTTTCACGCTCATCTCCTTTTTTCCGTCAAAGGCCTTCTTATTGTGACGCCATTTATGATCCCCCGGCAACCATCTTCGGTGGCCCATATAACATACTTTACCACTGTGCCAAGCAGAAGTTATTTCTTTATTACAAGTAGGACATGCCATATAACCCTTAGTGCTCCAGCCTGATAGATTCCCATAAGCTGGGAAATCATTTATTGTCCACATGACTGCCGCACGCAAGGAAAACATTGTTTCGGTGGACTTATCATATGTCGGCACACCATTTTGCCACAATTCTTTCAGCTCATCAATCAACGGCCCAAATATACATCGATCTCCTTGCCAGGGGATTGCGGTCCTGGAATTAATAGCGTCATAATTTATAGGAAATTATAAATTCGTCGCCCAAAACCACTTTGGGTGACGAAATGTGAAGTTCCTCGCCCAAACCATTATTACAAAACGATCATTCCTACATTCGAGCTTCGATACAAAATATTTACATCTCTAATTGACCTAATTTTCTGCAAGATTAATATTTGAGTGAGAAACTAATAAATGAACGGTTCGGATCATTGAAAACACGATCGACATATGAGGTTGTACATATACATGAACAGTTTTTGCACTTGAAGAATAAAATTCTATTAACTCTTTCGTTAAAACCTTGTAGCTTCAATAATTGTGAAGACCACAACGTGATTATCACAATCAGAGCCATTCATCATATATGTTCATACTCAAAGATCAACCCTGGAAAAAATCGGCTCAATCGGAGTTCATCTACCCGTTCGATGATTATTATAAGAATCAAGATCGTTCATACATCCTAAATGCCAAACCTAACTTCTACATCTCCAATTGAGATAATTTTTTGCATGGATGATCTTTGAGTGGGGCACTAAGGAATGATCGGTTCGGATCGTTAAAAACACAATACAAAAATGATCTTCTACATACAAATACACTTGAAGAGTATAATTCTATAGTTTTTTCGTTGAAACTTTGTCGATTCAAGAATTGTGAAGACTATAATGTAATTTCAACGATCGGAGTCGTTCATTTTATTCGTTTATACTCAAACATCATTCCTGCAAAAAATCGCCCAAATCGGAATTCATCTACTCCATTGATTAGTATTAGCAATTTCTTGATCGTTCATACATTCGAGTACCGTTACATAACTTTTACATCTCCAATAATCCTAATTTTTTGCAATGCTGATCTTTCAATGAGGAATTAAAAATTGAACGGTTCAGATCGTTGGAAACACGATCGTATTGTATGATTAACATACATATAATTGTACCCAAAAAAAAAAAGGGAATGACCCTTTGGGTGACGAACGAATTCCTCGCCCAAACTATATTTGGGCGACGAACCAGATTTCGTCACCTAAAGTACACATTTCTCGCCCAAAATGAGTTTGGGCGACGAAATAGTTTGTCACCCAAAGTATGTTTGGGCGACACATTTGCGTTTTCCTCGCCCAAAGGAACTTTGGGCGACGAACATATATATCCTTCGCCCAATGTATTTCTCAATTAATTTTTTGTTGCGTGAGTTGAGGTGACGAGATCCGTTCGTCGCCCAAAGTAACTTTAGGCGAGGAACGTGTTATTCGTCGCCCAAACGTCCTCTGGGCGACGGACATGTTCGTCGCCCAAACCTGAATGACATTGAGCGACAAATTCTCTTGTTCGTCACCCCAAGTTACTTTGGGCGACGAATATATGTTCGTCGCCCAAAGTCTCGTCGCCCAAATATGTTTTTCTTGTAGTGTTAAAAAAGGTTATTTTATAAAATTGCCCTTATTCGGCCAAATGCCCATAACAAGGAAGTGAGCCCCGTTCTTGAAAATTTTCTTCATTATTTAAGGAAAAAAAGAACAATGTTAGTGTTACAGCTCAAGTGGGAAAACACAATTTTTACTCAGTTTTTTATTTTTTTTTTGCCCTAATTTTACTCAGTTTTAAATATAAAAAAAGAACTATGTATTGTGACCTTTAGACTAGATATTGTGACATATATGTTACTTCCTCGAAAGGAAAATAAATCACATTTGTATGCATTTATCTAAATAATAATTCGGAACCTATAAGTATAACCTAGCTATTTATGTTTGTGATGCATTCCACGTGTAAAATAGGATAATTAAGGAATGATGATAAAAAATGACAAAGACAACTCATTGAGTTAATTTGACGATAATGTAAATCGAAGGTTATATATATAGTCCTATAGATATCTCAATAGAAACTGATGGCGACTTTGAAAAATTAGGTACATAGTAACATATATAGTCAAAGATGCTAATGAATGATGATGATGGCCTGCCATACAATTTGTGTCAGGTCGATAGGTGCCGATCTAGCAAAACATTATTTGGTGTAACCGATACACCGCTATGTGGTGTAACCAATCCAATGTGTAAGAGTATTATTAGACGGTATATTTATATTATTAGGGTATAGTATTAATAACATTCACCTATATTATGATATGTTGGATTGGTTACGCTATGTGGCGGTGTATCGGTTATACTACGTGACAGTGTATCAATTACACTACATGGCGGTGTATCGGTTATACAGAATAATTTCTCTCAATATAGAGACAGAAGTGAGATGAAATAGAGAGATAGAGAGAAAAAAAAAAAGGAAAGGAGGAAGAGAGGGATGCCGGCCTGTGCCAATGGTGGTGAGAGGAAGGGGAGGGTGGTGGGTGGGTGAGTTTGCGATGGTGGGTTGTCCATGGTGGAGGAGGTTTGAGTGTTTTCCTTTATTTTTTGTAATTTTTATTGAAATTTGAATTTTATTTAATTTTTAAATATATCAAAGTTTTAAAATATTTAATTAATTTTTATACACAAGTGGACACCACATCAGCACTGTAACGATAATTTTGCTTCATCCGAATCATCCCAAATAAACACAAATTGCAAATTAAAGTTTGGAAAGAAAAAAATAAATAAAAGAAAGTCCATAAAAATAGAAAAAGCAGAGGCAGGACCAAGGAGTAAAATTTCGTTTTTTAGGGGTATGGAAATTTTAACATCATACCAAATTAATTTCGAAAAATTTCGCCGAAATTTTTCGAAATCCTCGAAATTTCGGCGAAATTTCGATGTAGAGGCCGGAGAGAAAGAGGGGAGGCGGAGACCGGAGGGAGAGGGGAGGCAGAGCAGCGTCGCCGGAGAGAGAGAAGAGATCGGAGAAGGAGTTGCAGAGCCGCGCCGTCGTCGGTTGGAGGGAGAGAAGAAATCCGAGGAGGGAGAGAAGGAAGAGAAGGAGATCAGGGGAGGGAGTGGAGGAAGAGAAGGAGATCAGGGGGAGGGAGAAGAACTTCTTGGCTGCATGAAGTTTCTGATCTGTGTTGGCTGGGAGTTTGCGGCTCGGAGAAAGATGAATGAAAGAAGGAAGAATAAAGTGAAAGTGGAAGCCAGGAAGGAAAGAAAAGAAAAGTTGAAAGTCAATGACATCATGACATGACATGACTCACGGGAAGGGAAGGGAAGAAGTGGAACACGGGAAGGAAAGAAAAAAAGGATAAAAGGAAAGAAAAAAAAAAGAGAAAATGAAAGAAAAGAAAAAAAAAAGAAAAAAAAAAGAAAAAAAAAAAGAAAAAAAGAGAAAAAAAAAAAGTTTGAGGTCTTTGAGCAATTAGAAAGAAAAAAAAGATTTAGGATTTTGTTTGATTCTTTTGGAATTTCGTGTGGTTATCTTTAAACCCTAAATCATAATACATTTCTATATAAAAAATAATTAAAAATATTCTAAGGGGCATAAATCTTAATATTCTATATCATATCCTAAAGAATGTAGAGTATATAAGGTTTAATGTAATATCATGACATATAAATTATAAAGTATAGAGTTTAGTGTATAGATTATAGATTATAGAGTATAAAAAATATACTAATTTTATTTATTCATTATATTAATTTTATTTAACAGTATTTGTCTCCAGCGCACATTATATTCATCACATATCACATGAAACTTACCATATAATTTGGTTTTTTCAATGTTTTTTATCAATGTAGTACATAATATGTTAAATAAACATATGATAAAGTTTCATTCAAAATTTTCGTATTTTAATAGTAATTTTCGTCATTTCTGTCTAATTTTTGTCAAAATTTAAAAATCTTCAAATTTTCGTCGAAATCCAAAATTTTATAAATTATCAGCTGAAAAAAAGGAAACTATTATATCTGACAACATAAATAAAAGAAAGTCCATAAAAATAGAAAAAGCAGAGGCAGGACAAATTATCACCTGGAAAAAGGAAACTATTACATCTGACAACATAAATAAAAGTGTTACACAGGTAGCTAGGACTAGACACGTGCTCTTCCAAAAGTATGAAACTGTTAAGGTTGTTGTTCGACGTCCACCAGGCATTAGGCAGTACCAGGCAACCCTGAGTGCCCTAAACATTACATGGTACTGATGATAAAATAAAAAAAGTGAAAAATGAAAATAAAAAACCAAAAAGAAAATGAAAAAGAAAAATGTAAATTAATGGATGGATGGTGATACAGTGGAAAACCTGGGCCATAGAGTGAAAGGTGAGGAAAACCCTTGACCCACAGGAATAATACATGTATCTAACAATCTTACTGTACTAGAGAAGATAAAATCAAACACAAATACAAACCCTTTTTCAGGGTTTCCATTTCTTCATATTGCACTCATCTTTTTATCCCTTTTGGTACCCTAAACACACCCACCCTCTTAAAGAAAACTTGTCTACCCCTGATCTTAACCAAGACTAAGGAGAGAGAGAGGAGAGAGACAGAGAGAGAGAGGGAGGAGAGAGGGGGATTGTTTGATTTAGAAAGGGAAAGAGTAGCTAGCTAGTCTGAGAAATGGGAAGAGGGAGAGTTGAGCTGAAGAGGATAGAGAATAAAATCAACAGGCAAGTGACTTTTGCCAAGAGAAGAAATGGGTTGCTCAAGAAAGCTTATGAGCTCTCTGTCCTCTGTGATGCTGAGGTTGCCCTCATTATTTTCTCTAGCCGTGGCAAGCTCTATGAGTTCTGTAGCAGTTTATGGTATATCCCTCTCTCTATCTCTCAGTATATCTATATACATATTATTGTATTTATATATATATATATACATATTTTCAATTTTAAGGAGGCAAAATCTGTGCTTTTTGTACATATAGTTTTTTTGTCATATGCCAGTGGTTTTTATGAGCAAGAAGATGTGTTTCCATTTCCTTTCTTTTTCTTGAATCATTCAGTTTAGATTTTGATTTGCTACAAGTGAAAAAAGGGGTTTCTTTGGTCCTCTCTTGATTAAAGATCTAACATTTGCTTCTTCCTTTTTCAAAATAATGTTTTTAGATCACTCTTTTCTCCTCTTTTATTTTATGTACTTGAGTAAAACATTACCACATACTTAGCTTCAAACTTATTTCAATCAAATTTACTGATTTTTAAGTGATGGGTCACATTCTTTCCATCATGAGTTCAGATATTTGATCTTTGATTTTTATACTTATTCAGTTTTGAGGAAAAAAAGTTCCCTTGTTTAAGGGTTTTGTAAAATTTGGATTTATTAAGTTGTGATTTTGTTTAGCATATTGATTAGATACGTGTAGAATTTCCCAAATCGTTTTCTAATCAATTTAGTATTTTTTTTATCTCTCTAGTAATTTGCTACTTATAAAATATGATTTTAGCTTTATTTAAACAACTATTTTGTATTCTTTTGGAGACATATTTGGTTAATCGATTGTTGTTTTTCTAGCTTCTTTCCATTAATTTTAATATATTTCTTCTTTCCCTTAATTTTGATATATTTCTTATTTCCTTGAGAACTCAACAAGATCATAGAAACTTTGGTTCATGATGCTTTCATAAAAGAAAACAAAATTAACAAGAAATTAGTTAGACTATTTGATCTTTTTTCTACTCCAGTTATTCTAGTGAAATTGTCATTTTTCAAAGTAAGGACTAAGGACAGACCAATAATAATAATAGCGGCTCACTGTTATGATTCGCTGCCAGTTGATTTGATGTTTGATTGAGTGTTTGCTGCATGCAGTACTTTATTGTGCAATTAAAATATTTATTTTCAGTAGGTCAAAGATTAAAGGCTGCCTAGCTCATTACTTCTAAGTTCTGATCAATGATTTTGGTCTCTGATACTAAACAATAGTAACTAAAGTTCATTGATTTAAAATTATTCTGGTTCAGCTATCTTTTAATAATACTTTTTTCCAATGATTACTACTTGTCCTATACAGGAATGTGGTTTTGTATTTTTATCATCCCTTAGAAGCTGTAGGTCCGAGACTGAGGTTTATCTAAGGGAAACAACATTTAAGAATTATCTTAGCACAAAAATCCTAAGGATAAGTCTTACATTTATATATATCCCCACTAATTTTTCTCATGCTACTTACTTAGAGGAAGCTCATTGTGAGTAAACGTATCAAATTGTGATTTATTTATCTCAATTTATAAGGAGAAATGTCAACTCCATATTCATAAGGTGCCAAAGCTCACTGTGAGTGAACATGTCAAATTATGATTTATCTATCTCAATTTATATATGTTGAAACCTTATTCATAACTTATGTGTCAAATTATGAACTAAAAATTGCTCGCTTTAGTTAACTTATGTGTTTATGTTAGTTGTAAAACTCTCGATCTATTGTATCTATGTGTGCTAAAGAAGTATACGTAGATGATATGATGGATTAATGAAAATCATTTCATTCATTGCAACTTCTTTGCTCTCTTTAAATTATACATGATATCTGAACCTTAGTCTCACAGCATTTTGAAGATTTATCGTTAGATTTTCTAGAGTTTTGTCGTATTTTATTTGGAAACAAACTCTAGGCAAATTAATGGCTAGCTTCATAAAATTTGATTTATCGATCTCCTCTCAAACTTGCATGACATTTGTAATCTGACTCCCGTATATTAAGAGTTTAGGTGATAAAGTTAATTTGTTGATTTAGCAATAACCTTTTAAAGCTTAAACTATTAGGATATACGCGTGGATCGATCAATACTTGTTTTATATTCTAATGCTCCTCTTCACATGTAAATGCAAGTATAGGGAATTAGGGATAGGGATCCGAGCTCATGATCTCCTACATGCTTTTGAACCATGATAAAAACTTGTTTGGTTTGCCACTATTCTCAAGAATTGAAGTTGTTGGCTATAAAAAAAGGAAAAAAAGAATTGAAGTTGTTAGGATGTGAGCCAATGATTGTTTTAAATTTCTAACAAAGGCAGAAACCCTAATGTAAAATATAAAATTTCTCTCTATATGTAATTCGATTTGAATAACTTGACCCAAAAGCCTAAATAGTTCGGTATATTATAGCATATGGCCGGTGAGCCAAGTCAGTATGAAATTCAAGATACAACCATTGTTAAATATCCCACATCATTAGGATACAGTTGGGTTGTACAGTACGTGTATAAACCTTAGGCAATTCTCCTTTTTTAAGGGCGAGTTAGGCCTATGAGGCTTTATCACGGTATCAGAGTCCATGATTTTAGAGCATATTATATAGTTAATTAGGTAAATATGTTCCTTTTTCTTTTTTGGAGTCTAGAATGTGATAGA
Organism: Dryas octopetala; assembly: GCF_963921425.1. NCBI lineage: Eukaryota > Viridiplantae > Streptophyta > Magnoliopsida > Rosales > Rosaceae > Dryas > Dryas octopetala. The sequence continues at coordinate 4,486,572 of NC_141374.1, read as the reverse complement.
TCTTATGGCTTCAATGATCTAGCTAGTATTGGAATTAATACTTGTTAATTAGCATGGTAATGAATATTCTAAAAGAAGTTTAATTTGGATATTCAATTTGTTTGATGATTAAATGTAGTCTTATAATTGTTTTTAGTTCAATTGTTGACCATGACCTTGTTGTATCTTAGCATGGTGAAAACGCTTGAAAAATACCAAAGGTGCAGTTACGGTTCCCTGGAAGACAACCGACCTGCCAACGATACTCAGGTTTTAGCTCAGCTCAACATCCATCATATTATGAAAAAATCCAACATATATTGATACATTCACACACACTTCAACTATAAAAAGTTATGAAATCTAACATAATCAGCTCATTCATTATATATATTGGTTGGTGTACATGTTAAATTTCATGTAAACTTGTATTTTTATTCACTATATATATATAGCCAGTCATGCTGTATTTTACTTTGTTGGGAATTAAGTAGTCTAGAATGAAGAATGGTTGAGCTTATAATGGAGAAATTATATTGCCATTTAATTTGTCCACAAGCAGAACAGCTATCAGGAATATTTGAAGCTGAAAGCAAGAGTGGAGGTCCTCCAACAATCTCAGAGGTAATAATATTGCAATATTGTGTTAGAACTAGAGTTTGAGTTGATTTACATACAGTCAACTATATATATATATATGTTGTAAAACTAATTAGTCGGTTAGCAAGTTAATAAGAAATTAACCATGCTTTTGGACCCACCACATAACTGATCTCATAATCCGAACAGTCTATTTTTTAGGCTCTACTTCAAAAATTATCATTACAAAAAATTAATTAAATTAGAAATCATTGAACCATCCATTTATAATCCTGATGAATATTGTATATGCATGCTGCAGAAACCTTCTTGGTGAAGATTTGGGGCCTCTGAACACAAAGGAGCTTGAGCAGCTTGAGTATCAACTAGAGTCATCCTTGAAGCAAATTAGGTCAACTAAGGTGTGTAATGTATATTTGATAAAGTTTGTTGGTTTACTATTATATATTCTTGAAAATTTAAACTATTAGGATGTGAATCAACAATCATTTTAATTATATTCTAGCACTCCCTTTACAAGTGGATCTCTCTCCATCATTAGAGCCCAACATATGCAAATCTAACATAGGATGTGATTGCAGGATTCAATCCTAAAAAAAAAAAAAAAAAAAAAAAAAAAAAAAAGAAGAATGTAATGACATGTCACATATTTCCCCACAATATATAATAATCAATTTCAGCTAATGTCTTCTTTTAAATATAAGTGGCTGAATGATGAATCAATGCCAATCTAACGTGATCTAACTGATTAAGCACACTTAATTAAATATAAGCCTAGCTGACAGCTAATTAATTAAGCACACTTACACTCTACCATGATCTAACTGATCCTTATAGCTTGACTAGTTTTTGTTGTTGACCTGCACTAGTAATTTATATCTTTTCAATATTAAAGCAATGAAAACATCGATCAAATAAATAAAATTATTTATGTATAAAACTTAACATGCATGCACACACTGTACATATGTAAAAATTAATGTTAGACATGGGTGTATTAGGTTGTCTTCTTCTGATGAACGGAATCACATTTACAATTTTTTCTTTTAATTTTCAATTTTGATAGCTCACTTGTGATGTATAATTTGCTTATATTTGTATTTTCTTTTTGTCCACATGCATGTAATTCAGACTCAGTTTATGCTTGACCAGCTTTCTGATCTTCAAAACAAGGTAAGTAGGCGCTGATCCACAAAGCATGCCTTTGCCTCAATTTAATTTTAACGTATTTAATACATTATAAAATGGCTGGCTGGCTGGCCTTTTATTATATAATGTTGGGCATATATGCAGGAACAAATGCTAGTTGAAACTAACAAAGCCTTGAGAAGGAAGGTACGTAACAAACAAAGCCATTGTACAATGACCATGCATCTTGAATCAGCAGTTATATATATATGTATATGTTTTCCTATGAAACTAACTAACATTTCATATGGAGCTTCAAGTGCAAACGTTCACACGCACGAATCTGAGAGAGCCTTGGAACGGTTGAACGTTCAATGATGAATGTTCACTGATGAGCTAGCGTTCTAATGCTCTCTCAAATCCATGCGGGTGAATTAATGTTGAAAATTTTCGATTAAACACCTATGGTTTTTGTTTATCGATTGGTCCCATGTGTCCAAGTCATGAATTCCCTGTCTACCAATATCTGTATTTAACACGTACATGCATGCATGCAGCTGGAAGAAACTAGTGTGCAGCAGCATGAGCAGCAGCAAGCTCCACTTGGACTGCCATGGGAAGCTGGCCGCCATGGCCACAACATGCAGCATGGTCGCTTTCCTCATCCCCAATCAGAAGGCTTCTTTCAGCCTTTGCATAATCATATTGGGTACGTATATATACCTTAAATTAATTTGAATTCACCATTTGACCCTCTAGCTCATCAAAATGTCTCATTGCACTCACTGGGTATATACAGATACACTCCATTGGGTTCAGATGATCAAATGAATGTTGGACTCCATCCAGGCCAAAACCATGTTAATGGGTTCATTCCTGGGTGGATGCTTTGACTTTGGAATTGCAGAATAATCGATCAATCCATCAAGATGTATGTACGTACGTGGCAAATAAAGTATTGAACATGTAACGATGATCATGTACGTTCAAGTTCAGCTTCCTGCTTTAAATTTTTGTTGTGATATCAACTCACCATCTATTAATTCTATGCAACTTGTAATTAATTGTCACTCAAACAATAAGTATATATATGTTTGTAAGTTGTATTGACATTGATCAAAACCTCTATGCATATTGTGTGAACCCTATTATCATAAAATTGTAATATAGCTTTTGAAATTAGTTTTAATTCTTGCATATTGTAACTTGATTAACATAAAATAAAAAATAAAAAAACACTTTGGGCAGCAAGGCTTGCTGGTTTGTGTTGAGGACATAAAACATTACTTGTGAGCCCAAATCCTGAGAAAATTAAAAGTATTCCCCAATGGTCATATCCAGTATCCACTCATAACTGTAGAATAGTGGGCCAGGAAAATAATATCAGGCCCAACATATGTGAGGGAAAGCTCATATGTTAGTGGAATGTGACCAAGAAAAATAATTATGGAAAGTTTTCAGGCAGGTCCACCAGTCAACCTCATATTATATTCAACACCTTTATTAAGTCCCAAATTCTAATGGTGGGAACCACAATTTGTCACAGAGCAATAATCCAGAACTATTTGGTTGCTTAAAATGGATTGAATCATTGAAGAAACTAGAAACTTAGAGAATTCTAATTAAAAATGTGTGTGCGCGTGCTACCATGCTTAGTTAGGTTTAGGAGACAACTTATTTGGTCTAGTTTCATTGTTAAAAGACATTTGCCTTTTTGGAAATCCCAATATTTTTTTATTCCAAAAACATCAAATCCGACATACAATTAAGTTAATCCCTGAATTAGCAAAATTTTCTCTGTAGTCAAATTAATGTAACAAAAAAGTTGATCCAATGAACATGTGTCTACACCATTACTACGAAAATTGACCCTATGTCTCAGTTGTCCTTTTCTAATAACTTTAATAAGGATACTTACGTGATATCTACTCAAGAAATAAGAATTACATGGACATATTAGCTGATTTTGAATCGTTTATTAAGAAATATTAGCTATATCCTTCTTTCTATATTTTATGGACTTTGGACTGAAAAATCCCTAATACTTATTTAATTCACTCCAAAAAAACCATACAGAGGATTTTCACTCTTAAAAGACAAAAAATAGGCCGATTGCTCAAAGCTTTACGCCCAGCGAGGTGCAATTACACTTATATATTCCTTAAAAAAAACTCAAAATTCTAAAGTTTAACTTCATGAATCCCCTAAAACATACTAAATAATACCTAAAAGCACTCAAATAAGTCCTAACAACCAAAAAAAATTATTAAAAAAAAAATGTAGAAAATAGGGAAAAAAAAAAAGAATTTTTGCAATTGGCAGCCTAATTTACGTGGATGGATCCGCTTTACACGCAAGAATTGTCCTTTAGGTCAAGTTAGTATCTCCATATCCTTGTTATCAAATATATTAATGGTTTGGTAGTAGAACCTAATTTACTATAAGTGTAGTTTCCTTTAGAAAGTTATTAATATTCCTCTTCAAAATAAACCCCATAATATAATAATTCAGCAATCAACGGTTTACAAGGAGCCAATGACATAATTTTTATAATTATTTGAATTTTAAATTATAAATTAAAAATCATTTAATCAATATTAGTCATATTTTAAATAGATATAAAACACTGTGACCCAAAATGGGTCACAGCACCATTATAGTGAGAAATAGATCACAGCACTATTTGTTTTGGATCACAAAAAATGGGTCTTACCTAGTGGAAGGCCTAAGTGTAGTTTAATAAAGAAGAGTAAAGAAAGCACTAAGTTAGTAAGTTGCAGTGTTTTGATTGAAGACAGCAGCATGCATGGAGCTGCCACCAGGTTGGACTTTGAGTAGCTTTCCTTTTCAGTTGGGGTGTGATTCTTTCCAGATTCGGCCAATCAAGAGGGGTCAAGGTTCGAAAAGAAAAAGACTAGACACCTAACTCTTGCTAAGCAACTTGGGCTGGGCCAAGGCCCACGTGAAAAAATAACCTAAATTAATTAATACAGTTTGGCAGAGACCCAGAGCTGGGCCCACATTCAGCAGACAAAGCTAGAAACACACACAAAACTGTGCAACACCATCCCACTCATGTTTTCACTTTTTTTCTTCAGGTTATTTGTGAATTAATGGTGGTATATTATACACATATATAATTATATATATATATATAGATATACTTATATATAGCCTCTCTATGTATATATGTTTTTGCCATGACAGAAATGGATTCACCAAAATGGTACCATCTTTTGTGTGCATGTTTGTCTGTGTGTCTTGTGTGTTACAATGAAAACAGGACTGCATCAGAACAATCAACAGTGTCTATATATATATATATATTGATCGATTCCACTTTGGGAGAGGTTAGTTTACCAAGGACCCCAAAAAGCATACATAAAAAATGCATATCTAGATGAGTGATTGGGGATGGATGCCCAAGAATTTAAATGGATCCAGAACCATTTGTTTTTTTCACTCTATACATGTGCAGTTGTGCATGCATGTCCCTCATGAATTCATGGTCACTAAAATTTATATATATATATATATATATATTGAAACTCTCCAAGGTGAAGGAAAAAAAAAAATTCATGGTATATATGGACCTTATCCGGAGTGCTTGCAACATGGGCCTAGCTTGTCTTTTGTTGTGTTATATATTTTGGGTTGTGACATATTAATTCTTTCGAGCCATACATTGAGTCGTATACGAGTCATATACATTAATATGTTTTACATGGAAAAAATTTCAAACCAACTGAGCGGGACCCATAAATGCCTTATCGTTTTAAGGTATTTTTCTTTAAAAAAAAAAAAAAAACAAAAAGTATGAAAAAAACAAGAATAATCATATATATATATATATATTACAATGTAAAAGATACAATCATTGATCTTATTCTATAGGGTTAATTACAAATAAATTAATAAAATTTTTTAAAATTACAAATTCATCAATGCATTTTTTCATAATTTCATTTTAGTCACTATTGACCAAAATAAAAAGATAAATTACAATACACCAATAAACATATCTTGCTATATAGATTTAAATTTGTATTAGGTTTATTTTTAACTATTATGCAGTAAAACGGCTTAGGGTACTAACCTGAGACTTAAACCCTAAACCATAAGCTCCAGAACCCTAATTTTAAATCTTAAATCTTATTTCTATACCCTAAACTAAATCAAGGACAACGCCTATTCACAAAAATAAAATAAAAAAATTAAAGAAAACGTCATAATTCTACACTTATAAGTAATGAGAAAAATAAATGGGCAAATTGATCTTTTTCAACGCATCAAAATACATGACATAATAGTTAACTAAAGTGGTATAAAATTTCAAAATTTATTGACTTTTATAAGAAAAGAAAATCTACATTAATCATTATGCAATATTTAAATATTTTATTAATTTAAATATAATTTGCTATATTCGATATAAGTTACCTGCAGAAAAAGTCAAATTTATCCCAATCAAATCTTATAGTATATAAAAGGGAATCTCTCATTTTTTGTTTTTGTTTGCTAAGTAAAAGAACCTCGAGCCTCTAAAATGTTGACCATATATGTTAATTAACTTTTTAATTGTTTTTTGTTACATACTTACATGTAATTAAAATATATGGTGGCCGGGCTTTAATCACATGCATGATGATCCTACGTGTAGAGTACTATATATAGAGATGCATCGTTTGCATAAATTCCTACTTATGGATTAGAAAATATAGGAAAACATAAGAAATAAATCATTTTCATGATCCACAAAACAAAGGCATATATTAATCGTGTTAATTAATTATATAAAGTCTTATATCTTTTTGGTCCATATATAGTCTTATATCTATATATAACCGTGGTTGGAAGTAGAAACAAAAATGGATCCTGGAAAAGAAAAGGGCATGTTAAATTAAGTCCACTTCCAAATTTGGGTCTGAGCAACCCAACTAACAAACAACAACATCGTTATCTCTAGCTCTATTTCATTTGGATTTGAAATAATAATTTTAAAGGTAGGGACAAGATTAGTAGATATTCCACAGTCAATGCACGCTGGCTACTGATTATATATATATAGAGAGAGAGAGAGATAGATTTATGACATTTTATTTTGATACAAGTTTTAAATGGTCTTACTTCATATAAAAGTTTAACGATGCAAATCGTTTATTTTGTAGGTCTTCATTCAAATATCATTCTTGTAAAAAATTATATAAATCAAAAATCGTTTATTTACAAAAATATATATATATATATATCAATTTGGTGAAAAAGAAAGAAGATTGATGGTGATCATGAATCATGCATATATGATGGCCTTGTTCACTTTGGGATAGGCAACAAGATAACGTTTTTTAATTAACAAGATCACTAAAGTACATTTTTCTCTCAATTTCTATGATATATAAAATTTATTTGCATACAATTAAAATTGAGCCACACATTATATATTATTGTATACAGATGGGAGGTTACCTACTTGCTGCCTTGCTGGCAAGGTTGCTAACCTTTCTTTCCCTCTGGAAAGGGAAAAGTGCAAAGACAAAAAAGAAAAGTGCAAAAGAGTGGAAGAAAAATAGATAGAAAGAGAGAGAGAGAGAGAGAGTTCAAAAAGGTTGCTAATCTTCCTACAAGTTGTTTTGTTTGTTTTATTGGAAATTTTTAAATTTAAGAAAAATAGTTTAAAAATGTATATTACACAATAATGATGGAAGGTGTATTTAGAAGTTACCTATATATTTCTCCTTAAGCAAAGAGAGAGAGAGAGAGAGAGAGAGAGGAGGTTGTGGGGCAGGTAATAGTAAATCGAGCTTTTCACTTTCTGGTAACTGTAGTAAATGGTAATAATAAATTAATTAATTAACACATTTAAATATGTCCTTAGATTATGATAATTCTGGAGATCGATGGAGGTATAAAGTTAAAAAGAGAAAGTTCCTTCTTCATATATGTATGTATATGTGTATGAGGACCGTACACACTTTCCCTAAATACGTACAGGGCATTATTGTACTATTTGTATGTAAATAAATAAGTTACTATTATTGTCGTTAATAATATTATTTAGTTTTTTTATATATAATATGTGGTATCGAGCCCATTCGGTACAATAAGGGATTGTTCACAGTGGTTGTGGCCAATGGGAAGTCGACAGCGTTTTTGACGAAACCACTCTGGTTTTTCATTCTGCCCATCTCATCTCATAGAGGTTTTCAACTTTCCTATAAATATATATCATATAAATACACACAAACACACCCAGAGAAATAGAGAGAGAGAGTATATATATATATTAGTTTCAGAAGAAAGAGTCTCTCTCTCTCTCTCATTTTTTCCGAATTGGGTTTCTGGGTAGCTAGCTAGAGATTGGAGAGAGTGAGTGAATATAATTAATAATATTAATTATTAATTAAAAAAAAAAGAATAAAGAAAAATGGGAAGGGGAAGGGTGCAGCTGAAGAGGATAGAGAACAAGATCAACAGGCAGGTGACTTTCTCAAAGAGAAGGTCAGGGCTTCTGAAGAAAGCTCATGAAATTTCAGTGCTTTGTGATGCTGAGGTGGCTTTGATTGTCTTCTCCACCAAAGGCAAGCTCTTTGAGTACTCCACCGATTCTTGGTACTTGCTATTCTCACCATACCTTCATGACTTAATTGCCATATCTTCTTTCTTTCTTTCTTTCAACTCTTCTTTGAATTGCTACCTATTCATCGATGCAATATCAATCTAATTATATATATATATATATGCATCTTTCTTTTTCATCATTAATTAACTATTTAACTATTTCATTATTTCACTTTATATTATTTATTTGTTTATTACCCAATTCTTAATTATTTGTTCAAGCTTTACATACATACATACACACACATACATACATGCACTCGTAATTTTGTTGCTTATTTTGTTTATTCCAATTCAATCCTTGTCTTTTGGACACTAAATTAATATTCATTTTCGTTGATCGAGTACGTGTACTAAGCTGAGAGAGAGAAAAGAAAGAAAGGGAAAGAGAGAGAGAGAGTAAATATATATATATTCCTTCATATCTATCGATCTATATATGTGATAGTACGATGAACTGTTCTTCCATTAAAAAAAAAAAAAGACAAAAAAAAAAAGATTTTCTCTCGATAAAAATGAAGCTGGTATACTCTTTTCTCGCTCTGCTCATCACTACCCGGGTGAATTACTATTGTAATTAATTAAGAGATTAATTCATCAGGAACCCCAAATTTGATCACACACTAAGTATTAATTAGATTAGGAGGATCTCCTAAACTTAATTTCATTGTCTCAGCCTCCACTAGTTTAAAAATACGTACCTTTTTTTTTTTGGCCAAGCAAAAGTAAAAGTACGTACTTTGAACTAATGCAGATACATATATATATGTATTGAAATTTCATGCCTGTTTGGTTTAATTAATTAATTAGATTATATTATATATATATGATGGAGTAGTTACTGGTAGATCATACTACTAATTACTATAGTTTATATAATATGTATATTGAACAAGTACAGCATGGAAAAGATCCTCGAAAGGTACGAGAGATACTCATATGCGGAGAGGCAGCTTCTCCCAAATGATCATCAAAATCAATCAAATGTACGTACATATCTTTTGCTAATTTAATTAAGGTTTAATTATCGATTTATCACCCAAAACTGTAACTCATTCCCTCATTCTCACATTACCACCTGAAAGTTTTTTTGTCTCAGATTACCACCTGTAACTTACATCCGTGTCTCATTTTACCTTGTTCAGTCAACAATTCCGTTAAAAATGCTGATCTAGCCGTTAATGCTGACGTGGCGCGCTAGATGTGCGCCACGTGTCACATCTTTTCTTATATTTTTTTATTTTTTGATTTTCCTATTTTTATAAACTTTAAAAATTAATTAAAAATAGCTCCGAACTCATAAAAATACACAGAAAATTCCTACGGACTCGTCTTAACTAGGAATAATTTACTATGGAGTCAAAATACCAATTTTCTTTCTAAAAATTTCCAGAAAATTTGGGAAGTCCAAATTTATTTCTAGAAAATTAAAATACTCTAGACTCTTTGGAACTCCAAAAAATATGAGGTATGCACCGTTAGTCTTCTAAAAACTAACAATACCTTTCTCGTGAACACTTGCTACCCAAAAGACCTCTCGGTCTTAGAGGAAAATAAATTTCCCTCTATAAAATAAATTCTAGAAAAATTCTAGAAAAATTCTAGAATTTCTGTAAAGTCTCGAAATAATTCTCTAAAACAGGCTTTTGGTAATTTCCAAAATATTTTCGAGAGTTCGTCCAAGAGTTTATGAAAATTATAGAATTTATTTAATAGAGGAAAATTTATTTTAATTTTTTAGAAATAAATTTTGACTTTCTAATTTTTTTGGAAATTTTTAGAGGGAAAATTGGTAATTTAACCCTATAGTAAATTAGTGCTAGTCAAGACGAGTCCGTAGGAATTTTCCGTGTATTTTTCTGAGTTCGGAGTTATTTTTAATTAATTTTCAAAAGTTATAAAAATAGGAAAATAAAAAAAAAATCCAAAAATCAAAGCAAAGATGTGACACGTGGCGCACATCTAGCGCTCCACATCAGCATTAACGGCCAAGTCAGCATTTTTAACAGAATTGTTGACGGAACAAGGTAAAATGGGACACGGATGTAAGTTACAGGTGGTAATGTGGGACAAAAAATATTTCAGGTGACAATATGAAAATGAGTTATAATTTTGGGTAGTAAATCGATAATTAAGTTTTTAATTAATTAATTCCCTTTTACTTCAAATCCAAAAGGATCACCACTTACTATAATTAGTTTGTTTGTCCTTTTTATTAATTTTTGCAATATATGTTTTAATTAGTTTGATGCCATTAATTAATTAATTATTCTTAATTGAAAATCTAGGGAAGCTGGACTCTGGAACATGCAAAGCTCAAGGCTAGGGTGGAGGTCTTACAAAGAAATCAAAAGTATATATTAATTGATATACATATATATACATGTGTACGTAGTTTAATTAATTAACTAGGTATATATGTTGTAAACAGCTAGATGGATCGAGCACTAGCTACCGAGTTAAGTATACTAATTTATGTTGTAATTAATGAATGAATTAATTTGCATGCAGTCATTTTATGGGAGAAGATATCCAATCCTTAAGTATGAAAGAGCTTCAAAATTTGGAGCAACAGCTTGATTCTGCACTCAAGCACATCAGGTCAAGAAAGGTACGCACGCATAATCAATGAACACCATGCATGCACGTACATTGCACATAGAGAATTACGGTTCTTGGTATATATATATGCTTTTTTTTTTTTTTTCTCTAAAGAAAAAGTTAATTGGATTATATATGAAACTTAATTTGTTTCATCATGATCACATACAGAATCAACTTATGCACGAATCGATTTCAGAGCTCCAGAAGAAGGTAAGCCAACCGAAAAGACATTCATTTAATTAATTTATACATGGAACGTGCATAAGTGGCCAAAAAAAAAAAATACATGGAACGTGCATGCATGTAATAGTGATCAGTAGTGATTCTATTGAACATTATATATATATAATTCTATATTTGTTCATTATTGTTTAAATATATGGTGGGGGGTTGCATGTGTTCCATGACAGGACAAGGCATTGCAGGAGCAAAACAACTTGCTGACAAAGAAGGTGTGAAAAATTAATTAATTAATTTTTTTAGTTTAATTAAAATTGTTAATTTGCTTAATTATTAATTCATTCGATTAATCTAAATATTGCATGTGTATTGATTGAGGCATGCATGTGCATGCTTTTAAACTATATGTATGTAGGTAAAGGATAAGGAGAAAGAAGCAGTAGGAGGCCAGACACAACAACAGGCACAAACGCAATGGGATGATCAGCGTATGCAGAGGCAGAGCTTGGACTCCTCCTCCACCCACCTTCTTCCCCAGGCTTTGCAGACCTTGAATTTCGGGTTCGAATTTCAGGCTCTGCAACTATATGTTTATATATGCATATATTAGGTTACGTTGTTAAATCAATTAATTAAAGATGTGAAACTGGTTAATGCAGCGGGTCTAATTACCAAGCTGAAGCTGGAAAATCATGTGATGAAGGAGATGAGGATGAAGAAGCCAACCCGCTGCCTGCTGCTGCAAATACGCTTCTGCCCCCATGGATGCTCCGCCACCTTAATCAATAGAAATTCAATCCAATCCGATCCAACAAAGATCGATCATCAATCCAAATCAAATCATGCATACATATAACAACTACACAGGTTTAATTAATTAATGTCTATATTTATATATATATGTATCATCTATATCATATATGCATGCATATATATGCACGTATATATAGCAATTAATTGGCCATGATCATATATATGCATGGATCGATGAAGAGACCCTTTACCTTGTTAATTGATCAGTAGAACAGCCCTAGAACGGTGTTCGACGGGCTGCCTCAAACTACCATCTTTTGTACCTATTTAATTACTATATTCATATAATTTTACATGGAAGATATTGACTAGCTACCACTACTGTTTTTAATTTTTTTGTTTTTGGTTATAGTATACTATTTTCAATTTAACTTTGCATGCATGGGAATTGAACAGTTGCATGCATATATAGCAGTGTTCCTATATATTGTATATATATAGTATGTACTCCTCCGGATCCCCTAGTCCCCTTAAAGTTTGTCCTACATTGTCGACTGAGATATATATGTATATATGTGCCTATTGCCTAGTTCCCTCATATCTGTATCTGTTCCCACTGTGTATCATATATGCTTGGCCAGGAATGAGGATATATGTTTATGGGGTTGCTTTGCTAGCCAGGCCCCTTGGCATATATAGTAAGATAAGCATATATAATATTGTTAACTTGTTCAATTATTTCTAAGGCTGCCCATCGGTTGGTTCGGATTAGTAAATAGGCTTATCAATTCGAAAACCAAAAATTTTAGTATTCGATCAACATTTATTGCCAATTACCGAACTGAATTTTTCAGATTTTGGTAAATTTCAGATATTCGGTATCTTTGGTACTTAGGTTTTGTTGTCAATTTCGGTTTCGATAGTTGGAAATCATGAACTATGATCAATAATCAACAATAATTTTAATCCTAAATTTGCAATTCTCAAATGAAGGTAGGTTACTCCAACTGCAATTCCCAAATCGATCTGCATATATGTATAAAACATATTTATATTAAAAGTTGTAATATAAAAGTAATGATTTGAGAATATTTTGACAAAAAACAATCAACCACTCAAACAACGAATTTGAAAAAAAAAAAAAAAAAATATTTAGACAAAAGTGATACTTCTAAAGGGTTTCAGATTGGGGCTTTTCCTTGTAGGCACGTACAATTGGACCCATGCATCTATATCAATGGAAAAAGCATGGAATGAACAGAAAAATCCAACCAAAATTGCTACCATCCTCCGCCAGATTTGTCGAAATCTGGCGAAGGAAACCCTCGGTTTCTAGGGTTCGAACAACCATCTGGGGTGGTCGTCGGGCGATCAAAGGATACCATGAGACTCAGCTCATCAAGACGGACCTTTTAAAATTTGGTGGTGGTCCGACACTCGGTTACTGTTGGAATTAACGGATCGGCGAAGAAGACCCATCGGACTGTTAGGCTTTGATTCGTTGTTTGAGTGAGTGTTTGGACAATCAAAGAGTACAAAGAGGGAGAGAAGATGAAGATGAGAATTTCAATCAGTGGTGGTCTCGCCGACGAAACTCGCCGTACAACGGAGCACTGGAGAGAGATAGAGAGAGAGGCAAATTTGGGTAACATGAATGAAAGGTCTAAAATGTCAAACTATTGAAACCCTAAGTTCTGAATTTACTACAATGTCCTTCTAAATCAATTTTACAAAAATCTAAACATTTTAAATAATGAAACATTTTCAAAAATGAAATTTTAATTTGATAAAAGAGATAATTAAGAACAATATAGTAGATTAGTAATTTAGTATTGATTGTATGATTACTATGATAGTATTATATAAGAAGAAGAGTGCTCTAAAACTAACTAGTTAGCAAGTTAATACGAAGCTAACCATATTTTTGGGACCACCACATAACTAATCTCATAATTCGAACCGTCAATTATTTTGGTCATACTTCAAATATCATCATTGCAAAAAATCAACTAAATCAGAAATCATTTAGTCATATAATTGAGATCAAATAAATAGACGATCAGTGTTTTCGATAAAATCATATAAATAGTTGTTGTTATAATCAAATGACTAAATGACTTCCGATTTTGGAGATTTTTTACAGGGATAATCTTTGAAGTAGGCTCTAAAAAATAGACGGTTCAGATTTTAAGATTACATTATGCGGTGGGCCCAACAGAGTAATTAGTTTTGTATTAACTTACTAACTAATTAGTTTTAGAGCATTTTTATATATAAGAATATATAAACATATATAAATTAATTAAAAAAATATATAAATAATTAACTATATAAAATTTAACTATACCCTATACACTATTGACTATACTCTAAAATTATACAAAAATTATTATAGTTATAGGTATAATGTATAGAGTATTTAATAGAATTTAGGGTTTAGGGTATAGGGTTTAATTAAGGCCTATACACTACTATACCCCATAACTATAATAATTTTAATATATAGGTCATAGTGTAAAGAGTATATATAGAGTATAAGAATTTTAGTATATAAGGTAACTAAAATTATTATAGTTATAGGTATAGTGTATAGAGTATTTAATAGAGTTTAGGGTTTAGGGCCGGTTTAGGGTTTAGGGTATAAGGCCTATACCATATACACTATACGCTATAACTATAATAATTTTAGTATATATAGGGTATAAGTATATTAATTTTAGTATATAAGGTATAAGTAAAATTATATACTAAAATTAATATAGTTATAGGTATAGTGTATATAGTATTTAATAGAGTTTAGGGTATTGGCCGGGTATAGGGTTTAAGGCCTATCCCTATAACTATAATAATTTTAGTATATATATACCCTAAAATAGTATTATATAAGCTACTAAGCATATTAATGTAGTTATATTACATATAAATATATATAATTAAATTTCGGTAATTGTTTCGTATTTTTTGGTATATATTTCAGTGTTTTCCAGTAATAATCGATTCAGTTTCTTTCGGTAATCAGTCGGTTTGCAAACTTTTTTCAGTTTTTACCAAAATCAAACTACTTTTTTTAAAAAAATTTCGGTTTCAAATTTTTGATTTTCAACTTCTGAAAATTAATTTACCAAACCAAAAATTTTCGATCGATAATCGATTGATTCGTTAAATACCAAACCAATGGGCAACCCTAATCATTCCAACTAAAATTGAAGCTACTTTTGTAATGAGGCTGATTAATTAGAGTACAAAATGCATATATACATATAGTAGCTGCATGGAAACAAAAACTAATACAAATTTCTCTACATGCCTAAAAAAAAACAAGTTCATGCAAATTTCTCTTAAATTAATTTTTCATTTTTTACCATATACATATATTAATTAGTTGCGTTAACTAACTTCCTAACTACCTTGGCCAAAAAAAAAAAAAAAAACTAACTTCCTAACTACAAATGAAATCTACATTTCTATTGGGCCAAGTTCATTAGGGCTCCACTTGGCCTTTATGATCACTTTGATAGATGCATGCAATTAATGGGTGTTCATACACATTAATTTGACCTTAAAGATCGAGTCTAGACTCTCTAGTCATGAAGTTACCCAATGTAAACCAACCAAGGAAGTCCCTATCATCCTTATAGTACATGTGTCAGATAAATGTCCAATCGATTGGAAATCTAAGCAGTTGTGATTGCCAGAATTGTGGCACATATATTTGTGCCATGAGGCGTGAACATAAAGTTTGAAATTGTATCCTATATAATTGGCAATGCCCAAGAAAATTTTAACCACATCATTACTAATAACATTAAGACATGATTAATTGTACTTTTTAAGCCAAAAGACACAATTTTTTTTTTAAGATTTCTCTTGTAGTCTTGTTTTCACATTATCAAGTGCCTCTCCTGACCTCATCTCGTTTTGATTTCATGATTTGGGTTTGGGTACTGCCGTTCTCATCTCATGATTGGGTTTAGGATCGATATAGGACGAGGGTGGGGGTTTTGGGGTTATGGTAACATCTCGTCCTGTACCAAATTGGTTTGGTATCATCTCGATCCAAAAAAAAAAAAAATTCAATTTTTATTCAACATAATGTGTTGGAGTTTATTTTAGATGTTATTATCTCTACTATGCTGTATATTTGTACCCTTCAAAACTACATGATATTTAGATTGATGAGTTTTATGCCCTTATCTACATATATGTTGAATTGCTCTCATCCTTCTTATCTTAATTAGAAATGGAGCAAGTGGAGCAAGATCCAAAATTTATAACATTGTCTCGCTAGTTTAAAGCAACTACTACGGAGCTAATTTCTGTTCTTGAGCAGGTAATACCTGATATTAGCACATTTCTGCACTTATTTGAAAACCTTCTAGAGAATAAAGTCATAGACACCATCAGTCTTGCTTTATTTCTTTTTATTTTGTTTTCTGGTGTTATCTAAATATTTAGTTAACAACTTGGATCAAGGGTATTAGACTGGATTTCTTCAAAATTATAGGTCAATCGTCTAGTAAGAGGCATCAACAGTGAAATATAAACGCTATAGAGACACAAATATGTATGTATGTATGTATTCTCTATGTACTCTTAACATATATGCATGTAAGCTTCTTTTGAAGTTGTGAGGCTGGTTCGATGCGACGACGATGACGAGAGAGATGCTACTGGGGTCCTCGTCTGCGACTGCGACTTGTGACTTGCTAGACTCAAGGAGACTGGGAGAGGGATGGGTTAGGGTTTGAAAAATTGGAACTTTGGTGACTTTGGGAGCCTAGGACCTCTGCGTCTTTTGGGAAATTGGGATTTGGAAGTCACGAGTGTGGGACTGTGGATTGGGTTTTTTGGGTGAAAAGTTAAAAAATGGATTGGGCTTAGTGTTATTTGGGCATATTAAAATGAAATAAATAATTTTTTAATTAAATTTTAATTAATTGGTACGGTACGAGATCATTCCGGTATTGAACCTTCAGGAATGATCTCATCCCGTTTGAGACAAATATGAGTTTTGAAAACAAAAAGATAAAATAAGACCAAACGATAAGGAATGACACAAAACAGTATAATTTCGATATTTTGGTTCTTAATGCACACCCCTAATTTAAATCCTTCTTTCATTTTCAATCCCAAATATATCCATAGAAATTAAACCTGGCCACACTTGGAATAATGTCAAATCATTCCACAAAACTTGCCAAACTAATATAATGAGAATGATGAGGGGGACAGTTCACAGTTGAAAATGTGCCAATATAACTTTCCCTATACAAACAAATATAATAATGCAGTCTGCCACATCTGGCTTGCACTTTGCACTGTTGCTTCTAGAATATTAATAAATCATGAAGTACTGAAGTTGACCTTTATATCCTAATTCCTAATGATTTGTGCAATTGTGCTTGGATCATCTGTTAGCCAGTTTTGCTTGCTGATCCATATATTAATGATTCCACACAAGAATGCTTGTCAATAAATTAATTTCGCTGGGTGGTTGGTGGACTAATAAATGACATTCCAATAATCCAGTACCAAACTTTTGCAGGAATAAAGACTTTATATATATAGAGAGGCCTTTCCAATGTGAGGTTTTATGAATAATTTTATTTGTGAGATCTCTCGTAGGTCTCACTGTATATAGTATTTTAATAATTCAAATTATTTATTTTTTAGATTTCTATTCATAGATCATTTTTGTAAAAATTAACAAAATCGAAAATTATTTACCTATCTAACTTTGATCAAACAAATAGACGAACCAAATATTTTCGATAAAACCGTCTATTTATTTGATAAAATCAAAGTTAGATAGGCAAATGATTTCTTTTTGACTAATTTTTTACAAGGATAATCTATGAATAAAGGCCTAAAAAATAAACAGAGATAATTCTTGAGAAAGAACCTAAAAATTGAACGGTTCTGATTATCGAATTGCATTGCCAAGTGTTACACAGAGAAGATGTTCTTACTTTTCTTAAAGTAAGGACATCCTTACTTGAATGAGCCTAATCTTTTAGATGTCAAACTAAATAGTGGGCATCTCTAGTTCTGTGTATAAGATGAACTCTTGGCTTCAATTTTTGACAAATCAGAACAAACTAAAAAGAAAAATGTGGTACCACCGTACCATTCTTTCTGGGTAGGGCATATATATTAGTCAAACAATCGATATGTATAAAGAATTAATACTTGTGACTTGTGAGGTGTCAAACTCAACCACTATTCTACTAGTCTACTAGTGTGGGATGTATGGGAATGAATCATGAAGCCTACAAATTCATGGCAAGCACGTTCAAGACGTGGCCTACCACATAGAAAACAAAACAAATAAACGAAGTACGGAACTGATGACCTTTGAAACAAAAAACAAAAAAAGAGTTCCAAACTTCCAAGTCGCACCAGACCATGTACAATGGCCACAACCATGATATATATATATATAGAACTTGGCCTTTATCCTTGCATCTTATATAACAGCAGGCAGTTTCCCACCAAAATATTAAGCCTGAATTGTAAACAAAATGAGTAGGAAATATGCAAGATTGTGTGGTGGCCGTGCCACTGTTTGTTTCCCAATCCATTCGGTGTCTTTTCGATCAAAACCCACCTCTAGATCACGTTCTGTCAAAGCTGATGATCATCATCAAAAAACAGAGTTTTTGAGCAGTGGCAGAGATGGTGGCTTCAGTGCAGATAGCAGAGGAGAAAATGGGCATGAAATTGGGAACAAGATAATGGTGGTTGTGGACTCAAGCTTTGAAGCTAAGGGAGCTCTTGAATGGGCACTGTCCCACACTGTACAGAGCCAGGACACCATTGTACTTGTTCATGTTGCTCAGCCCTCTAAACAAGGTGTGAGGCTGACATTCTTCTTGGTCATAATAATAATTATGTTTGTTATTGCAGAAATATGTGAGGCTAATATAGTAAAAGTACGATTGGTTTAGGTGCAGACTCAAATGGGCAGCTTCATTCAAGGGCTTTTGAACTTCTTCACTCTATGAAAAATGTGTGTCAAAGAAGAAGGCCTGGGGTAAGTGTATCAAATTGTTTGCTTTTCCCCAATTTATTTCTGTATCAGAGAAAAACTAGTTATATATGAATCTTGCTTACTTTATATTTTCAAAATTAAATTTTCAGTAAATATACATCACTCATTGAGATGGTAACTATATGCATACAAGTAGATGTTATTATTAAACAAATGTGAAAGGGTTCCAATATTGAATGCTTTGTATTGACTATTGAATCTTTGTATTGACTATTGAATAGGTGCAAGTGGAGGTGGCATTGCTTGAAGGGAAAGAAAGGGGACCAAAAATAGTGGAAGAAGCAAAGAGGCAAAGGGTGTCTCTACTTGTTCTTGGGCAGAAAAGAAAGAGGTCGATATGGTGGAAGCTAGTGAATAGGTGGACAAGGAGCAGAGCTTCCGGCGAGGTTGTGGACTACTGCATACAATATGCGGCATGCATGACGATTGCAGTGAGGAGAAAGAGCAAGAAACTGGGAGGGTACTTGATCACCACCAAACTTCACAAGAATTTCTGGCTTCTGGCTTAGTTGAAAATGACTCTTTTATTGGGTTTTCTTAGAAAATGGCAATGTTAGTTGTATCAATGTCTTTCGTATAGTGGTGACTACAATGCTTGTAAAGAATGAATATCAATGAAAGCTTGCGACTTTAAAACTTCATCCAGTGCATGATTAAAGCAAGCCATGGTTTGAGGTTTGAAGAATTTTTAAAGATAAAGACATCTTCATTAGATTAATGGAAGGAAGTTTAGGGGACCTAATTGACTTTGCATTATATGTGGGGCGTCAACTCTTGGTGGTTGACACCAACTACATAGCAGCGTGAATCTCTTAAATTCTAAGGAACATCATATATAAGTTAATCGCCTTCCCACTTATAATTAGTTATAGTAATAAGTTTTTTTTTGGAGAAGCTTTAATTATTGTTGAAGTGAGTCAATTGTGCAGATATTATAGAGATTTGTAAGAGAGAGATTTGTGGGATTATGTAGCTTAATTTGTGTAGTTGACTTACCATACTTGTATATCTGTAATCCTATATAATTCCTCTAAATGAGAAGAATAAAATCATCAGAAAAATTATTCTCCTAAAGCATTTTTACATGGTATCAGAGCTACCTCTGATTTCCTCTCGTTTATCATAGGAATCGGAGTTTGTTATTAGGCTTTAGGTGTGTTTTTTGATCAAATTGGTTAGTGATTTATCCATAAAATCTAAAGTTCTATACTGATCTTGTTCTGGGTGTGTAAGCATAGTTCTACCCAGACCAAGGTATTCTACCCAGCACTTTCAGCCACCGCTGCCTGACTCAGCCTACTGCGACCTCTGTCGGCCCGACTCCTCAAGACCCCAATTCTTTGGTCTGCTTCACCGTCAATCGCTTCACCATTCGAAGGCGATCCCGCGCCCAGGCCGCTGTCCGCTGCAATCCACCACGGCCTGCCACCACTGCGCGCCTACGACTCTGCTCGACCTCAGCCCGTTGCGACCCAACTCTGCCTTGCTGCGCACCTATCCCTTTGTGCCGCTGCTGCTCTCTGTGCGAGCCTTCGCCCAGCCTTGCCGAACCCATCCTCGTCAAGCCCAGCCACGCTCCTAAAGCCCAGCCCGTCCGCCTGCCTGTGCGCGCCGGCCGACTTCCAGAGACGCCGACCACCCGAGCGTCGTTCACTCACTGTGACGCCGAGTACTTCGCTGCCAGATCGAACGACCTATTGGACTTTGGTTGTTATACAAAGCCAACAAGCCACAAAGTGAACGGCCTCTGACTCTAAGGTGGAGACGTCGGTTTCTAGTCAAAATTCTGTCTCTACTTCCGGCTTTGTTGCCACGTCAGGTACACCTAATTCTGCTTTGAGTACTCCTCAATTTACATGTGATAATGCTTGGATAATTGATTCTGGTGCTTCTGACCATATGACTAATAATCAGTATGTGATTCAGTCTTTGTCAAAACCTATTTCTCCACATTTTATTACTAATGCCAATGGTGTGTCCTCTCCCGTTGTAGGAGTCGGTACTGTGTCCTTGTCTCCATCTTTGTCTTTATCTAATACGCTCTTTGTTCCGTCGCTAAATTGCAATCTTATTTCTGTTAGTCAACTAACCAAGTCCCTCAATTGTGTTGCAACTTTTTTTCCCACTCATTGTATTTTTCAGGACATCCGCACACAGGAGAGAATTGGTAGTGGTACTAGAAGAGGGGGCTTGTATTATCTAGACAGTGATAGAAATTTAGGCCGCTTTGGACATGCTCATTTAGTTGATGACAAGGTCTTGGGGAATAAGAAGCTGGTTTGGTTATGGCATCGCCGATTAGGCCATCCTTCGTTTTCTTATCTTCGACGGTTATTTCCCTCCTTGTTCATTGGTTGTCGTGCTTCAGACTTTCGGTGTGCAACTTGTGTGATGGCTAAAAGTCACCGTACTTCGTTTACTCCAAGTGATCATCGGGCTACTGCTCCTTTCCAACTCGTTCATTCTGATGTTTGGGGGCCCGCTCCACTGACTACTACTCACGGTATGCGCTGGTTTATTACTTTCATTGATGATTGTACCAGAATGGTGTGGATTCAGTTTCTCCGATATAAATCTGATGCTTGTGCTGCAATTAAGTCTTTTTATCACATGGTTCACACTCAATTTCAGTCTCGTATTCAAATTCTTCGTTCTGATAATGGAGGTGAATTTGTCAATCACGAGTTACGTGATTTCTTTGATTCTCATGGCGTCCTTCATCAGACTTCATGCCCTCACACTCCCCAACAAAATGGGGTTGCTGAGAGGAAAAATCGACATTTGTTGGAAGTTGCTCGAGCATTGTTGATTGGTGGACGTGTACCTACTTATCTGTGGGGTGCTGCCCTTAGTTCTGCTGTTTATCTCATTAATCGAACTCCGTCCAGTGTTTTGGAGTTTCGTCGGCCTTTGGATGTTTTGTCTGATCACTTTGCTCTTCCCTCTATTTTACATTTGGAGCCTCGGGTATTTGGTTGTGTGGTTTTCGTCCACATACATCCTCATCAACGTGACAAGCTTCACCCTCGTGCTCTCAAATGTATCTTTGTGGGTTATGGCTCTAACCAAAAAGGTTATCGATGTTATGATCCTTCAACTCAGAGATTCTATGTGACTATGGACGTTACCTTCCATGAACATGAGTTATTTTATCCTATGACAAGTACTGATTCTTCCCTTCCGGGGGAGACGAATGGTGAAGTGACGACTCAGACTGAATGGGTTTTAGACTTGAGGTTTTATGATACATTCAAAATGAAAGAGCCTTTAGAGAAGACAAAGGCAACTGAATCTGAGCATTCTACTTCGTCTAGTGATCACGGTCATCCCGAACACTCAATTCCAGAAGGGGATGATGAACAACATGCTCCTGAACATATTATTTCTGGTGATGTCCATGATAATACAACTCCCTCTACTGAACCACTAGTACAATCACCTCCAGATGTGCTTCTTGAGGTACCTCCTTCTTCTTCTGATTTGTTTGATTCTGTGTCTAATTCTCCAAAATATCAACTTCCACCTCGTAGTACTCGAGGTATTCCTCCTGTTATGTATGAACCTGATCCCAAAGCCAAAGTCAAATATCCAATTAATAATCACGTTTCATCCCATAGGTTATCCAAGTCATATGCATCTTATGTACATCAATTATCTTCTGCATCTATCCCTAGTAAATTGCAGGATGCTCTAGCAGATTCTAGGTGGACCAAAGCGATGACAGAGGAAATGGAAGCATTGAAGAAAAATGGGACTTGGGAACTTGTTCCCCTACCAAAGGGAAAGAGAACCGTAGGATGTAGATGGGTATTTGCAGTGAAACATAGAGCAGATGGATCCATTGAAAGGTTCAAAGCTCGGTTGGTTGCAAAAGGGTACACTCAGTCTTATGGTGTTGACTATCAAGAGACTTTTGCACCAGTTGCCAAGCTGAATACAGTCAGAGTGTTGTTATCATTAGCTGCCAATCAGAATTGGCCACTTCTCCAGTTTGATGTCAAAAATGCTTTCTTGCATGGAGACCTTACTGAAGAAGTATATATGGATCCTCCTCCAGGTATATCAGAGTATTCAGATACAGGAATGGTGTGTAGACTGAAGAAGGCTCTGTATGGATTAAAGCAGTCACCAAGGGCCTGGTTTGGTAGGTTCACCAAAGCTATGAGGAATTTTGGCTACAAACAAAGTAATTCAGATCATACTTTGTTCTTGAAGCAAAGAAGAGGTAAAATCACTGCCTTGATTATCTATGTTGATGATATGGTGGTCACAGGAGATGATCATGAGGAAATGTCTAGTTTACAGCAGTATTTAGCTTCTGAGTTTGAGATGAAGCAGCTTGGAGACTTGAAATATTTTCTTGGGATTGAAGTGGCTCGATCGAAGCATGGTATTTTTTTATCCCAACGAAAATATGTCCTGGATTTGTTATCTGAAACAGGGATGCTTGGGTGTAAACCAGCTGATACTCCTATTGAACAGAACCACAAGCTATTTGAGTGTTTGAGTGCATCATCTACTGACAAAGGGAGATACCAGAGGCTTGTAGGAAAGTTGATTTATTTATCTCATACCAGACCTGATATTGCATATGCAGTAAGTGTGGTGAGTCAGTTCATGCATGACCCACGTAAACCCCATATGGATGCTGTAGAGCGCTTACTGAGATATTTGAAATCTGCTCCAAGCAAAGGTCTATTATTCTCTAATCATGGTCACCTGAAGGTTGAAGGCTACACTGATGCTGATTGGGCAGGTTCGGCTGACGATAGAAGGTCTACCTCTGGGTACTTCACCTTTGTCGGTGGTAATCTTGTAACTTGGAGAAGTAAGAAGCAACCAGTAGTAGCAAGGTCAAGTGCTGAAGCTGAGTATAGAGGTATGGCACTTGGAGTATGTGAGTTACTCTGGCTACGGAACTTACTCAGAGACTTGGGTTTAAAACCAAGAACTGCTATGAATTTACATTGTGATAATAAGTCAGCCATAAACATTGCACATAACCCGATTCAGCATGATCGGACTAAACACGTGGAGATTGACAGACATTTTATCAAAGAGAAGCTTGAAGCTGGAATTGTTAACTTTCCATTTGTGAAGTCCGAAGATCAATTAGCAGATGTACTTACTAAAGCAGTGGCCAACAGGGTATTTAATGACTCACTGGTCAAGTTGGGTATGTGTGATATCCACTCACCTACTTGAGGGGGAGTGTTGAAGTGAGTCAATTGTGCAGATATTATAGAGATTTGTAAGAGAGAGATTTGTGGGATTGTGTAGCTTAATTTGTGTAGTTGACTTACCATACTTGTATATCTGTAATCCTATATAATTCCTCTAAATGAGAAGAATAAAATCATCAGAAAAATTATTCTCCTAAAGCATTTTTACAATTATAAGTTGAGGTTAAGCATAAATTGTAAAATAAACAGCTTCTCTGTATCTCTATCTGTACTCAGTACTAGGTCTTAACAGTGAATATAATTTAGAGAAATGATTGTTTGAGGACCAACCTTGTCCTCATAGCCAATCAAATGAGCCCATAATGGGGTCCACTATCATATTCAACTGTACAAAGAGTATACACGGAAGCCTTTGATTTTCTTTAGGCATCCCAGAAAGAAGCAGTGTTAATAGATCAACAACTCCTTGATCACCTTGCCTGACCTTTTTTCTATTTGTCACTTTCTTCCCAAATTCTGAAATCTTTGTAAGTATGAATCAATGAAGAGGTAACACTAGTATACAAATGTCATGTTCAGACTTTCACTTCAAAACTCTTTGATGTGATTCAAAAGAATAACCATGTCTATTTGCAATCCGGTGCAGCTGATCATATCCTGCAAGTACCCCAGCCCCAGCAACACCTAGAAGCATATTTGCAGTAACTCCTCGGAACAATGCTGTGAAACCCTCAAGTCGAACGATCTCACGAAATGCATGCAAAGCATGGTGATACTTTGAGGGTTGTCCTGAGGTTAGCATCATTCTCCGCCGAACAGTATCAAATGGATAGGCACAGACCCCAGAGACTGTTGTGACACTCCAACCAAGCAAGAAACTAGCCAAAAAATTCCCCTGGAGAAATTCAAATGATTTAACTTTGAGGATTGGGATAAAGGATTATCAAGAATGATGAGACAAATTTCAATCTAAAAGTAATCACAAACATATTTTACATCTCTCTCAAAGACTTGCACTTAGATGTTCAAAATCTTTTGGCCAACATTAAAAATCATTATAGATATTAAAAATCATTATAGATCATTATTCTAGAGGGAGCCACCACAGTATGTTTCCTACATATCCATGCAACTGCTATGAATGCACTACAGTCAAGAATGCATGCTTTTGTCATAGGTTGATATGCAAATACACTCCCCATTGAATTATACAGATAACATCGAGCATGTTTTTCCAGAAACGGAAATGCTTACCTCCAAAGGCCCAACCAAAACAACAGGCTTCATGGTGTCGTAAATTCCAAAGTACATGCCTCGGTACATCGTAATTCCGATAATTGAAGCCCCAAAACCTCGATAGAGACCCACTATTCCATCACTCGACAAGGTTTTAGTGTAAACGTCTAGAAGCCCTTTGAACTGGCGTCTACCACTCTCCCTTCCATCAGTGCCTAGCCGTGTACGTGCATAATCTAAATGATAAAGAAATATTGAAGTAGTTGCTCCAGCAGCACTTCCTGAAGCCACATTTCCAGCAAACCGCTTTATGTATCCATCTTTCTCTTTTGAGCAGCCAAAAATGCTTTTGAAGTAACCTTTAAAAGCAAAGTTGAAAGCCTACATATATTACAGCCTACGAATATTACAAATAGGTTTGCTGATAACATTTGGTAGGACTGTAAAGTGCAAATCAAAAAATGACATACGTTTGATTTAACATAGTATAATAAATATTCCCAAGTTCCAAGTGACAAAGCAGAATGATCAAAACCTCCATTATCTTCTGTGATGCCAAGAAGTGATGTAATTCAGAAGATGGCTGGAATTCTCTATAATTAAAATGCTAAGACAATTGGTAATAAATTAGCGGACTTCCTTTCCATCCAAAAACACGAATTGCTAAGATAAATATGTTCAATGTCCTGTTTTGTTAACCTCTAAGTGAAGAAAAATCCACAATATATATTTACGAGACAAATCTCAGGTCTATGGAGAACCAAAAAGGTAGAATACATTCCAAAATTAAGTTGTTACATCTTCTCCTAAACGAACCTGATATCTGAATCCACCATTTTAGTGGAAGAAACAACAAATTGACAAGGGAAGAAAAGTCCTGGAAAGTTGAGATACCTTGTGAAAATTCTCGTCTTGAGAGAAAAATAAACAGGGCAAATGCCAGAAGAGTGTTTAAGATAGTAAGTCATTTCCAGCTCAAATTTTGCAAGAGAAACAAGATTTCAATGGGGGAACAGAAAGTCACAAAAGTACCTGTGTAGGAAAATATCGAATTACATTGGCCTGGTGGCCTCTCCAAAAGGACAAGACGCCTTCCTCTCTAAAGACCCTTCTAAAGCAATCACCAACACCCTTATAAGGTCTCTTAAGTTGTCCTCTTTTTATCATTTCTCCCTGATTCTGCAACAGAAGCTTCACTCTCTCAATGGGTGCCGCTGCACTCTTTGACGCCAATGCTGCTACTCCTCCCATTACAAAATCTACAGAAAACTTCTCAGATTGTGTTGCCATTGCCAACCGCTCTCTCTCTCTCTCTCTTGGTCTCTTTAGCCCTAAAGAGCCAATCAAAAACAGAAATGAAATTGTTATCCAAATGGGTAAAATTGGTGATTGCATGCATTACTTGCTAAACCAAAAATTGTGGACGCAGTTTGTGGTTGTGCGTGAGTTTGTTTGAGTTTAATATGCATGACTTCATCACTTGCGACATGTTATTTCAATCAAATGGGTGCAAAATATACCCCTTCAGAATTACAATATAAAATGATGTAAACTGAGAATTGAGTAACTCAATGTGAAGAAGCTGGACAAAGGGTGCTTCCTGAACACAACCAAAGCTTATCGCACACCCAGTTTGTGGAACAAAACAGATATAAGGCTGAAACTGGAACAAAACATCACAACCAAACACAAAAAAAAACCAACAACATCCAATCACATTTTATTTGGGTCAACAAAAAAACAAGTAAATTGATTTTTCAAAGTGGTTGTGGGAGATGGGTTTCCAAAGAGAGGATTACATACCTTGAAATTTACAGAGAGATGGAAGTATTTTCAAGTATTATGGACTAAAATAAGAAAGAGAGATGGGAGTGGGTGGTGGGTTTTGTGCGGCGGATAATGGTGGGTACTCTCCCACCACCCAAAGACAAAGACAGAGACTTTAGATTCTGAACGAACAAATAAGGATTAAATGGGTTCAGAGGAATCGCAAATGGGAAGTACCAGTACAAATATTGTACAATAAATACAATTATACAACATTTGATTCCCAGGTTTCATTTCAGTTCCTTTCAAGACCATCTTATCGGAAAAAGATTCTTAGACGACGACAACACGTTTCGGTCTCTGTTTATCAAATAAAACGACAGTCGTTTTTTTTCATTAACAATGGTGCTGTCTTTTTCCTACGTGGTTTTGACAAAGGTATAGCCAAGGAGTAAAATTTCGGTTTCGAGGAAATTTTCGATGGAAATTTCTACGGAAATTTTCGCGGAAATTTCGATTAAAATTTCGATTTCGACAAAATTAGATAAAAATGACGAAAATTACTATTAAAATACGGAAATTTTGAATAAAACTTGACTGTATGCTTATTTAACATATTATCTACTATATTGATAAAAAACATTGAAGAAATCAAATTATATAGTAAGTTTCATGTGATATGAGATGAATATAATGCACGCTGGAAGTAAATATTGTTAAAAAAATAAGTCACTAATTAATAATTATATAAATAACATCTCAGATGGGCCATAATAGCAGTACCACTCAGTCTCCAAAGTTTTATATGCAAAAAAAAGCCAGTACTAAAATATTATAATTTATAACATGGATACACTCATACACTTAATTTTGATTCATATACTCACTGCATGTATGATGTATATGAGTATATCATGTATCATTGGTAATTGTTAGTTTGTTACACACTTACACATATATTATATATAGCCATATATAACTGAGTACTGAGTTACTACATCAGAATAGAATATAAAGAGGTATATAATTAATAAATATAATTGTATAAACAATTCTTGACCAAAAAAAAAAGTTGAAATAATCAAATAATTAAAAGTGTGTTCTTAGATTGAATGATCACTTGTTGTATAAAGTGACACTCAAGACCTCATTAAGTGGTGCTTTGTATTTTCGGTGGAGTTAAAAGCAGTAACTACTAACTAAAGTTACTAACTAATAAGTATATTATTATTAATAGAATATACTAATATATTAATATATATATAATACATTTGGATGGTGGTGGTGGCCGGTGGGTGACTTATTACTGACTGGCAAGTGGAGGTTATTTTGTTATTTATTACCCAAAAACCTACCAACTTAAATCTACAAATCAAAAGCCATAGTGCCATACAGTATTTCTGTCAATTTGACAAATTAATGTTTTATACAAAATAATTGTAACCCAGTAAATAGATGGGAAAATTATATATATCAAACATTAACAAAAAGATACACTCATACACGTGATTAACATATCTATATATATACATATAGAGGGCCTTTCCAATAAGGGATCCCTCATTTAGTGTTAAATGAGGGATCACTTTGTGTGGCTCACACGAGTCGTTTTGTGTTAATCCGAACCGTCCATTTTTTACATCTTCATTGATAGATCATCCCTGCAAAAAATCAGCCAAATCGAAAATCGTTTACTCGTTCTTTTAAGTGGTCAAAGTTTAAAATAAATGGACGAACAACAAATTCCTCTATAAACACCTAAACTTTGACCGCTTAATCGAACGGGTAAACGATTTCCGATTTGGCTGATTTTTTGCAGAAATGATCTATCAATGGAGATGTAAAAAATGGACGGTTCGGATTAACACAAAACGACCCGTGTGGGCCCCACAAGGTGATCCCTCATTTAACACTAAATGAGGGATCCCTTATTGGAAGGGCCCTCTATACATATATATACAGCTAGCGTAGGCTGCGTAGCTTGTTAAACATAAATTATAATGAATATACACAGCTACAGTTACAAATTCTTAAGGCAGCAGCCGCAGCAGTGGGTTATCTGTATTTGATTATTTGGTTGCAGACTTGCAGCCTAGCTTGCAGGGCAAGAGGGTCACGATGGGCGAGGAGGCAGGGGGTCACGCCGGAGGCCACGATGGGGGAGGAGGCAGGGGATCACGCCGGAGGCCGGAGGCAGCTGGGTGCGCGCAGTTTCTGCTGCAGGGGAGAAGACAGAGAGAGAGAGATGACAGAGAACTAGAAAAGAGAGAAAGAAAGGTGTTGCGCAGGAGGAGAAGAGAGAGAAGAGAGAGAGAGATCTGAGAGATGAAAATGGAAGGAAATGGGGCTGGGCAGATTCAGATCTGAGTGTATAGTCGCCAAATTTCGACGAAATTTCGCCAAATTTCGACGAAATTTCGGCGAAATTTCGCTGACAGTTTACAAAATTGAACGGAGGCTGCGTCGAAATTTCGACCGAAATTTTACCGAAATTTCGCCGAAAAATTAACGAAAATTAACGGATATGGTATAAAATTTCGGAACCCCCAAAAAACGAAAATTTCGGCGAAATTTCGCCGAAATTTTCGAAATTTCACTCCTTGGGTATAGCCAAAATCTAACCCTCCTCTACGTTAAAAAATTAGCCATTTCTAGGAAAAGTTTTAACCAAAATTAGGATTGGATGGAAAGAAACACCCACTTCTTCAAGTCTCTCTCCAACCACTTTCTAGTGCGTTCCAACTACATTGATGACCCTTATTTGAAGAGGTCGTTTTTGGTTGTCATGTTGTGTCACTTGAAATTGATATCCATTATTATAAGTCCTAATTGATCTCCAATTGAAATTTTAATGAATTTTAAAGAAATTTGCAGATTTCATAAATTCTATAAATTTGTATTGATTTTCATAGAATTCATCAAAATCTAAAGAGAAATAGCAAGAATTCTCATGACTTTTGTTATGTGAACAAAATCCATCCAAATCCACAAAAACCCACTACTTAATAAAATTCATGAGTTTTTGAGGACATTTGGATTTTTAAGGAATCTATTTAAATTCTAGTTGGGGACATCTATGTTTCTATGAAATCCATAAAAATCTTAATTGAGAACACCCAAATTTTGTTGGAATTTTAAAATTCTAATTGGAGACACCTCATATATGAATGATGTCATGTTAAAGTACACTTGTATGTTTTACCAACTACAAATTTAAAGCTAAAATGTCTATTTTTAAACTAAAATATATTTCACATACACATTTATTCAAACAAATCCACTCACTAATTTGATCGATATGCTTGTTATTTATGTTAATCTGTTATATCATTTATGATTCCGCATCAAGTAATAATCAATTTTATCAATCATATTAATTATGTCACATTGAAAATTGTCACCCAAAATTGGTTCTCTAACACCATCTTCCCAAACTACAAACAAGTAAGCTCTCAAGAAGGATGTTTTGAATCTAATTTATTGATGTTGCTAGTGATACTTGGTGGCTTAACAGTGAGGTTACAATTCATGTGTCCAATACTTTGCAGGGGTTCATAAGCAAGAGGAAGTCAAGTAAGGATGAGGTTTATGTGTTTGTAGGCAATGGAATAAAGGTGGATGTTGAGATTGGAGCTAGAGTCAAGATTCCTTTTGGATTTAGTTGATGTAAAACCCGTGAGTTGTCTATGTACCTTCTATGAGAAGGAATTTGGGTTTTAAAAATTTTGCCATTTCACACCCATGAGTTTTAAAACCCAAAGTCAGATTTATAATTTCATTAAATCATATATATATGTATATATATATTTATCTCTATCTCTCTCTCTCTCTCTCTCTCTCTCTCTCTCTCTCTCTCCCATTTCTCTCTTCTCGACACCCTTTTCTTCTCTGCATTCTCTCCTCCACGTGCCTGCACCGGCGCATGTGGCTCCGTCCGGCGGCCAACGTCATAGGTTCTTGGTGGGTTTAATTCGCCTCCTCCCCCCTTCTCTCTCTCCCTCTAGTCTTCGCTGGCTTATTCCATCACCGCTAACGCAAAACAAAGCCGAGCTTCTCCGTTGACGATCTGCATTTTCCAGCCACATATGAGAAAGAAGGATAATAATAACAACACTATTGCAAATGTTGGATATATATATATTTCTTTTCTTTTTTTGCAAAGTGAAAGTGGTTTTTTAACCAAACAAGTAATTTTAAAACACTTTCAGCATCATATCCATTTTAGTCATTATATACAGTCAAAACACTTTTAATACTAATATATACAAAACACATAAGAATCGTTTTTTGTACTTAGAACACTTTTATAATACAGTTTACCAAACACGTTTAACTGTTTTATTTCACAGCTGATTATAATCACATCACATGTGATAGTGATTATTTTCACAAAACATCAATATCAAACTAGCCCTATGACTTGTTTCTGTACCAAATGGATGTTAAGACTGCATTCTTGAATGAAGATCTCTATGAAGAAATTTATATGAAGCAATCAGAGGATTTCATTCAAGAAGGGAGAGAGAGTTTAGTTTGCAAACTGAAGATCATCCATTTATGGTTTGATATAAGCATCAAGGCAATGGTATCTTAAATTTGATGAAGTAATTCAGTCTTTTGGTTTCTTTGAGAATCCAGTAGATGAGTGTATATATATCAAGGTTAATTAGTGGGAGACATTTTGTGATTTTAGTGTTGTATGTTGATGACATCTTGCTAGCTTACACAAATTTGACAATGTTGAATCATACTAAGACTTTTCTATTTATGAGTTTTGACATGAAAGACATGGGACATGCTTCATATGTGCTAGTCATAGAGATTACTTGAGATAGAGAAAGGGATTCTAGGTTTGTCTCATAAAGGTTACATAGAAAGGATACTTAAGAGGTTCAACATGAGTAATCGTATTGGCAATGATGTACCTATGAGAAAAGGTGATAAGTGAGCACGAAGAAATGTCCATTGACTGATCAAGAGCAGAATGAGATGCAGTCAAGACCCTATGCCTCTATGGTGGGAAGTTTAATGTATGCTCAAGTTTGCACTAGGCCAAATATAGCTTTTGCAATTTCAGTGCTAGGCAGGTTTCAATCAAATGTAGGATTAGCTCATTGGGTTGTAGCAAAGAGAGTGATGAGATATTTGCAAAGAACAAAAGAATATAGGTTATGTTACAAGAGAGAAAGTTGCTTGAATTGGTTGGATTTACAGATTCATATTTTGCTGGTTGTCCAGATTCTAAGAAGCTTCCCTTGCAGGCAATTTAATGTATGCAATGGTATGTACCAGACCAGACTTAGGCTATGCAGTGGGGATTTTAGGCAGATATCAAACCAATCCAGGTTTGACACATTACACTGCAGATAATAAGGTGCTTAGATATCTGCAGAAAACAAAAGATTATATGCTTGTGTACAAGAAAATTGATGAACTTGAGAATATTGGATATTCTGATTCTGATTTTAGCAAGGAGCAAAGAAGATGGGAAGTCAACTTCAGGTTTTCTATTTATGTTAGCTGGAGGTGCAGTGGCATGAAGAAATGGCAAGAAGACCTTAACTACTACCTCAACTATGTAAGCTGAATTTGTGGCACTTTATGAAGCTGGGACACAAGCAGTATGGTTGAGGAACTTTGTTCAAGCAACTCAAGTTGTGGATTCTGCAACAAACCCGATGACTCTCTATTGTGACAATGAGGCTGTAGTATTCTTTGCAAAGAACAACAGAAGATCTACAAAGTCTAGACATATAGATCAAGTTTGCTGACTCATTCACCAAGGCTATGCCTATAGGAGTTTTCAAGGAACATGTTACAAGAATGAAAGTTTTAGAGTCTTTTGATGTTATAGACTAGTGGGAGTTTTGTGGTTATTCTTTTATCAAACCTTTGATTAATTTTAAGTTCTTGATTGTATACTGACATTTCCAAAGATGTTGTTAAAGTGCACTTCCAAATTAAACACTTTTGTCGGTTTATCATCTTGATTTCAATTACATCTCAAGAACCTTATTATATTTTTGTTGCAGTTTTTACAGAAATATAATTTTGATTTTAATTGCTATTGAATGTTCATGGATGGTGTTGTTCAGTTTAGATTCTGGAATGCAGTTTCATTTTGAAACTTATCGGCTTTCTTGAAGCATTTAAGGCAGATTTTGTTTGATTAGAATCTTAAGGTGGACTGATGTGCATCAGGTTTTGAATCACTTAAGAATTAGCACATTGATTTCATGTTTATATAGGTGACTTGTGAAATTACTTGTTTTACATTGGTGTTTATAAGATGCTTGCTTTTTTAGTACTACAAGATCTTTTCTATGGTTCCATGTTAAACCAGTAATTGATTAAATCATATTTAGGTGTTTTCTTTTGCAGCTAAGGATTTTTGGTCCGTTCTTTATGGTGTACTTGTTGAGCATTGTGAATTAGTCCAAGTCGGAGAATGTAAAAATTCTTTATAGACTAATCACTTTGCATAAGGATACAACAACTCATCATAATTTATAGTCTAAGAAGGAGTTGTAATAAGACTAATCCGGATGTTACTTGACACTTAGTGGTTCTGTTTTGTCAAGCATATAGGGCCTAATAAGTAGGACTATTGAAGTCCTAATTGAACATGAATAAGGAGTTTTTATTGCAGTGTGTGTTTTATTAGAGATAGAAGTAAGACCTTTATGGGATGACTCTAATCTTAGTACGACTATATTAGGACAAGTCTCTGCTCTCACAATATTATTATATGAAAACTATTCTCAGCCTCATATTGAGTTGCACTAAGGATTGTAGAGATGAGAAGACTTGTTCACTATGACATCATGTAAGTGTTATTGGTCTTTATTTAGTTATTCAATTAATCATCTTGATTGTGTTTCTTGATGCACACCACTAATTAAAGGATCATATATAATAGAAACTGTTTTTCTTTTTCTAAATGGAATAAACAAATTGTATGTAGTACAACTAGCTTATTAATTTGATAATTTGTCAGATGCTGTAATATTTAAGTATCTAGTAAGTTATGCTTGGTAGCTAGTCGGTGAGAACCCCATTGGCCCATAAAAGGTAGAGTGTGCTTTATGTATGCTCTTTACACACATTACATTTACATTAGCTTAATGATTTCCGATTTATCTAACCTTTTATAAGGTTGATCTTTTAATGGAGATCTAAAAAATAGACAATTCAGATCGTTGAAATCATATATGGAATGAGCCTCATTTAAATATTGTGTCAAAAATAAGATGTCACCGATTTTTCTCCATATATATATATATAGAGGAGTGCTCTAAAACTAACTGGTTAGCAAGTTAATATGAAACTAACCATGCTTTTGAGATCACCACATAACTAATCTAATAATCCAAATCGTCTATTATCTAGGTCATACTTCAAAGATCATCATTGCAAAAATCAACTAAATCAGAAATCATTTAGTCATCTAATTGAGATCAAATAAATAGATGATTAGTATTTTCAATAAAAGTGTATAAATAGTTGTTGTTATAATCAAATGACTAAATGACTTTCGATTTTGAAGATTTTTAACAACGATGATCTTTAAAATAAGGTCTAAAACATAAACGGTTCAGATTTTGAGATTATATTATACGGTAGACCCAATAAGGTGGTTAGCTTTGTATTAACTTACTAACCAATTAGTTTTAGAGCATTCTTGCATATATATATATATATACATGAATAGTTGTATGTATAGGTGTAGTTGAGATGCAATAACTAGTTGTTTGTTGTTAACTTGTTACAGTCTTATAAACACCCCACCCTAACCTACTAGGCTACTACTATATATGCCAATTATATACCAATATTATGCAAATAGCAAACAAACTCCACCTTAGAATTTAGATCCATGCAGCAGAGCAACCCAAGGATATGATGCAACAAACAGCTGGCTTGGGTACTCATTTAATATGCCGCATCACCATTTCTCCAAAAGCCATAGACATACTAATCAACCTCTTCTATATACATATTTCAATGTTTTATTTCTATCTTTTAATTAATTGATGGAAATATGGAATGTACTGGGGTTCAGTCCATTTAAAAAGAAGTATATGATGGTTAATTTGCAAACTCAGTCTTACTGGTTGTCATAACACACCCACAAACAAAAAAAAAAAACTTGAAACCTTTATTAAGAACAAAATTCATTTGATTCATCCTTTCAATTTTTTTAAGAAGAAAATTGTTTATTCGACAATAAAAAAGAGAATTTTTTTATTCATAAATAAACATAGTAAATACAATTATTGAGTAGCCAAGTTAGAAATATAAACTTACCTATAATGCACCCAAATTCAATTCCCCCCATTTTTTTTTTTTAAAAGTAAACATAGTAAATTCAAAAAACAGAATTTTCATGGGAAAATATTTGGTAACTGATATTTGGTTAATATGGAAACTATATAAATTGAGTAAATTACATTACAACCATCACATGGTCTCATGACTCTCATGTGATGGGCCTTGCTTTGTAATTGTGATTGTATTTTCCCTCCCCCCAAGCAGACCACACCATCTGCAAGTAATAGTAATATTGCTATTCACATTCGAAAAAACAAAAGGTCTTTCTTTGGTTAATATCACTCACACATTACACTCAGTGACACAGATCAGAATCACATCATTCTTTGCACATCTTTCTCCATATAACAGCTAAACACTCTGATTCTTGTCCTTCTCTTCCATTCTTCGATTGATTCAGAGCTGCCCGCCACAGAGTGAGAGACATAGAGAGAGAAGAGAAAGGAAGATCATGATTCAAAGTTGTGTCCTTTTGTGAGTTTTTGCATAGACCATATATCCTAAAAGCTGTGTGTTCATCGCTTTTTCAATATAGAAGAAGACCAACATTGGCGTGTGCCCAACTAAGCCAAACTGTTTTGATGGGTTCCTGATCGAATCTGGGACATGGGTCGGTGCCAATTCCTGATTTGGTGGTGAATTGTGGAGGAAATTACTCAAAGATGCGGCGGCGGGCGGCCGAGTATCGGCGCCCGGTTCGAAGGAGGTTTTCGTATTGGATCTGGGCTCTCTTTGGACTCTTCTCTATTGCAGGCCTGGTTTTGTTTGCCTTTCACCATAATCAGAATGAAGATCGGGTCGAACAGCCCCTACTGGTATGATCATGGACCTCCCATATGCTGCTTTTATCTGTTTCTTGATTCAGTTTCTCATTGATTCGATCAACTGTGTCTGTGTGCTTATTCAACATTGTAATTTCATATTGGTGGATAGGATTTTGATATGTTTGAACTCTGTGCTTTGGATTTGTTTGAGGCTTTTGATGCTGTATTTCTGATCAAGTGTGGGAATACAGAATTGGGTTTTTGCTTGTTTTGTTTAGACATTCTGTTGTGTATTAAAGTTTTGATTTTAGATTTTTATTTTCTAGAATTTGATGTTCTACACTAAGCTGCAGGATATTTTGAATGGATCTCTAGTTGGTTGGCTAATTGAATTATTCGTTATGATATGATCTTATTGGGTTCTAGACTTCTAGCGGCCAATCATAATACTATGTTTTTATTACCAAGTCTGCGATATATATATTTATAATTAGCAGTTTATGAAGCTAGGGACCATATTTGGCTGGAAGAAAACAAACTTGTAAGCTTGGAGTTGTATGGAGCTTCCATTCTCACTAGTTCAATGTGTAGAACTGTGCTTTTTTTCGATGATAATCAGGATTTAAACTACTATTTCTGTTTTTGGGTAATAGATTTATCTATTTAATATGTCAAGAGAATTTCTTGTTTGCCTCACCCCTATAATACATTGCAGAATTTGAGTTATATTAAGGTGGATAAAGCAGATGGGTAGCACGTACTTTGTTCCCGCCATTGAAAAAACATTAACCCATACGTATATTTTCCTTTCTAGCCTTGGTGTCATTTAGAAAACATCTTTTTGTACACGGAATTGTTATTCGTGTATTTTTTTTCTTATCATTGCTTTTGTAAGATCCTTTGAGTCTTGTTGTCAAATGAGAAGTGAGTGTCATTTATTCATGATTCTAGAAGACCACCTTGTCAACAAATAACAATCACACGTGAAACTTAAAATTTCTCCTGAATATGGTTCTGTGTCTTGTACTAGGGAATCCTTTTGACAAGGCCATCTGATTGTAGATTGGCCTTATCAGAATTATGCAATGTGGTGGTGGTCTTAAAATACTGTACCTTTCAGTTACAACAAATGCCTTTGAGCCTCTGTGGTTTTAGAGAATTAGAAGCATTCCATGCTATCTACCTTTGCAATAACAGAATTTCATTGATCAGTTAATGATACTTCATTTCATCCATACTTTTTCATGTCTTAAAGAGAAAATTTCAGTGCTAAGCTAGCTTGGATTATCATTATGGAATTGTGGAGTTATCCCATCAGAGCCACGAGTCTCGTTAACTTGACCTCGAAAAACCAGTCACCCTGTACTTATAGAAGTAATTTGACAACTAATGCCAAAACTTAGATGGCCTATGGAGGCAATATCTCTACATTTGTAGTTTAATCCATAACAGATGATGAATAATCTATTAATCATTTTTTACACCAAATCACTTGGTTTAGAAAATGTTTCTTATATATATAAACCATTTGGTTTAGAAACATCTTGAGGAAGCTGATGCATGTCAAGAAACAGCACCCTGTGTTCTTATGCCAATAGCATTTTCTGATTGATGTTTGTTATATAAAATGGTTTCAATATCTTTGGTTTCATTTAGTAGTGTGGGAATTGAAAGTGAGGCTCTGAATTGTTATCATGGTCATGGAGGATCTTTCTAACATTACATACTCATGGAGGATCTTTTGTCAGTTTAATTTACCTGTGGACTGGACCTTTTTGCCCTGATCACATCTCTCTTTCTCTTTAGTATAATGCTTTACAAAAAGTATAATTCCTCCTAGGATGTTTTAAATTATTAATTGACTGTTATTACTTCATGTTATGGCTTGTCATATTTCAAATTAATTGTTTGATGTCTTACTTGGATGTGGCTCTCTTTTCCAGGTGAGAAATGCAGGACTTGAGGAGGTTGCTCGTGAGAGTTTAAATCTTACTGAAGAAATATTGAGTGCTAGATCGTTTTCCCAGCAGCTAGCTGAGCAAATGACACTCGCCAAAGCTTATGTTATTATTGCCAAAGAGCACAATAACCTTCATCTTGCTTGGGAGCTCAGCACAAAGATCAGAAGTTGTCAGCTTTTGCTATCAAAAGCTGCCATGAGGGGGGAGCCCATCACATTAGAGGAAGCAGAGCCAATAATTAAAAGCTTATCTTCTCTTATATTCAAGGCACAAGATGCACATTATGACATTGCAACCACAATAATGACAATGAAATCTCATATTCAAGCCCTTGAAGAGCGTGCAAATGCAGCAACAGTTCAAAGCACTGTATTTGGGCAACTAGCTGCTGAAGCATTACCCAAAAGCCTCCATTGCCTAAATGTCAAGCTTATAGCTGATTGGCTAAAAAAGCCATCTCTGCAAGAACTTGCAGATGAGAAGAGGAACTCTCCCAGACTCATGGACAACAATCTCTACCATTTCTGCATATTTTCAGATAATGTGTTAGCTACCTCTGCGGTTGTCAACTCTACTGCCTCCAGTGCTGACCATCCAAAACAGCTGGTCTTCCACATTGTCACAAACGGAATCAACTATGGCACAATGCAGGCTTGGTTCCTCAGTAATGATTTCAAAGGTTCCACCATAGAAGTTCAGAATGTTGAGGAATTTTCTTGGTTTAATGCCTCTTATGCTCCTATTGTGAAGCAGCTCCTTGATGCAGATTCACGGGCTTACTACTTTGGGGGATATCAAGATTCGGATGTTGATCCAAAGTTGCGGAACCCTAAGTATCCATATTTGCTCAATCATCTTCGATTTTACATCCCAGAGATCTATCCGCAGCTGGAGAAGGTAGTTTTTCTTGATGATGATGTTGTTGTCCAGAAGGATCTGACCCCACTTTTTTCATTGGATTTGCATGGAAATGTGAATGGAGCAGTGGAAACTTGTCTTGAAGCATTTCATCGTTATTATAAGTATCTCAATTTCTCAAACACAATCATCAACTCAAAGTTTGACCCACAGGCATGTGGATGGGCATTTGGTATGAATGTTTTTGATTTAATTGCCTGGAGGAAAGCGAATGTAACGGCACGGTATCATTACTGGCAGGAGCAGAATGCCGATGGGACACTTTGGAAGCTGGGCACTCTTCCGCCTGGGCTTCTAACTTTTTATGGTCTGACAGAGCCGCTTGATAGGAGATGGCATGTGTTAGGATTGGGTTATGATCTGCATATTGACAACCGGCTGATTGAGAGTGCGGCAGTTATTCACTTTAACGGGTACATGAAGCCATGGCTGAAGTTGGCCATTGGTAGGTATAGACCTCTTTGGGAGCGGTATGTAAATCAGAGCCACCCATATCTCCAACATTGTATCACAAGTTAAAATGTGCTACTTCTTGATTGCTGGAAATTCATGCGATCTTCAATACTCTTAAACTCAACCTGTGCGTGTATGAATGTGATCGCATTTATGTAGACTCAGAAGTAGAAAATTTTGACTTTTATTAGGCAGTTTTCTTTTTTCTTTTGCATCATAGTGTTCTGAAAGAAAAAGAATTGTTTTTATACATTAGAAAGTTTAAATGTACTAGGTGAAGAGTTGTGAGAGCTAGATTCATTTTTGCCTGATGGGGTTTTCTTTTTTCCCCCTCTGCAAGCTGTAGAATTATTTGTTCTTTATCAAGTATTGTAATAATTTGTCAGCCTCATTTAAATTATTATGCATACGAACCATTATTTTCAATTATCCTAAACATAAACCAGAGGATCTGGTTTTCATTATGAGATTGTTTTTAGGATGCTTACTACTGCATTTCCTTCTTTCAAGAATGCAAAATTCTACCAGAATGAAAAGTCATCCTACCAAATTGATCGATCGAACGCATACTGGATAACTACTTTTCATTTGCTCATTTTCCTCAGACCAGAACCAGTTGAAAGAAAGCTTCAACTTCTCTAACTCCTTTCTCTGATTTTTTTTCATCACCACCACGTTTGGTAGATGAGTCCCATTTGGCAGTTTCTTTTTGTAAATAACAATTATGTTTTTTTTATTTGTAAGGTTTATTTGAAGTTGCATGTGCTGGGATTCGGGGTTTAAATTCTCTGGATTTGTATGATCACTCATTCATGTAAGGAGACACTGACTTAAGAAACAAGAAATTGAAAATGTCAAAGTTAATCGATCATATGCAGTCCTTCCCGATCGAAACGGATAACAGACAAGGCTTTAATAATACGAGAAGCCGTATGAAATCAATCAAGTTAAACACCAATATTACATTGTATTATTAAACATACAATACAAGCATGCAGAACTTTCCAACTGCACCATATTATATGAACATGGCCACCCTGCCACCCTTTATGTTTATTTGCATTCTTATTAATTGTATGAACTTTGACCAAAATTGCAGATTAAGAGTACTATTCCATTAGCTCATTAAATATTCAGGAGATCTTTAAAATCCACCCTAAGTAATTTAGCTGGCAATGAATGAGGAATCATATCCCAGATATTGGTTTGAGTCAGATAGTGTACCAAAATAAAAATAAAATAAAATAAAATAAAAATACTACATATATAAGGTTTGCTAGACCTCTGTATATTCAAACACTTTGATCAGTCCACAGCATTTATAGACCATATTAGTCCCACCATGTCTGCAGCCTCCTTACCTTCTAAGCCATGCCACATTCCTGAAACCAATAATGAGAAAGACTACGAAGGCTACTCAAAAACCTGTGCAAAATTTAGAGAATTAGTGCCAAACCTTCCCAAAGGGAAAGGCTGGATGACTGAATATCTGCTTCAATACCAAGGCTTCTGGCTAAAGCCTAACTCTGCCTTGAAAGGTGCCATGCTGGTCCAAGACCACTTCAATGCTCGACCAACCGATATATTCTTGGCCACATTTCCAAAATCAGGCACAACATGGCTCAGAGCAATCATTTTTGCTACTATGAGCAGAACCCTCAATGATGTTTCCTCTGATCATCACCCATTGCTCACCACTGGTCCCCATGACTGTTTCCCTTTCTTGGATGCATACATACACCAAAATGACTCAGTCCCAAAACTTAACAACCTTCCATCACATTCACCTAGACTGCTTTCAACCCACATGGCTTACACTTTATTACCCAAATCAGTGACTGCAGCAAATTCTGGCTGCAAATTTGTGTACATTTGCCGCAACCCAAAAGATGTTCTTATTTCCAAATGGATCTTCATGACCAAGTTGAGGCCTAAAGAGCTTGTACCCCTCTCACTACAAGAAGCATATGAGCTGTTCTGTCAAGGAGTTTCACACTATGGACCCTTCTGGGATCATGTGTTGGGCTATTGGAAAGCAAGCTTAGAATTTCCTGACAAAATATTGTTCTTAAAATATGAGGATCTAAAGAAGGAGCCTGTTGTTCATGTAAAGAGATTGGCTGAATTCATGGGCCAACCTTTTTCA
Organism: Dryas octopetala; assembly: GCF_963921425.1. Lineage (NCBI taxonomy): Eukaryota > Viridiplantae > Streptophyta > Magnoliopsida > Rosales > Rosaceae > Dryas > Dryas octopetala. Next base: position 4,444,900 of record NC_141374.1, on the reverse strand, counting down.
TTGGAGGAAGAGAGCAAAGGGGTGGTCCAGGAAATCATAAAGCTCTGTAGTTTTGAGAATTTGAGCAATTTGGAGGTTAACAAAACCAGAGTGCAATGGTTTAGTGCCCAGCTTGTTATTAACAACTGTGACTTCTTTAGGAAAGGTCAAGCTGGGGACTGGAAAAATTATTTCACAGCTGAGATGGTAGAACGTCTGGATCAGATCACAGATGAGAAGTTAAATGGTTCTGGATTGACATTTGGTGCCTAGTTATGGTCTTCAAAGTTGCTAGGTACTGTCATCACATTAATGTTGTCCACATTATGTTTTGTGCTTCTTGAGATTTTTGGTTTACCGCTATTCTCATGTAATGGTAAAGATTTGAACTTAGAATCTTTGCTTTCATACCATAAAAAACTTGTTCTTTCATCAGTATTCCCAAAAACTCAAACTTATTAAGATATGAACCAGCAATTATTTTATATCTAACACTAGAAAATAAATATTAATTTCAAAAGAATTGTAAGCCTCACACATCACAGAAAAGGGTCTGATATTGATGGAGCTCAACGTGCATATACCATGCAATTCATGCATACATGCATGCAATTCCAATATTAGGCATCTAAAATTTCAAACCAGAAGTGGCCAACTTCTGCTCTGTGATTTGGTCAAGACGCTTGAGCATCTCGGGAGTCAGATGGTTCTTTGAGTCTCCAACCTTGCCTTGTCTGAAGAACGAATCGTTACAGAGTGTTGCACGGCTCCCAACATGGAAAGTCCCACTTTTGTTCACCTCCAAATTGCTCATACTCTCAAAACTGCAAAACTTTATTACTTCTTGCACCACACCACCTCTCTCTTCCTCTAATGAAAAAGGATGGCCTATGAACTCTGCCAACCTCTTTACATAGCATTCTGTGTGCCTCTTCATGTCTTCATATTTCAAAAACAGCACCTTATTTGGGTTTTCCAAGCTTGCTTCCCAATAGCCAAGAACATGATCCCAAAATGGGCCTGTAAGTGTAACCCCTTTACAAAACAACTCAAATGCCTCTTCTATAGGAAGTGGTGGTAGCTTACTTACATTTGTTCTTATTTTTTGGGAAAACAACCAATAAGAAATAAGAGCATCTTTTGGGTTCCTAGCAATGCACACAATTCGGGTACCCGAATCCACAATCGACTTTGGCAATGATGTGAGTGGAATGTGGGTTGCAAGCAATCGAGGTGAGGGTAGAGAGTCTAGGTTTTCGATTGGATTATCTTCGTGAACTTGAAACTCAATGTAGGGTACACAATTATGAGGATTATTTGTGAGCAATGGATGGGATGAATAATCGTAACGTTTTCGATTTGTGATGGTAAACATGAGAGCCTTCACCCATGTTGTACCACACTTTGGAAAGGAGGCCAACAAAATGTCAGTGTCTCTTGCCCTGAAATTTTGCTCTGCCCAAATGATTCCTTCAACAAAAATCTGGGGATACCAAAAGCCTTGGTATTGGTAGTAATACTCAGCTCCCCAGCCTGCGTCTTTAGAGAGGTTTGAGATAATTTCTTTGCAATTTTGAGGGACATTCTTGTTTTCCTCTTCTTCTTGATCAGCGTAAACAGAGACAGAAGCCATAATCTAATAGAAAGTAATGAATCATGTAATATTAGTTACTTTCTTTCACAACATTTTATAGTGTGTATCACTTGCCCTCATGCCATGGAGGGTTCCTCTTCAACTTGTGGGTGCAATGGTTTAGTGCTGTTCCCTTCATTCATGGACTTGACCAAGTCCCCATCCTGTCCCCTCCCCATCCTGTCCCCTGTATTATTGTCCCCATTTGTATGGACGTTTTGTAGGGACGTGTATGGTTCGAAAAACCAAACCACAAAGCAATAATCGTAACCAAACCAACATTTTTGAAATGGCCAATTTGATAACCAAAACCAAACCAAGCCTAACTCAAACTGACTGGTTTGGTTAACCGTAAAATTGGTTCGGTATGGTTTGGTTTTTCGAAAACCAGATATCAACTGGGCTAATATATTAAGCCCAACTTTGTGAGTTTTTTGGATAATGGCCCATTTTGCAAGCTTAATTTAGCTAGCTAAAGACTCATTTTGCACACTTCATATGTCTATATAAAGGCCCATTTTGACAATCTAAGCATTTTTCAGAAATTCAAACACAAGTTCTAACCAGTTACACAACATAAAAAACATGATAAACAGTCATACAAGTGACAAATTCTTACCCTTCTCTAGTCCTATTAAACTATATAGTATATACTAAAAGGAAAATTATAGCAAAAAAACCTGACATTTACACCATTTTGCAGTTGAGGATGCCACTTTCAATTTGTTCCAATTAAGGACTTCACTTTGTTTTAATGTGCAATCAAAGATTTTCCGTCACTTCCGTGAGTTAAATGTGTCATGTGATTGCACATGCTTAATCTAGAGGGGCATTTTCGACTTTTCCTTTGCCATGTGGATTAATTAATAAAATCTTTTAAAAATAAAAATAAAATAGAAATAAATTATTAAAAGAAAAACAAAAAATGAACCAAAAAAAAAAAAGCAAAACTAGTTAGCTGCATATCGAAACCAACCCTTCTTCCCCGAGTTCTCTCATCTCTCTCTCTCTCTCTCTCTCCCCCCTGCAAGGTTTCGATCTGCAGCTAGCTAGTTTTGTTTTTTTTTTTTTTGGTTCATTTTTTGTTTTTTTTTTTTTAACTTATTTCTATTTTATTATTTGCTTATTATTAATTAATCCAAGTGGCAAAGGAAAAGTCAAAAATGCCCCTCCAAATCAAGCATGTGCAAGTCACATGACACATTTAACTGACAGAAGTGACGGAAAATCTTTGATTGCACCTTAAAACAAAGTGAAGTCCTTAATTGGAACAAATTGAAAGTGGCATCCTCAACTGCAAAATGGTGTAAATGTCAGGTCCTTTTGCTCTAATTTTCCCTATACTAAATAAACTATAAACTATATAAACTATAATAAACATATATAAAATTTTTAAAAATATATAAACTATAATAGAGAATTTGGTTTACTCTATAATTAATTTGTATGAAAACCATATATAAAAATTAATATATATTATAAGTAGTGGTTCGGTTCGGTTAAAACCGAAAATTTCCATATTGAGAACCAAAACCAAACCACAAGGTTCGGATTGGTTTGGTTTGATATCCGAAAAAAAAAGACCAGACCAAACCGATCCGAGTGGTTTGGTTTGGTTCGAAACACGGTTTTTCGGTTTTTTTGCACACCCCTACCCATTTGGCATTTCAACTAAATCTCATACTCTTGTAAAAATGTAAAAATCATGGGTTGAAATTTTCATCTTAGAAAACCAGATTAAAACAAAAAACAAAAAAAATTGCAATACAAATGCAAATCATGATGATATTACAAAGTGCTTTAAATTCATTTTTCTTGCCAATTAATGTTAATCTTGATATAAATCACCCATGTGCAGATTGTGCAATTCCTCACATGAGAATGTTAATTCCATAAAGAGATTTAAATAGGGTTCATGCAACCAAATAAAATTGAGTATTTGAGACAATATAGCACAAAATATTGCTAATCATTTTCCATACATCAAGCATGTGAATTGTCTTGAGAAATTTCCTGGATTCAAACAATGGAAGCTCACCCAAGCAACTCAGTTTTGCACAGAAGGCCATATTCCAATTTCTGTATACCCATCCTCAGTAGCGCAGGCTCGAAACATGCCTGTTGTATTGAAAGGCATTGTGACTTCTCCTGTGGCAGATACAGCAACCAACCCTACATTGCCTTTTGGAGTGCCCTCCTCCACAACATAAGCTGCAGCCTCTTTGAGAGAAACACCTTTGAACTCCATAAGAGCCGCCACATCCCTTGCAACTGTACCACGAATTATCTCTTCACCTCTGCCCGTAGCAGAAACTGCACAGAGACTGTTGGCATATGTCCCTGCACCAATGATGGGCGTGTCCCCAATCCGACCAACCATTTTGTTGACCAATCCGCCGGTAGAAGTTGCCGAAGCTAGATTCCCAAAAGTATCAACAGCCACGCATCCTACAGTCCCAATTTGGCTATCACCATCAGCTTCTAGTGTTTCTTTCTTCACATCTTTGGGAAGGGGTTGTGTATAATCAATCTACATACATTTGTGACAAAAGTTACCAGTCAAGACAACTCTAATGTGTGAGGTAATTCATTTTCACAAGCTATGATTTATAAACACATGAATTTAGCATGCTCTATTGGGCAAGGTAACTCAGTAACATTACTCTCCTACCTGCACTCTATTGGCTTCTTTTGCCTGCTTGAGCCTATCAATATTCTCTGGGGTAATGAAATGACTGGAATCTACAGTCTCAACACCCTGGCAAATTGAGAAAGCATAGATAGTTATACAAGAAATTCAATAACAAGAAAACCCATTTGAAATTGAAGCATAGTGATATGAAGAATGGTAAAATTGTGACTACTAACTTGTTCCCTTGCAAAAGCCTCAGCTCCATCAAATGCAAGATATATATGAGGAGTTTTCTCCATGATTAGTCGAGCTAAAGATATGGGATTGACGACAGTGGTGAGCCCAGAAACAGCTCCACATCTCTTGGTGTTGTCCATGATGCAAGCTTCCATTTCAACTGTGCCATGGGTGGTCAGCACAGAACCGTTACCAGCATTAAACTGTGGAATGTTCTCTAGCTCACGAACCTGTTCACACAAGCAAAAGAAATACACAAAGTGGACATATGCATCAAGAACAAACCAAGTTTTTTTTTTTTTTTTTTTTTTTTTTATTTACAATCAGAAAATTGAAAACATTTTGTAGAGAGAGTTTGTAACTTACCACAAGCTCAACGACATCCAAAGCAGGCTTGTTGGCTTTGAGAGCTTCGACGCCGATCTCAAGGCAGTGGCGGAGGGCGGCCTCGCGAGGCTGGAGGCGCTCCGGTGGCAGAGAGCGCGGAATGTCGCCTCCGCCGCCATGTAGTGCGATCGCCCACCCCATCTCTCTCTCTCTCTCTCTCTCTCTCTCTCTCTCTCTCGTCTTCCTTGGAGCTTGTCACTCTCTTTTATCTCTTGTGACTCCCTTGTGGAGGACATTATGGTAAACTGAAAGTGACCTCCAACTCCATGATTCAGTGGGTGGGTGGGTGATTTTGTTTCATAGCAGAAACATCCAAAATTACATTAATAAACAAATAAAATAAAAAACCTCTTTCTCAATTTCTGCTTCCAAATGCCAATGAAATATTTTTAATTCAAAAGCCGCAATAAACAAATAAATTGGCCTATTAGCTCAGTTGGTTAGAGCGTCGTGCTAATAACGCGAAGGTCGCAGGTTCGAGACCTGCATAGGCCAATTTCTTTTGTTACTTTGTAAACCATTTCGATTTTGATCATTTACTTTTACTTTACATACCCTTACACGTTAATGATTTAATAATTAATTTAACGAATTAATAGTTTAAAATCCTAATGTGTCATTGAATTGCAATAATTTATAAATATAGGACCATATTCAGAACAATTGAAACTACATAAACGAAAGTAAAACCTAACTCAAGCTACAAGGGCTAAAAGTGAACTTTGGCCTTGTTTTAATATTGGGGCAATGCTTAAAAAATCATCAATGTTTATATAGTTCTCCCATAGGTTAGCTTTAACTGCTTTTAATAGAAAACAAAATGACACACTCAAAAGCCTATGATTAGAATCAACACATTCCATTTTTGAATGGTTTTGAATCAATATCACTTACTATACAGAAGAAAAATTATAAAGGATGTAAATCCCAAAAAAAAAAAAAAAACAGAAGAAGAAAGAAGTAACATATCATAAGTTTCCATCTAAGTATCCCTGCCTTCACTCAATATTTGGAATTGTTAGGAAATTCCCGTTTTTGTAATTCTTCTGCATCCAGAACACCCTGAATGGACAAGAAAACCAGTCAAGGCAATGATGGAAAACAAACTAACATAAATTGATTTGGGTCCATAACTTTAGTTTAGAGTCCCAACCTCAATGATCATAATTGCTGCATCCTTGTTTAGAACCTCATTATACCCCCTGCAAGCAAAAATCTGCAACATGGAAATATTATAAAAGTTACTTCATGATGATAGATGAGCGAGAGAGATAAAGGTAAATATGAAGAATGTGAGACAGACTTGAACGCAATTAGGGCAACCACCAACTCCTGAGCAGTGACAAGATGTTAGAAGTTCCATAGCAGCAGTTAAGAGCTCCATAAAAATCGGTTGAACCTATTACACATTCAAGTATATTCATTTCAACAACAGAGTGAAAATGCTTATTGCTGTCCTGAGGTCAGAATCCTTTCAGGAAGCCAGACCAGAGCATCAAAATGAAACCAATTTCAAATATATTAAAGGATCATCCATGCAGGTGTGGAACTTCTCACCTGCGTGCAACAACTTAACCTATTAAATTAATTTTTTGGTTTCAAAGGTTTCATCTCATTCACCTGTACAGAGACACCAGTCCCTCCAGGATGCTGATCATATAGCAGAATCCTTTCCGGAAAATAGCGGGTGTCATCGGGGTGTGCACATTCTGGAGCTAAGTCAGATAAGTTGCATATTATTCGTCTGCATGCCAAGGCATCATAATGCAGTCAGACAACAACCACTAGAATTGTAAGGAACATGGTTCAAATTGAATCTCAATAGCAAATGTGTAAGGCATAACGTAAACCATGCATGCAATAAATTTAAGGAAAAGTATAAAGCTGATGGAAGTGGTTATGTGAAAATCACAAATATCAGGGACCCACAAAGGTACGGCATGTAGAACAGCATGTGATGCAGCATGCAGCCCTGCACGAAAATCAAGATTTTTCATCTCCACTGCTTCTTTTATTGATTGCGGAACTGGAACCCAAACTGCCTGTTTCGATGAAAAGATGAAATAGATTATATAGAGAAAAGAACAGACAAACAACAATGCAAGGTTGGAATAGCTAAATCATAGAGCCATCGACAATGTTATAGCCTATAGGTTCTCAGGTCTACCTGTGAATCATAAGAATATTTGGGAAGTACAAGGTCAACTGTTTCAAATATCTCATTGCTTCCTCTCCACAGACGATGGAATCCAAACCATGTAGTTGTTACTTTGCAAGGATCTGCTTGGGCAGTTGTTCTTGAGAACTGGATATTGGAAAGCTTGGCTGGAAAAGCCTACAACAGAATATGTAGCAGGTTGGAATTTTAAAATCATCGTAAGCATGATGAATCTAAGCTAACAAGAGAACAAATGTTTAGAGCCTGACATACAATATTACCACCAATGACATGAATATCTCTGCAATCACGGGGTTTCGTGTAATACTTCAAATCAGCTACTGTGCACCAAGCAATCTTACTTGATAAATCTAAGCTTGTGACCAGGTATGTCTTTCCTTGGTTCATATAAACAGCGCCTTCATATACCTGAATCAATATATGATTATAATGATAAAGGGATAAATGGGGAAAGAAACTCAGAATAGTGTACAAAGTATTTTACAGGTTTCCAACAAGGAGGCGAATATATTATAAATGTGCATTAAATTTTACCTGAAAGAAAGCCTTGCTTTCCTCAATCTCTTCAAGGATTTCTTTCTTTTTCTGGTCTATAACTTTGTATCTCTCAGATTCTATTGATCGGATACTAATCGAATGTGAAGGCATTTTCTAGAAGAAGATTGCAAAGAAATACGTTATGTTTGAAAATGAAAAACCTGAGGTTGTTTAAATATATACACACTTATACAGAACTCACAACATCATGCTACAAGAGAAAAATTATAAACCGGAAGAACAGTAAGATTAAAACTTGGAAAATGCAAAGAAATAACATACCTCATGCCCAATATAGTTCCAAATTTTAGCAGAAGTATCACATGATGGATCATCACTCAAATATCCTCTATTTCTAAGAGACATTAATGCGCTGTTTAAACCAGAACCGAAAAACTTCTCATCATAAAACAAACTCAGTGGGTGTTCGAGAGCAGCACAAACCAATTGCTGCTTAAGAACCTACAAAGAATAAGGCATCAAAAAGCATAAAATCATCATTGTCAACTCGATAGACACAAATTAGACATGGATAAATGAAAGAAAAATATAGATAACAGAAAATTTAAAACCTGTTCGTTCTTAGAATCAACATGACAGCACTCAATTGGGCTTCCAAAAAGTTTGTTGGGATGTTTCATAAAATATTGGTCAAGTGGCCCTTCAAATGCAACATACACAGCAAGAGAAGTTCTCTCTCTCCTTCCGGCTCTCCCAGCTTGTTGCCACAAGCTATAAACATACATAGAAGAGGAAAATAATTTATGAAGGGAACAACAAATACTCAATTGAAACAATTGAAGCAATAAGTTACAGCACTGATGGGAACAGAAATAATTTGGCACTCTACCTAGCAATACTACCAGGAAAACCTAAATGAAGAGTTACATCAATGTGCCCAACATCAATACCCAATTCAAGGGCATTTGTTGCAGCAATACCACAAAGCTTTCCATCAAAAAAATCACTCTCTATTCTTCTCCTATCCTGCTCCACCAGTCAATCAATGTCAAACCAATTATATACGTCAACAAAAATCAAATACTGTCAGCAGGTTATTCAAACCAAACAATGACATTCACACAATATAGACATTGATTGTCAGTTAAAAAGTGCATTTAAAATAACAGAAATTAATGCAGCCAACAGCCTACTAACCTGAGCGATGTAACCAGCGCGATAAGCACATATAGAGTCGACCAGATGGGGTGCTACCTCCTGAAGAATTTCACGCCTAGCACAATTATATTAATTTATTTCATCATTTTCTTTCTTCTTCCATAAACTTTATGACCATTAAACTCTCCATAACACCAGAAAAATAACAAAAGCCCGAATGCTATAAATTATGTCATGTATTATTAAAATACTGAAATACATGAAATTGATGAGACTTACGTGTTGCACAACACAAGCTCACAAAGCTTGCGTGTTTTGCAAAAAGCAATGCAACGTAGTCCATGCTGTACCATTTCAGCAAAGAGGCATGAAACATCCAAAATTGGGCTGCAAATATAATTAAAGCATCAGACATTGAAGTTCCAAAGCCACGTAAACAAAGTGTATACTGATTTTGCACCAAAAAAACTCAGAATTTTATGGCAGCATGTGTGTATCATATGACATGATCATATGAAACTTAGCATTTACATCCAAGTAAGCCAGCTTGTTTGAAGTATCATATGGATTAAGCTACATGTATTTCTTCCTGATTATACATATTCTGATGAAAGGCTTTAACAAAGGCCAAACATACACAAACCACTCGAAAGTACTCTTGAAGAAGCTTAGCCAGTGAAAATACAAAAGAAAGTCATCCTCCACTCATAGTTCAGCATCGATATTCTAATAGGAGCAAGGAGGCATGTAGAATAGTCATTGTTATAGCAACCAAGCTATTCAAAATGTCCTTATGGAGACAGCTTGGTGGTAAATCCACCAAATTCAGAGGGCACATCACATGTTCATGCCCGGGGATGCCCCTTCAATTTCCCAGCAAAATGAAAGAAAAAAAGAAGCATTCAAACTAGGGTCTCCAGAGATGGGAAAACAGCATATCAGAATAACCTGTCAAGTTATTCTCATTGTTAACCTGGATTTAGTATGACATGCAGAACCACAAATCATAATTATTAAAGATCAAGTCGTTACCAGAAGAGAAAAAGCTATTCTCCTCTCTATGCATATATATGTAGCAAGTTGTTACCTTGAACTTTTGAAATTGGCAATTTCATCAGCAGGTTTACCATTATTTGTATTATTATTGGTTTCCTTCGACACCTGTAATGAAGCACCATTAGGCATTAGCAAATTGACAAATATCTGTCTTCATCACAAAGTTATAGGGCACCATAAAAATTACAGAACACCAACAGATTCTGGACGCAGAATAGGATTCCAAAGGATGAAAAGCTTTCTAGCAGCAGGACTTCCATCATTCTGAATCAGCTCTAAAGTTGGTAGATTTGCAAGTTCCTGAAGAGTCAGAATAGTTATCCTTTTAATTTATATAGGACTAGCATGAGAAAGAGAAACTCAAGATAACTGAAAAAATGACAACTTGTATCAGAAACATAAAAACGTAATGCCACCAAGTGACACAAATGTGTGTGCACACAAAAAGTCACCCAGTTGCTTTAAATGTATTCTCCACGCCCATAAACTGGAGTCGGTTAAGCTTCCTTACCAAAGACCTAGGCCATGTGCCGATACGAAGTGATAGGGAAATCAAGAAAAAATGTCTAAAGTTTTATATTTTAGGGGCAAAGTCAGTCAGAAATGACCCCCTCCCTCTGCTCTTATTTATTTCACTCATTGTATTAGGCTAAACTAGCATACCACAGCCCTCTACATTCCTCAATAATCACAGCACCAAAAACATTTTCATTTATTAAGAAAAGGAAAGAGGGAGGAGGGGAATATTTACCATACAATGATCGTGGGGATTCGCCGAAGTTGCAGTGGAAAACACAAAAGAAGGATCACTTCCATACACTGCAAATAGAAGCAGATAGCTATTTCATTTTTCAATTTTAATTGAAGATTTCAATGGTAAACAAATATTCTCATCTGTTGTAAACTCTTAAGGGAAAGAACTACCATGTGAGCAGAGCCGGCGAAGTCTCCTTAATATAAGAGCAGTATGACAACCAAATGCTCCCTTATAAACATGTGCCTCATCAATGACCACAAACCTAATGAATTAAATATGAAGTAAATCTCTTGGTATAACTAATGTAATTATTATACTAATAAATACCACTAATGTCAAATAAACAGATAAATAAGGATTTAAATCAATATGAAAGAAACACACACACAGAGACACATATTGATGAGTCACCTAGTGAAAGAAATGACTCATCACAGTCCAAGAAACAATACCTAAGATTTGCCAAAATCCGCCCAAATTTTCTATGGTGTGGCAGGATTGATACATGCAACATATCTGGATTTGTGATTAACTGCATTCAAGGAGATAAGATTCCAGCCTAAACTTAGGAGAGGAAGCAAGCAGAAAACTGTCAACAACCATTATCTAACCAAAATACCAGTCTAGAATTATGACGCAGCCATGTCCTGTCCTGCTGAGTAGTATCACCATCATATACACCAATGTTTAAGCTACCATTGAATCCTTTGGTCATAGCCAACAGAGTTCTTAGTTGATCTTGAGCTAAAGCCTGCATGCATAAATAATTTGGATTTATCAAAAATTTATTTGTTACAAAAAGCAATACCATAGATGATGGTTTTTGCATTCATAAATATGCACACACATATGCAACAAACCTTTGTTGGAAATAGGTATAGAGCACAAGATGAAGAATTCTGGGACAGAACTTCTAAGACCGGAAGATTGTAACAAAGAGATTTCCCACTGGATGTCATTGTTGCAACAACTACATTCTTCCCAGCAAGTGAGGCTTGTATCGACTCTGCCTATAGATATTCATAGGCAGAAAAGAAGCTGAAACACATTCAAAAACTAGTGTTCTTCAGAAGGATGGTAGCCTAGAAATATTCATACCTGATGGCTATATAGTTGAGTGATTCCAATACACTGAAGAGCAGATCTCATGTTTTCTGACAGTTCATCTGGAACTTCTGCATGAATGGCCTCCCGAGCACCAATGTCTTCAACATGCACAATCTGCATCCACAGTTTCACAGTGCAGCGCTCAGCAGAGATTTCCATTCAATTACTTTTAGAGACATGACAGCATGCCAGATCCACATGGGCCTTGGTGGCTTGAGTTGTGAACAGATATTTTTATTTTGAAAAAAAAAAAAATTTGTGTATGTACATGTTAGGCCACCAGGTCCAAAGAACCCATAATTGTCTATATCACTTTCCATTGCCCAACTCTAAACAAATTATTACAGAAAAGTGTAGGGAAAACCTGCCCTTTTGATCCAATGCCCTTTCTAAGATGTTCAACCATCTCCACTGGTAGCAATGAATTTGTTACCTGCTGAGACCAAGATGTTGCTATATAAAAAGTGTTGATTTCTCAGGTTGTTTAGCATTTTAAAGATTACAAGACACTGATAATTTCAACAAGACATAAAAGAACCATTAATGTCCATTAGTTAATATTAACAATGGAATTTGAGACAAGGATACATCACAATTTGTTTTATAAGAAACAAAAACTAAGAAAGAAGGCAGATAATAAAACAAAATGGACAAGAAGTCCATCAAGCAGACAAGTAGACATCACATTAACTGCAAAATTATACATTGAACAGAAGTGAAATTGATTACATTACCAAAACCTGTCAACTTTTTACAAATAGAAGGTATTGAATTGATACTGCCTTTGTTTTCTTTTTTCATTTCTGTAGAGTATGTTGCATGAACTTGCAACTTATGAGAAATAAGGGGAAACACATCGGAAAATGAGTAAGTAAATTGAACATGAAGACCTACATGACACAATGGCAACTTATGAGTTGCACGGCTTCCCCTTGGTTGTTTGGCCTCATTTCCTCTTGCAGAAGCACCACATTCCTTCACAGATATGAGAAGGTCTTCCAAGGAAAAATCCATGGAAACCTCATTTCTAGTAATAAACTGCATAAAAATCCTGATTTAGTCCATAATAACAAAATGCAAGATAAGGAAGAGTTATATTCAAAATCTAGATGCGCATTGTTCACTATCAAGGTTCAATACCATTTAATGTGAAATATTATGGTCAATATCAGGACGTCTCTGATGGAGGGAGAGGGAGAGGGAGAAGGGGGGGGGGGGGGGAGAGAGAGAGAGAGAGATTTAGATACCATTAACCACTCAACAGCCTCCCACAATTTAGTTTTGAAAGAACTTTCTCGTATCTTCAATGCACTGACAATCTTTGATACATCCATCTGTTTGCAAGCTAACAAACAAAAACATGAGGCCAAATCAAACAAAATAATGCAGTTCTGAGCCCATATATTTTTGGAAATAAGAAAAAATGCATAACTTCCACAATACCAGATTTACGGTTATCTTCCACTGGATCTTTCTGTTCTGCTGAACAATAGATAACAAGAAGTGCATTACCAGAACTTGTCTCCTCTGCATTCTTATTCACCAAATGTACTACCTGTATCACAAATAATCCAAATGACAAAAGATTATATTTCACACGGTAAAACTGTTTCTTGTTACCATGCTTACATCCCTCAACGTGTTAAAACACTGATATAAAGTACCTTAGGAGAGATAGCCGAAAGATGCTCTATGTCCTTCATACCAAGTTTAACTCCAAATTTCCCAAGCTGGTCCAGCGCTTGCTCCAAAAGAATTGTGGTTGTTCTCTCCTGCTGTAATTGAAGAAATGCAGAAAAAATATTTATGAAAGCAAATGCCTTCAAGATTTTCTTCAACCATGCTGGACACAAGCATGAACTACCATTGTCTTTATGCAGTCCCATGCCACATAAACTAGCTCTTCTCCACAGCATGCAGTTTTCAGAATATGGGTCTGATAAACAATTCACTGACTCCAAAACCTCAATAAACCTTGTACAATTCTGTTGATCAATAGCATTCTTGCTTCGACTAGACCGCAATATATCCAATACAATGTCATCACAATCAAAACCCCTTTTGCGTTTTGCTTCAGAAGAGAGAGAACTAGCAGTTTCCTCCATTACTTCAGTTCTCACTCCAAGATTAAAACTTCCTGTTCTGGGTTTAATTGGAGTTTCATTATTTAAATTGTCACGTAAATAAGATAAGTGTTGCATCATATCAGACCAAGTGGAATCTGCCAACTTCGAGATGGAGCTCTTATCGAAAGCAGTCAATGATGTTTTAGATTGATCAGAATTCTGGGTCTGGTTCTCCTTCTTAGTATATGGGACAAGCACTAGAAATTCACCATGCTTAATGATGTCTGTACCTATCTTAGTCTGCAACCTCAGCTTAACACCCTGAGACCCAAATTTTACTTTTTTCCATTAACATTGATAGTTTTCTAGGCAACCAAACAGAAAGTGAAATAAATAAATAAACAAGGAGATGAGAGAAGGAATTGGTGCCTTGAAAAAGAGGTGAAAATTGGGAGAGCCAGTGGCGGGAGGGAAGGAGTGGTTGAGAAGGAGCTTGAGGTCTTGAACGGTGTCGTTTACAGAGACTGAAACGGTGGTCGTTTCGCCGGACAATGTACGGACCTGGATTTCTCTCTCGCTCCCTGCCATTTCAAAATTGCTCCAAATTCTGACTCCAAGGGTTTCTGCTTCTCAGTTTGACAGTTTGTGTTTGGCGGGGGATTTAATGACGACGGCCCGTGTCGTCTCACAGGCACTCAACCAAAAACGACATGTCGTTCTCTTCTTACAAAATTAATATGCTTTAAGCTTTAGCAACCACCATGGCCAAAAAAAAAACAGCTTTAGCAACCACATTGGCTAACAGTACTTGTGAATTTGTTATATCGATTATAGAGTATCAATTATCAGTTAGTTTACATAATATTTTATTTAATATGATCAGAAACTATTGTTCATTGAACATCAAATTTAATTATTTCTCTTCATTATATACTAGCATCTTGACACACGTCACGCACGTGTTAATTGGCATTTTTACTTATTTTTTATTTATTTTGTTTTCAGTGTTTTATAACTTTTTATCACTTTCTCCACATTTTAAGGTGGTGTATCTTTTTTTATTTTTTAAATTTTATTTTACAATTATTATTTATTAGATTATTTTTATGTGATTGTTTGATTGAATGAAGGGTATATTGAACAATTCCATTTTTTATAAAACCTATAACACCAAACCTTTCTTCTAACTTTATAATAGTTAAGATATCTATGCTATTCACCTATTTTTGGTATTGACTATTAGTACCATTGGCATTCAACATTTGTATCTTTGATATTTATAATTCACACTTTTAATATTCACTATTCGTACCCTTGGTTATTTAATATACATATATATAGACATAATTTTTCTTTAGAGAGGATGTCTGCATTTTTTCAAAATTTGCAGATGCCAACACAGTGCCGACATGAGGTAGACAGTATGTCGACACAGATGATGTGCTACAGCAAGTTTTGATGTGATGCAGCAAGTTCTGAAATTTTGTGTCAACACACTGTCTACCCTATGTCGGCACTGTGTGGACATCCGCAAATTTTAAAAAATGCGGACATCCTCTGTAGAAAATGACTGTATATATATATACAGTAATGATCACTCGCTCACCATAGAGCGGAGAATTCCCCGCTCACCTAACCACCAGCAACGAATTTAAATGATTAAAACCGTCCATATTTTAGGGCATCATTTAAAGATCACCCTTGCAAAAAATCAGCCAAATTGGAAACTGTTTAGTCAGTGTATTATTGTCAACATCACTTCAACATTATCTGATGAATTATATTTATCTGCAAAGTTTGAAGGACCAAACAATTATCGATTTGGCTGATTTTTTACATGAACAACCTTTAAGGATTGACCTAAAAAATGGACGGTCCCAATCATTGAATTCCCCACTCTGTGGTGAGCAAGGAATTCTCCGCTCTATGGTGAGCGAGTGATCATTTCTATATATATATAGCTGCAGCAAGTTCTGGAATTTTGTGTCAACACACTGTCTACCCCATGTTGGCACTGTGTTGGCATCCGCAAATTTTGAAAGATGCAGACATCCTCTCTAGAAAATGACTGTATGTATGTATATATAAGTATGCACCATTAACTTGATGTTACAGCATTGTATTAAATATTAATGCATATGTTTTTCATTTTTGTAATGGCAATAATTAGAGGATGGTTGGCAACTATAATTTCCATAATTTTCTCTCCTTTTTTATTTACCTTGTTTAGAAACATAACTGACTAATTACTCATTATGGGTTTAACACTGTAACTCCCTTGCTCCACATGCAGTCCTTTTTTTCAAATTCAAATGCTCATTTGCCTTCAATTGTCCTCAAAAATCTCTCTCTCTCTCTCTCTCTCTCTCTCTCTCTCTCTCTCTCTCTCTCTCTCTCTCTGACTGTTATAGGGGACTGATGATCGAGAAGGTTCAAATAAAATGTGCACACCATGGACAATGACAAGGCTAGTGAGATGGCGTGTGAAGGACTGGGCTTCATGTTTCTTGGCTTCCCGATTTCCTTTAGGTACTTAATTATAAGCAAAACAATACTCAAATCATAAGCTTATTTGAAATTGGGTCATGATTTTTTTTTTCTCTGTTTCAGATGATGAAGCAGGTGATCATAGATGTTGCTCTATAACACCCCAATTGTCAATAAGAAACATGGCTTTTGATATGCAGGGTGAGTACTCTGGAGGCAGTAATGGCAACCGAGCGCGAAGACTAAGCCATGGTCCGAAAGACAGTAGTACTAGCTCCCCAGTTGAAAATAGGAGTGCTGATGAGTACTCTAGAAGCAGCAGCAGGCCACATTTTTCAGATGAAGAAGACTATATAGTATTCTGCTTTAAAGAGGATGGAGCATTTGATGTTGTCAAAAATGGCAAACCAGAAGCACCCAATACTACCATTGATTGCACCTCAAGAAACTCCAGGCCTGTCAATCGGAAGGTAGTGATGACCACCTGCATGTTGTTGTTGGTTTTTTTTTTTTTTTTTTTTTTTTTTTTTTTGAATTTATTGAGCTGGAAATTTAAGATAAACCCAAAAAAGAAAAAGAAGGCTAAATTGATTTGTGTTGTCTTTGGTAAGAACAGCTTAATTATTGTGGTGAGGATACAAAAACAGTTGAAAGGAATAGCAATGAGGAGAGGTTGACTGGAAAAGCGTATGATATTGAAATTTACCCAACAAATGATGGCCATTGTATCACCTTTGACCAAAAGGTAGAGCCCCTTTTTATGTTTTGTAAGGTTTCTTTTGAAACAATATGGATGTTAGCCCACAAGTCCAAGAAAATGTTGTATCTGATCATGTTTTTTAATTTTATTCTATTTTCTCCAAAGGATGAGGAAGAAGAGAATATTTACTGGGATACAGAACCACCTCCTGGTGAAAAGGCTGAGGATCGTTGGATGGTGTCCGTTGAATCAAGCGATTCTAATCAATCGGACGGAAGCACAGGCTCTTTTGCATTCCCTGTGTATGTCTGAAACAAAGTTGTTTTTTATTTTCTAATATATGATTGATGATCCTGATATTGCTTGTGTGTGTATTTGTTACAAAGTTGGTGAAACCATGCATGCAGGTTGGGTTTGGAGTGGATGGGGAGTCCAGTGCAGATGCCAAAATCAGAAGCTCTAGGCATGAGAAAGCACAAGGCCCGCTGTGTAGCCTTTCAGTTTCAGTGTTTTAGATTCTGAAAGTTGCAATGTTTTTTTCTCTCCATTTCTCATTTTTATCACCCATCAGATTAATTGGATATTTAACATGACCAAAGCAATAAAAAGATCATAATGCTTCATATTTTTCTTTTCAGCAATGCTTGTTATCAAATATCAACCATAGTCAGCTACCATTGATTGGGATTTACAAGATATATATATATATATATATTTTTTTTTTTTGGTTGGGATTGGGATTTAGAAGTTGGAGCGATGATAATTAACTAATTAAGTATGGTAAGATATCAGATGAATAATATTTATATAACTCAATGCCTGTAAGGAAGGAGGCAGAGAAAGAGAGAGGGAGAATAATACATACACCATATTTAAACAGAAACTAGAAGAGAAAAGAAAGCTCCTAAGCCATTCAGTGAACTATAAATTAAAGAAAAAAACATGCGCCAACCACTGTTTGCTGAAGTACCATTGCAGGTTACAAATCTAAGTCCTCTGATTGTCCATTAAGTTGATGGCCTCAGAACAAAATTAAACCAACCTGCCAACTTTCTTTGGTGATTCGAGATGGCATGACCCCAGGATATTGTGGTTGTAGCCTTGTAGGTGTAACTGCCAATCAAGTCTGAGGGGGGAAAGGCAAAGATTGCTGCTGTCTGTCTTCATAGAACCCGTTTTTGGAATTTGAAATGAAAGGAACCTCAGAAACACACAATTCCATATTTACGTTCGTTTGAACATCAAGAAAAATAAAAGATATATACAGAAGATAAAAATAAATGCTTGATCTTGGGAGAAATCAGATACTATTATCAACAACTCACATAGTCTATTTATCCAAAAAAAGAAAACAACACATTTCACGTAGCCCATCAAAACAGAGGAAAGATAAAAATACAAAACAATAAACAACAATTCATGGATACTATCCAAGTGTGAAGCCAGTCAATACCTAGTAGAGCAAACATCTAAATGCTTCAATAGGGGTTTCTGAATTCCCCACCTGAACTTTCGGTTTTGAAAACAAACGACTGAAGATGTAACCTTGCGCTGGTTGCAGCAGCAATAGATTCTTCATCTTGCTTTTCTTTTGCAGCAGCAACAGCAGCAACGTAAACTTGCCTAGCTACTTCCATTTTCTGCATCTGTGTCTCATCCAAATCATCCTGTTTATTACAGAAAGGATGTTTCAATTTCAGGGAATGCAGCAGCCAACAAACAGATATACATGCACAACCAAATGCTTGTCAACAACCATATAACGAGGGACAGGGTTATGAGCTTACAATAGGAAGATGATCCACCCTACATGGTGAAACATCATAATCTTCATCGCATACAGTGAAATCATTTTTCATCAAGCCTTCGAAGAGGAGCATAAATGATGAAACCTCTCCTTGCAAGGAGTCTAGCTGTTCTTGGAGCTTCTCCACTTTCTTGTTGGATGTCATAGCTTCCCACTGTAACTTTTCCAAAGCAGCTTGCTTGTCTGCAAGCTTAATCTGTGAAAAAGGACAGATGTCAGTAACAGTATGATTCATCAAAAGTGTCGTGTGTGTGAGTGCCAGAGAGAGAGAGAGAACCTCAGTGATTTTGTTACATTTTAAGCAAGGGGCTATTGTCAACATGATCTATATTAAAGCAATAAATAAATAAGACCTAAATGCTAAAAAGACCCCTAAGAAAAAGAAGAATCCAGTGTTCCACACAATCCTGACAATTTGCACCAAGAACATTACAACCACAATTCCCATAACATAATCATTAGCATTCCATTGGTAGCTGTAGAATACCCTCTAGCATCCCCTGACACAACTCCGAAATCTGGGTTGACTACTGTCATTAGGTATCAGGATGAAATAAAATATCCAGAGAAGTCTCTAATTGTGTCCAAGGCACCACTATTGTAATATAGGAACCTTAAGTCACCACTAAATACTAATGACTCCAAATACTTGGCAGATCCATAATGAACAGAGAACACAAGTGATGCGTTGATACCTTTGCGTCAGAGAGCTGTAGCTGAGCAGCCTGGATTAAAGAGTCCTTTTCGGCAGCTTGGTGCTTCAGTCCATCAAGTTGTGTTTGAACAGCACTCATTTGGTTCTTTGAGATCTCTAATGACTTTAAAAGTTCATCTTTCTCTGATAATTTACTTTGCAGATCCTCCACCTGTACTCTTAATGCATCCAACTCCTCTTGCTCTTTCTCTGCTGCCAAAGCCCTTGAGGAAAAACTTGAAAAGCTGTCAGCATCATTCTTGCCTGGATCCTTGTCTCCATGATCCCGTTTCTTTCTTGTAGGAATGGACTGAGCTGCATTCCTCCCTTTTAGTTCAGTTACCTAAAGCAGATCAAAGGAGAGGAATGTTAGGCACCTATTTGATGAATCGTGCGAAATTGATTTCAATAATTTTGGAAACACATAACATTTTTATAACCCAAAAAAGCACATAAATATGTCTCATAAATACCAGTTGATTATTCCAACTTAGCAAGCCAACAAAAGCAAAAATTCCTAGCACGCATGACTTGTGTGCATAGTAAATGTATAACACAAATCATTGGCATTGTTCATTACAGAAATTAACAAGCAATTGCAATAACTCCTGACCAAATTCAAAACCACAACTTTAAAAAATAAAATTCTTACTTTTTTGGATAAGGATTCTCTTGAAGGTGTCTTGGTGTAGGTCACTGAACCACGCCGCGTAAACGAACTGCTTGCTTTCCGATCCTAAAAGAGTTTGCTATGAATTTGTGAGAAGAAGAAGAAGAAAATCATCAATTTTTCAATTTTTTTTAAATTACCCTCTAAAATTCTCCCCAAACCCAAATCAGAAACAAATACACAAGTAATAATTTCCTTTCCTTTCCTTCCCTTCCTTCACTTCTCTTACATTCACTCGTTCATCTTAATTCAGCCAATTTTTCCATTTTCTCGGAAACCAAACACATTGAAAAGGAAGTCCCAGAAAGTTCAAAACTTTACACTTGAAGAGAGAGAGAGAGAGAGAGCTTACGATGAGGGACTGAACGAGAGGGACGATCTCGACGAGGTCTTTGAAGAGGACGCGATCGACGTTGCTGTTGGTGGTAGTGGTGGACGAGTGAGCGAGTGAGGACTGAGTCGGGGACGAGTTGGTTTCCCCTGAAAGCCAGGATTTTGAATCCCCGAAATTGGTTGAATTGTCTTGCAATTCCATGAAATGCTGTGGTTCATACATCCTCTTCTTCTCAAATTTTTTATTTTATTTTCAAAATCAAATTCAGAAAATTGAAATCACAGAGACTGATACTCGGAGAGAGAGAGAGAGAGAGAGAGAGAGAGAGTGAGAGCGAGGCAGCATCGCGGACTATGTTTTCAAAAATAGTCTCATTTCCGGACATCGATTTCTCAACAAACGTTTAGTTACCAAAATGCCCTAATTGCTTTATTTTTCATTAATTATGTTTTATCTTTTCAAATTTTAAAATAGAACCAAAAAAAAAAAAAATGCATTCTTCATGTCTTTTTTGGCCATTCATTCTTCATGTCTAAAAATGCAAAATAAGATTCATAAGGGATTCCTTGAATCTTTTCGTAATTGGGTCCAATATATTTTTCATTATATGGATAAGAATCGAATTCTGAATTTAAGCTAATCATAATATTTATCTCATTCACCCTCACCTCTTGGGTTAACCTGAAAAATTTTCCAATAGTATTTTGCTGTTAGGTTTCCAGCTGGCAAAGTCATCTGCACAAGATTGCTATATATAATCGGAAAACTCAATGTTATATTTTTTTATTTAATTTATCCCATTCTTTTATTTTTAAGATAACCCATAACCATCTGTTTGGTTTCCTTGAAACCAGGGAAAATGAGGAGTAAATGACAGTCATAAATTGTCATTTTTTGGGTTATGGGGTTAAGTAAGATAATCAAACCTCAAATAAATGTTGAAATTGTTGAAACATAGGGACAGGTGCACTGTTCCAAAAAAAAAAAAAAAAAAAGGTAAAAGGGAGATGCTAAGGAGACATAAGGCCCATTTGCTAGAAGATTTGTCTTGGCAAAGTGACAGTTCAGTTACTAAAGCATCAGAACCTGTTTCATGGGTATTTAATGCATTAAACTGTCCTTTTATTATTTGGAACAGTTAGCTTCCTCTAAATGCTTTATATGTGACACTCTACAATCTGAATCTCATGGACTTTGAGTACTTGTACCTCTATATATCTTCATGCTTGTCCTTCAGGATATATAAATAGTTTCATTTTTGTGCTGTACTGCACTATACTGCTGTGTGTATGTATATGCAGGGGATACTCAAGAACTTGCTTGGGGTTCTTCTGGACTGATACAGAGGTAGTTCTTATCTATTTATTACCTGTAAATGATTCCTTTGTTGAATAGTTATTCAGGTTGAGAAGTTGGTGAAATCTGAGTCACCAGCATCTGTTAATTTAGAATTTCTAGAACTTTTTTATTGAAAATTTGAAGTGGGCATTGTTACTTTGTTTTAAGTCTTCTGGTTTTTACTCCTGTTGGATTTAAAAGATTTTGGTTCTTAATCCAGCTAAACTCAATTACTTATTTTCAGTACTTAGTAGGCTTTTCTGAAAAATAATTCTTTAATAACCACAAGAAAAGTGTAATTAAAAGGCAAAAGGTGCCAGATGAAAGATTTTGGAAACCCTCTGGAAATGTAAACCTGTTCCCCTTTTTAATCAAAAATCTGCATCTAATTAGTGTCTGAAAACTTAGTTTGTAAGCTTAGGATGCAGAGAAGTCATGGTACAGATCAGCTCATAAATGTTGGATCAATTATGAGTTCCCAGTAGATGAGAATCTGGGTTCTAGTTCTTTATTTCCTCACTTTTCATGGCAATGTGGTATACTTTTGTTTTTGTCTTTTTTTCTTTATTTATGGTATGTGATATACATGTTTACCTAAACAATAATTACAACCCAACTGTCTGTACGTATGTGACACATAGGTGTTAGCTATTTTCCCCCATGTGCCAGGTAGTCATGCTTATGTGGGTATTAATGGTTGTGAACCTGTGGTTGTCACACAAGTTTACAAGTTCAATACTTTCTGCATTTGTTTGTGGTAGAAACTGTCCTAATTCAGCTGTGCTGGGTGCCTTTCAAGTTTCATCTCTTATACAGTGATGCTTAAATTTATTTGATCATAGGCCACTGTAGTCAACCCTTCTAATGCTTAAATATACTGTTCAATGAAATCTGCAACTGAGCCTTTTAGCTCACTTTCTTAATTCCATCTGTTATAAGCATTCACGCGTTGCAGGGTTGTTCCCAGCTTGCTTGTCAAAGACGGGAGGAAGTCGAACATGTTCTGACCTTGTAAGCCAGAAGTTCTGTTAAAAAGAAAAAAAAAAAATTCCAAGTTTATGTCCTAAGAATAATTCTTCATGTAAGACATAAATTTCTCTAGTCTTACCCACCAAAAAAAAATTAATTTTGCTTTCACCAGTCATGCTTGGTGTGAGGTTTTGTTTAAGTATGCTTTTGTTTTTTTCCTTGGGGGTAAATTAAAGTATGCTTTTGTTAATGTAGGTCACCTGAGGTTGATTAATCTCTGGATTATTTGGCAAGAACATAGAACCTAGAGGAAGGGAAATTACTACTCTGCTGAAATGGAGGACCTATCTTATTTTTCAATTGGAGCAGACCCTCCATAAGGTTATGCAGCTTGCAGGTAAGTAGCAATAGCTGCAATACTAAATGCTTTTCCAAATTGCACTTCTTAGTTTCTGTCTGTAGTTTTAATCTATATGCACGAGAATGAAAATCGGGGTTAAATACAAAGATAAAAGTACAGTTTTGTGGTTAATCATATATCTGGGCACCACTGAGCAAGATATAGTGTATGACATTGAAACATCATATTGTAACACTCATCAAAGCACTGATTAATACCAAACCTCTCATAATCAGCACCAAAGAATGTGTGTGCAAGCAAAAGTGTAACACTCATAGTCTCATTGAAATGGCAAAACATATTGTTCAATTTATTTATATTACAGAAAGGCTTGAAGCTATTAATTGCATTAAAGTTAGACCAGTCTCATTGTTTTTCATTACGATTAGCCAAAGAAGTTTTATCTTTTCTTAGGTATTGATTACCTGGCTAACAGGGAATCCATGGATGGCCATCCAACTGTGGCCTTCAAGCCTGTTTACAAGTCTTTCAAGTTCAAAAACTCTGAAGCCATGAAAGGATTGAAGGGAGAAAAAAAGACCAGTTTGAGAGAGAATAATCTATTCATTTCCAATCTGAGAGGTCAAGATAGTGAGGTGGTTCCAAATCCACATCCAGATGAGAGCTGGAATGTAAATGTTTTAAGGAACACCTCAAGAGAAAGTGGCTCCAAGGGTTGGCAGGATTCTGTGGATGGAAAGGGCCATATAGCAGCACAATATACTTGCAGTGACTCAGAGGGGAGTGATAGAAAGAACCATGCTACTAGGAAGGCTGCTATGGACTATGACTTACCAGAGTTGGTTGTTTTCCTTCAAGAGAGCAATTACCAGTTTGTTAAGGACATTTGCATTGACTGGGAAGCGTCATCTCAGAATAAGTGTTTGGTAGAAAACTGTGAGTTGGACCATGATAGTATCTCTTGCATGCTTAACTCTGATGTGGAGAGCAACAGTGAATCAGCTGCAGAAACTCCAGACTCGGTGTCATCTAATTCAAGTGAGTCGAAACCTATTACTGAGCATGATTGCAAGAAGGATGTAAGCAAGCAGTGCGGTTCCTCTTACTCGACAGTTGAAGGTGAAAAATATGTTAGAGCAAGAAATGGTATTTTAGTTGATCATTCAACCAAGAAGACCATATCTGAAACACTGCTTCTGGTTAGACAGGTAAGACACTAAGTGTTTCTTTGCTCAGATAAATCCCCTTGAACATAGAAATCTTATTTGTTGCATCTTCAAAAAATTGTCTCCTAAAGCAGTTTACCTTCTAATGAGTAGCATAAATCATTTTTGTTGTCTCTCTCAAGATGCAAATGCTTACAAAGTAGGGATGGTAGTTTTTCAGGAAATGCTTGTCGGCTCTGTCTTAAATAATTGGAGGAGATGATGCCACCAAGGATAGTTAAGCATATAATTATCATTGAGAGTCATTATCAGATGGCAAATCCTACCATCCAGTTGGATTGTAATTTCACAATTTTAGAGACCATTAAAGATTCTTTTTATATTTTTGGAAGTTTTTTTTAATTGATATCAGTTTCAAGAGTTCAGGATGTTGAAATGCTTTTTGATCCACATTTAGTATCAAATATCTCCATTGCTTGCCATTCTGATCTAGAATTTAATGAGCAACGTTGGTTGCTGTCTTGCTGATGTGAAATTATAAAAGTCAAATATAGTATTCAATGTTTGCTCTCGCTTGAAGAATTAGCTTAGGAGATTATAAATATACCCACTTTCCTTTTCTTGGATGGCAATGGAGAACCAAAGGTTGGTTTTGGTGTGTGCCTCACCATCACATTTGTGTCATTCTCTAGATTTGTGAACTCCCAGTACAGTCAATGCTCAATTTCTGCTGCCTAAGTTGAATTGTATGAATGAGTACACACTGGAGATATCTTAGGCATACTTGTATAAAAGTGTTTGGTTTTGGTTTTTTTATTTTCAAATTCTGTAGGATCCAAATAAGGTAGTCTTGGCAAACTCAATGGCAACTGATGACAACAGCCGCACAAGCAAGGCCTCTGTCAAAAGTGACCTGAAGAATGCAAGCATTGCTCTTCACTTTGAGACAGTTAACGGAAGAGAGGAAGTTCCACAAAGTTGCAGACCTGATTCACCTGAAGATGGTATGTCAAACAGCCTTACAGGATCAAGTCAAACAAGCCAACATTGCCGCGGAGAATCCAGTTCCTCTGCATCAGAATTACCTCATTCAGGCCCTTTCGCATACTTAGGAGCAATACCAAGTTTTCGTAGCTTCTCTCTCCGGTCAAACAGCAGCACAACTAGCTCTCAGTCTTTTGCTTTTCCCATGTAATTCTCACCTTACTCTACCCTTCTACTGCTATTTGTATCCTTATTTTTTCAGTTAATATTGTAATAGGTGGATCATAGTTTTAGCATTGACATGAGCAGGTTATCCTCGGAATGGAGTGGCAGCCCGGTACGAATGGTGAAAGCTGACCAGACACAATTTCGAAGGCACCGACAACATTGGGGGATACGTTTTCTCTGCTGTAAATTCTGAGTGTCATGTACTTATTTCTATGGCTTGTAAAATCATTTTCTGCATTGCTGTTGGTGTGTATGATGCTTATAATGTGGAGCATCCATGATACCATGCTCCATGCCATGCCTTACAGATTATGTACATGTTTTGATGTAAACAATGCCTGACATTATACTGGTAATAAATTTGATGTAAACGAAGGTACATATATATTGATAACTGCAGCTTCATATATAGTTGATTCTTGATAATAATGTATTTTGGGTCCTATTGCTTACCTGACTCCTCTTACATCCACTAATGCATAATCAAGTGAGCTTAAGGTTGTGGTTGAGAGTTCCTCTGGCAACCTAACTTTGTCATTTATCAAAATCAAGCTTTAATTTGGCAGTACTGTACTGTTTGCAGATGAAACCAGCTATGATATTCTATTTACACATTAAACCCATTTAACAAACTGTACTGTTTAAGCCAGAGTGTTAAGGTAAAATGGACAACATGAAACTCACAGTGCCTGGTGACTACTAATGGTGCTCTCATGGCCCATTTTGGTACCCAAAAAGAAACTCATTCAAGAGCATATCAGATAGTACTAGACCATTTTCTGTTTGGGAAAAACCATTGGAGTCCCAACTCCCAAGGTAATCTCCTTGATGGCCTCTTTTGGAAACCACTTAAAACTTTCCAACACCATAATTTTACCCAAAACTCTTGTACAAGTTAATGGTACACTACCCCTCAAAATTCTTAAATAGCCTTGGCTCCATTGTCAAATGTTTGGTTGAAACTGGAAAATCCTTAATTTGGAAAACATGTATAAATGGTGCTCCAACTGAGAAAGTCAAGATGACCATCACCGCTAAACAGAGGACCACAACCACCATCCCCATCTATCTGCCTGCCCAACTGTGAGTGAGCTAGAGAGGTACAAATGTGAAGTCACCATCCATGCCACATTGTTGCTTAGCCTCACCATGGTCCATGGCCTATGAAGCCTTAATTGAGCCTTAATGGCATCTAAGTTATGGTAGCTTGCCATGCCCATCACCCCATGCTTGCTTGGACCATTGCCATTTGCACATGCATACCAAACAATCTCATCATGGAGTTCAATTATAGTATACACGTTGTATGACATACAAACATATCTAACAATATACAACTAAGTCTATATCCTAGTGTTTGTACGTTGTACATGTTAATTAAAGTCCATTTAATTAAGGATGAGGTATAAAGTTTCCAGGTAGCATTGAATGTAATTGAGTTGCTAAAGCCAAAGCAGTTGGGATTAAGCTTTCAAATAATCGGTAATCAAGCAACTGCGACGTGAGGAAATATGGTCAAGGATTTGAATTTACAGCCATCAAGAGTATGAAGAAATAGAAATAAACAACACCACCAATTATTGATGACAACAAGAATGAGACTGAGTGAGACCTAGTCAGTCACCCAATCAGATATTTTATCCAAAAACCAAATTGTAGATCGACCACCAAAATGAATAGAATAGCTTGAAGGAATTTTTCATGAAAATTAAGAAAGCTAGCTAGCTAGTTAGGTACCTTTTGAGAAACTATACATGGAGCCTCAAAATGGTATTAAGATTAAGGGTGACAATTTTTAACCCGAGTCAAGTCCCATACAAAATTAGCGGATTTGGGTTTGAAAAGTATTTTGCAAATAGAATATCTATTATGCAATGTTAGATCCTCTCTTCTAGAAGCTTTGTTAATTTGGTTTTTTTTTTTTTTTTTGCCACATTTGTTAATTTGGTTTGTCAATTGGTTTTTACCATCTTTATCGAGATTTGAAGTCAGACTGGGGTGTCCAATTGTCCAAAGGTGCACTTTTTCAACTTCAATATTCAAAGAAAAACCTCAAACACGTCCTCTGGTCATATAAGGATTGTTTATACACCATGTCATCAGTGTAAGCCCAATTACACTACAATACTTCAAAATAAACCATAACAAATTTTGAAATGCACTACCCGGGAAAAAAAAAAAACAATAATCATGAAAAGAAGAAGCATATACACCAAAAGGGTAGGCAGTAGCATGCTTCAACAATTTGGGAAATTACTAATTACTAGGTTTATCAAGGCGGGTACTGGGTATGTAGTTGTTAAGGTATGAAAGTTGAACCATTAATTTGTACCCTTTCTCATAAGTTTTTCAGATATTTAAAATCATGAAAAACTCGACCATGCAAACACCATATGTCATATATACAAACCATTTTTTAATTATTGACGAATTCATCTTTTCTCTAAGAAATTATGTATATGTAATATAATTAATTTATGTGTTAAAATATTAGTAAATGTTATTAAGATTATACTCTATAAATATAAACATATCATCCAGCAATACCCATACACAGTGACGAATCCAAAAATCAACCATTATAATTAAAAAATTCACAATACATCTCACATGACTCACCCTTTTTTCTTTTTCCTCTGGTCGTCTTTTCTCTTTTAAACATTTACACAAATACTTTGCTTGCATTCTTGCCCCTGCACCTCCACCAAAACCCAAGCTTTATAGGGTCAAAATTTTTTATTCATGGGTCAATTGACCGCATTAACCCCACCTTGCATTTGCCAATGCTCATACACCTACATTTGATTACATCACAAGATAATATATCAATTATACCCAAGAATTTTTCTTTTCTTTCCTCTAATACATCGATTCTCCAACACACGCAAAAACCATTGGCCAAGTTGAATCATTCATACAAATGGTATATGCACAAAAAGAGATTGTGGGAGTGGGATTGTGAGCGAGTCATGTAGAAGAGGGACTGAGTCAGAGAGCACCAGTGCACTATTGCAGTTGCCCATGTGGACCCCACTCCAGTGGACTGATCCGTTTTCTTAACTGGGACGGGCCCCACCTCCCCACCCAACAAACCAACCAACCTAATGTGGGTCCTGGAGCACAGAGTCTCCACGTCAGCATGATGACCCCACCCACAGTACCAACAAGCACATGTTCGCATGTCACATATGTGATATTATCAAAACCCCATCACCCTCAACTTGGAGAGCACTCACTCTGTGCGATTACGACTAGAGCAAACGAGACCCGAGCGCCACGACACGACAAACCGACCCTCCCTCAGCGCCCCACCTATCACGTAACCCCACGTGCCCACTGCCACGTGGCACTGCATCCGTACACTTCCGCCCAAATCCACCATAACACAAATAAAATGTCTTAAAACTTGATTAATTTATCGCTACCGTTAATCAGACACTGGAATGATGACGTGGCACACTTAAACCCCACTAATCAGTCACTGTAAACTGAGATTAACGAATAACAGTTACATAACAGAACAAGTCACAAGCAAAACAGTAATTAAAAACAGTATTATAATTTTTTTTATCTCTCTCTCTCTATATATATTTGATTAATCCAAAGCCATACATTTAGAGGCAAAAACCCCAAAAAAAAAGCAAAATAAAAAAAAAACTAACATGAAAGTTAGTTGCACATGACCCTAAAGAGGCAAGAGCAAACCCAAACACCTTCCAAAACCATCAAATTGATAAAACCCCCACCCAAAAAAAAACCAGGAAAAAAAATTATATATAAAAAAAATTTACATAAAAGAGCAGTCATATTCATAATTTTATAGACCTCTCTCAAATTTCATATATATTTTTTTTAACCAAATTTGAGAAATTGAGATTTTTAAGGATGGTTAAAGTGAGAGATTTACGGGAGGTAGAGACTAGGATGGTCTTGATCAGTCCATTGACTTTGACTCCAGTATGCCTGATCAACGGTGTTAGGAAGATCGAACAAACCTTGATCCCCTGAACCCGGTTGCCAATCCAACGATCCAAATCCTCCTCCTCCTCCGCCATTGGATCTGCTTTGGAACACCGATAAATCGACCTGAGCCATCTGATCCAGCAATCCACCACCTGTGATATCCTGGTTCTGGTTCTGCTGCGGCGGCGCCCACTGATGATGAATAGTACCTTGTGGTGGTTGGTTATTCAGCCGAAACGGCGGTACGGAAATGTCGCCGAGATTACTGAAACCAAACGGCACGTCGTTTGACGACGTGATCAGGCTCGTGAAGCTCCCTATCTCCGAGAACATTCCATTGATCTCTGTACTCTGCTCGAGCAAAGCCGAGGAGGCAGGCGGCTCGAAGCCTCCGTTGGAGCCGGTTTGAGAAACGAAGAATTTGGAGTCCTGATGAATATTGCTCAACAAGTTGGAAGCCGAGGACGTTGAAGAAGGCGCCGAAACGGCCTCCGTGGCGGTGGCGGTGAGGCTGGAGCTGTCGCTACTGGAATGAGAGCTGGCTTTGCGCTGATCGGTACTGTTCGGTGAGGAAGCTGAGGAGGATTTCGGCTTGGAGCGCTTGGTTTTCCGGCAACCGCCGCCGACCGGGACGTTGCGGAGGACGCCGCCTTTGGTCCAGTAGCGGCGGCAGCTCTTGCAGAAGTGGCGCGGCTGAGAGAGGTTGTAGTTGTTGTAGTAGCAGAACTTGGTGTTGAGCGAGTCGCAACGAGGGCACTTCAAGGCCTGGTGGTTCTGGTGGTGGTGGTGGTGCGGCCTTAGCCTCCGGTCTCCTCCTCCGCCGCCGCCGAAGAACCGCCCTCCTCCTCCGACTGAATGAATGTCTTGCATTTCAAGCCGATCAGGAAATTGATTAATTTTGAGTTTGCTGAGTTTTCCAGGAAAATCGCTCAAGCTCACATTTGCGGAATTTCAATCTCCATCTTCGTTTTTCTCACTCTGTTTTTCAGTGTTATTCTTCTTCTGCTGACAGAGAGAGAAGAGAAGAGAAGAGAAGAGAAGAGTTTCTAAAACTACGAACACCGACAAATATCCCTCACTCACATATCTTCCAAACCTTTTTTTTTATCTTTACTTATCGAATTACGAAATTCGCCCCACGACACTGACTGATGTGTTTAGAGTGTTGTTTAAAGACCCAAATACCCTTAAGAATATCCAACTGACAACTGTTGCTGCGGAACTTGAACTTGAACTTGAAGAGGTTTCGTTGGGTCCGAACGACCTTGTGGTAGAGGATCGAGCCGCTGATGGAGGACACGTGGACGGCTGAGAGGGGAGAGGGTGTTTTGGTCTTGTCGCCTTGTCGGCCAGCCCTTTTCTCTTATCATCTCGGATATAAGTGGTTGAGAGAGCGCCACGTTGCCCGTTGTTACTGGTGAGTTGTCGAGAGTACGTGGATGTTACTGTGTGATGTATCTGACGTGATGTTGTCTGTTGAGACTGGAGTGTGTTGAGTTGTCTAGTGGTGTACGGTCAAAGGTGTACCCATAAATAAATAATTATTGTGAACCCAAACCGATTTGATCACCATTGCATGCATGATTCATCTAACCTATTATTATTATTATTAATCATCATGCATCAAGGGGTTCAATAAAGGAGTTTAAATAATTTATCTCTAGCAACTAGCAAGCTTAATTCATTAATACCCAAATTTCCCTACTTACTCTACAACTAGAAACAATGTGAGATGCTACAATTTTGGCAAATAAATCAATTGAATTATACTTTCAAAACGAGATTATTTGAGATTGATGATGATTAGTGAGACTTTGATGTAGAGAGGGAGAGATTTTTCGGTAGAGAGGGTGCTTAGGTCAGAGATGTTGAAAAATAATAAAGAGTTTGATATTGATGGGTATAAATAGCAAATTAGATTGATAATTTTAATTTCATCTAGTTTTTGCTTGTCTTATTTTATATGTACAAGAGTAAAATATATATATTATCTAAATTTCATAGAAGGGAACATTTTTTTAGAGAAAAAGAGTTTTATACTCGAGACCTCTGCAACATAAGAAAGTTAAAAGAAGGATTTAAATAGAATCACCCTTACATAATATTGATATCCATCCTAAATTCTTATATATTACGATACATTTATCTACATGTTATGTTATGTTATCCAAACAGATTCAACAATCAAAATATTTGTAACCTACCAATTAACCAATTAAAATGAGTGAATATGCGAATCCAATAGTGTCCAAAACATGCGAATCCAATAGTGTCCAAAACATGCATACCATAGGAATGTTCACATGGTGGGAAAATCCAAATTGGTAATGGTTGTGCATGTGGGGGTGATTTTTCGCATAATTATTGTGTGATGTGGTAAGCAAGGAACAATGTTTGATGGGCCCATGTACGGTGCTAAATCAACCGCCATTGACTGTTTTTGGGGTCATTAGCAGCGGGATTCAAGCAGAGTGGAGCCCAAAGTTAGAGTCATTATATTATAGTCCATTAACTCTCTTCTACTTCTACTCCTACATGCCATTGTCAAATTGTCACTATACCTCACACCAATACACCAATTGTAGATAGATTTTTTCTCCATAGTACTACAAACTGTACAATACAGTTGATACCTAGACTGCAAAATTGTCAATGTTGTGCTCTGACTAAGCCCACA
The DNA here is from genome assembly GCF_963921425.1 of Dryas octopetala. Lineage (NCBI taxonomy): Eukaryota > Viridiplantae > Streptophyta > Magnoliopsida > Rosales > Rosaceae > Dryas > Dryas octopetala. The sequence goes on along the minus strand of NC_141374.1, from coordinate 4,412,833 downwards.
TTTCCAAATATTTGAAAATTTTTATGACCCATTTCAAAGTATCACTCATTTTAAAAAATTTATTGACTATTGTCCCCATCACTATAAACAGCCCATCACCATCAGAAAAAAAAAAAAAAAGTAATTCAGTTTAAATATGACCTAAGAAATCAAAGGGCTAATTACAAAGTACTTCTCCCAAAGTTTGCTGCTATTTTCAATTCATTCCATAAGGTTTCAATTTTTCTAATGTAGCACATATAGTTTTCAATTTAAGTCAATGTCACCCATTGTTAAACTTCCGTTAAGTTGACCGTTTGGTCAACCGTTAAGCAGTAATATGACATGTATGAGGTTTATTTTTTTTCTTATGTGGAAATTCATCTGGCACTATGTGGACAATATATAATCACCATTTATTGAAGATGTAATCTTTTTAAAATGTAAAAAAATAAATAAATAAATAAACTAAGAAACTCAAAAGTTTCCCACTGCAGACATCCCACACCACCCCCGTGCCCAACCCCCTCCTCCCCCTTGCTCCTCATTCTTCTCCACCCACCCACACCCCCTCAAGAGTCTTTCTTCACATCTCATCCACCCACCTTATGGAACCGCCCAACCCACCGAGAACGGCTTCACCAAGGCTCGTGAACCCACTCCGAAACCTCCACCACATAAGATTCAATCCTCTGTGTTGAGTCCACATCAGTTGAGAGGTGAGCTCAAACCTATTAACAGTTGACCAATTGATCAAACTTAACGGAAGAATTGCATTGACCACATTGACTTAAATTGAAAACTACATGTAATATATTGAAAAAATTGAAACTTTATGTGGAGAATTGAAAATGAAAGCAAACTTGGGAGGGGTACTTTGTAATTAACCCAAAATCAAAGCTATAAATTTTTTGCACAAAAAAAATAGACAATGTATTTCAACAGGGATTAGAAGAGAGCCTCATCCAAAAGTGGGTCACAAGGGCGGTGCAATCCCAACAATGGGCTTTGACAAAACGTGTGGCAGAATCACACATGTTTCAGAATGGTACATATAATATGTTGTGCTTGTTTTGGAAGAAAGAAAATTAGAAATTTGTGTGTAGCACAAAGAAAGGGTTGTGTTTGTTGGGTTCACTGCAAACTACAATGATAGAATTGGGAATATAGTGTCAAAGGCACAGAAAGTCAGGTGAAAAACTATGGGGATTGGGGTATTGATGATTTTGATTGCTTTGAGTGAGTGAGAGTGAATAGGTAAGTTGATGGGAACAGGTTCACATGCACATGGGTCAGTGGTGGGGCTCCAAATTAGGTCTTCTGGTATTTGTCCACATCTCCCTCTAAAATCTTAGAACCTACAACCCCTACATATGCCTACATACATATATTTACATAAGTAGTAGCCCTACTTTGTTTGGGACTCCAAGCAAATTAGGTTATATTGGGAGGTCCTCTCCTACATGGGTCACCTCCCAAATCTTAAATTTGGGCACCTTTCACAATCCCTAAGATTGGGAAAGATATGGCGTTTGAGGGTCTTCTTGGTTGTACTTGTACCCTTTAGTGTTTGTCACTGTCCCTCTATGGCTCTATGCCAATGCCACCAACTTTGGGCTCAGCTCTTACAGGCCCATTAGTTGGTTGGAGTGGAGACATCCTCTCAATTTTGTGTCCCCACCATCTTCCCACCCCAACCTATCAATCATGTGGGTGATTGGGGCCCAGCCCATCCTCAACCCAATAACCCATGAATGCACTCAGCTTCTCTGGCTCTGCAAGCCTTCCTCTGCTTCAATGCTTCTCTCCTTCTTGTTTTTCTCTTCATGGAAATCTGACATCCAAATTCCAAAGGGTATGGACAGATCCAAACACATGATACCAAGGGCACTACCACCCAAATTAAATTAATGTCAAGCTAAATGTAAATGTGTCCAAACTCAATTGAGTGTCTTAATCATACTACTGTTGGCATTGCACTCTTTGGGGTGTGGGGTTTATAAATTTGGGGCAACTTCTATGCTTTATACGGGGATATATCACTGAGGTGGTCCCTATATCACACCCAATTGGAGAATCACTAAAATGGTTCATCCCTTTCACTGAATTAAACTGCTTCATTTGCATTCATTTAAATTAATATTGTGGGAACTCATGGGAACCAGTAACCCATTATATAATGTCAATTAACATAAGTGGGACTTGCATGAATAAGAAAATAAGTAATAGGAAACAAATTAAATTAAACAAGAATGAAATGAATAAATTTATATTAATTGCAGCATATATAATTGGTACTGAATCATGTTCCCTAAAGATTGTTGGTGGAAGTAAGCACATGAGCTAATGATGTTAGGTTTGTATTATATGTATATTTTACCAGTAAACAATGTATTATTAGTATTATATTTACAAAGTGAATACCTGCAGCTTCATCATTTTGCTTTTGATCTGAGAATGTTTCTTTCTGACGTGTGTGGTTCTGGTGGTGAATTTGATAGATATGTTGTTCACTGTGGTCCCCCTAAGTCTTTGTATTATTTTGTGTCTCATAGAGAGAGAGAGAGAGAGAGAGAGAGAGAGAGAGAGAGAGAGAGAGAGAGAGAGAGAGAGAGAGAGAGAGAGAGAGAGAGAGAGAGAGAGAGAGAGAGAGAGAGAGTCACTTTGACAGGTCTTGATCTGCACTTTTAGAATTCAAAAATAACTTAGACTTAGCTTATCTTGTTTTATCCTAAGCTATTCACAATTTCCCCTTCACAAATTGACACTTTGAGAAGTATTAGCTTAGTAGTATTGTATTTCTCTCTATTTTGTTAGAAAATGTCACATATTTGAATTATTATTACAAAAATAAAAAAGAAAATGTACCTCTCCCTTTGATTGATTTTTTTTTTGGTTAGAAAAATGTCATGTTTTACTGATAATTTCTAAACATGGAGAAGGGGGAAATATGATTCTAGTGAGGCCAATGGACACATCAAGTGGTCAACATTTTGGTCCCCATATGCCCACATGAAAGCAACAAATGCAAGTGATATTTCTTTGGTTTTTTCTCTCTTGTTCACACGTACAGGCAACTTTCAATCTGATGTAAATGGAAGATGAACCCTAAGATCTCAAGGTCACATCTAGCTGATGTTACATTACCTTAAGCATGCATACAAATACATCCCAACAACTCCTTTCTAACACAATTTCATGCCTCTCTCATCCACCACTAAATATCTAGCTTAGCCATTCGACATGCTTAATCATGATTAGTTGTGACTTGTACAATCTTATGATGATTTCGCCAACTAGTCATGATTAGTTCTACTCTTAACTCTTAATTACATTAGTTAAGTCATTATTTTACTCTTTACATTACTTGAACTAACCCGAAAGACTTAATTACACCCAATTATTAAATATACAACAATATTGTTTGATTCTCCACGTGACGCCGAACCGGGTCCTCTAGAATCCTTGTGGTTAACAATTTGAGCCAAAATATCATCAATAAGTTGTATGTGTACATGATCACTTTGGAGTATATATTGGAACAATTTTTGATAGGTACAAAATGCATAGGCCAAGTGCATGTACGTTTCAATAGAATGGTTTTCTGTATATTTTCTCGATCAATCAATTATGAAGCTTATTTTGAGCTATATATACAAAGATATATAGAGAGAATACAAAATTTGATGAGTCATCCAAAGAATATGATGTTATTGTAGTATTATTCCATTTTGTCCTTTGCTTGGGGGCAAATGTCTGGGTGTATTGAGGTGGTGGCTGTACTACTGCTGCTGTGACAGAGCTCTGGTGTATGAGGTGGTGGTTATGGTTGTGGTATGCGTGAGTAATGTTTTTGTTGATTCAGAGGCTAAAGTAGCTTTGTATTTTGAAGAGTTTATACCACCCATAAGCTTGATCTAAAGGAGATATATGATGAAGTGATGCAATAATACCCTTAGATCATGTGCAATGGTGATCAATTGACAATTCAATTGACATTTATTGACAATTTGAAACAAAAATAGTTTGCTGGAGGTTGTTAATTGACAATAGATGAATTGAAATGATAAATGATAGTCAAAAATTTGACTTATCAAATTGCCAATTAATTTAGAATTGCACAAACAAAATAGAGGGACCCACCATGAAAAAAAGTGAAGGAGGAGAGAGATTGTATTATGTGGCTTGATATATCAATGTTTTTTTTTTTTTGGCCATGAATTATGGTTTTATTATATGAATTATGGTTTTTTTTATTAATAGGGTTATTTTATAGTTTATAATCTAAAATAGAGAAATTTAAATTTGGGTATGAATTTAAATTATTAAAAAATATTAAGTATTGGGCTCATTTTAAAGATCTCATTGAGATCATGTTCAATGGTATAATTTTAAAATAAATAAATTTATAAATTTTAATTTGTAAAAGAATATATGAAAATATTAAAAATATATAACTATTGACTTATATTATTGACTTGAACCATTGTAACAAAATAGACTTGTGTCAAGTTAATAATTGAAAAAGGAGGTCAATAGGCTTGTATTGAATTGCCTATTAACCTCAACCATTACACGTTGAATTAGTTATATACGTAGTATATCGGATACACCTAATAATTTTTTAAATATCGGATTCTTAGCAAAGCGGATTAAATCACATCATGTTCTTGTTTGATAGGAGAATGACAAACAATTTTCTCATGGCTGAAGACACTTCCAATTGAGAAGAAAAAGAACATGGTGCTAATGTTTATTTAAGGAGGCGTGTTAATTTGAAAAGAGCATGACCCACTATTTACTTTTTTTTTTTTTTGATTTAGACATTAGGTGGAACAATTGGCTTGGTGGATTTTAGTTTATTAGCATGTTATCTGTTTTAGTACTAGGCAAGATTTTGTTTGGTTTCATTTTGCTTATTACTTTTTTAGTTTTTTGATTGGAGAAATAACTTGTATTCTTATGTTTTTTCTGCTGAAAAATAGGGAATGTTATATTGTGCATATCATAGTTGATGATGACTTTCTTTTTTCAAAAAGAAAATAATATATGGACAGAATGGTGCTCATGTTGTCAACTGCTTTTTTGTTTTTGTTTTTTCTCTAAACAAAAGATATTCAAATATGATCATCATTCAACAACTGCTACTTGGGTGTTTCAAATGTGTTTTATACTGGAGTGGAGAGTCAATATTGTTAAACAGATTATGTTTGATGAGGATCGATGCTCAAATATGCTCCTACCTATACCCCTTTCCCTTGTGTTTTTTATGCGGTCTCGTATTCAGCATATTTATTTTTTAATTTTAAAAAATTTATTTTATTTTAATAATATGTCATAAGAAGTCTCTATTAGTTTTATGGACTTTCTTAGGTTTGGTAAGATAAAATTTTAATTAATATTTTAGATTTTGTTCGTGTCTTTCAAGAGGTTTATCGTCTTCATGACTTGCCTTCATCTA